>NC_137166.1:9044205-9494205 GCF_951394435.1 Stenella coeruleoalba
GTTTGCACCATAAAAAAAAAAAAAAGTCAAGAATGGACTATAGCAATACCCCGCCTTGTGTGAACGTTATGTGGGAGAGAAAGCTAGTTCATGCTGCTGGGGATACAGTTTTTTCAAAGGAGATCACTGTACCTGAAATGTAGCTAGTTATAAAAATGGCATTAATTTGCTTAGACCGAGCGATTTTCACAGGAGAGCAACTAGCAGAAAACATTATGAAAATGTCCGAGAGGACTGGTAATTGAGTTGATTAGTATGACCTTGGTTATGAAGGTAATAGAAGAGGGACCGGTGCTCAGACTGAGTTATAACCCTGTTCCCGGTTCAGCGACAGAGTGAGGGATGTAATTTGCTCAGGCTGACTCGGAGTAGCCAAGCCTGCCTGTGACAAAGTAATACAGTGCCTAGCCGAGCTTGGCCTGCGCCTTTACCCTGACAGGGTAAACAGGACAGGGTCAAATAAGAAATGATGGACTGGGCTCGTGCGCCGCTGCTCTGCTTCTCTGAGCTACTGGCAGCATCTTCTGGACACTAAGCCCCAGGAAGCCCTGAATTACCAAAGAGGGAAAAGAACACGACTGCTCCCCAGGTGAAACAAAACAAAGCGAGACACCAACATAAGCAAAGAATAAACATCCCACGAAGGTCTACACTGAATTCACTCCGGCTCTGTTTTCCGTAGTTTTTAAAGGCATTTATGAAGCAATATGCCACTGCCTGTGGTGGGAAATTTAGCTGCGTTAATCACGAGAAAGCATCCTGGGTCTGGCTCCAAAGCCCATGTTCTTTCTACTACACCTTCTTGAAAAAGGCAAACTTCTCCCAGTAACACACACACACACACACACACACACACACACACGAAGTTAACTCCGCAATCATAGATTCACTGTTGTTGACTGGATAGGGTCAGTGGATACCAAAGCGCTTACACTAAGTATAGAGTCACTAGCACTGTAACTGTTGTACAGCAGTTCTATCCACTTTCATAGCTGTCATCACCTTCTTTACCAAGTTCACTGGAGGAGGAGATCTTAGAGGGAGCCTGGGATGACTGGTACTCCAGAAACAGCTACGACCCCCACAGAGCCCCTCAAATATAGGTTAAAAGTCTGTACACATAGGTCTTGAGCACCTCACGTACTATTCCTAATGAACGCGTATCAGATTTGAACTAGAGAGTTTTACTGGGAGAATCACAGCAGGGTATCGTCAGGCACATTGTTTTCCCTCTCTGGGGTGTGTGTGTTTGTGTGCACGTGTGTGTGCACGCGTGTGTATTTGTATGTTTTATGAGTCTCCGATTTCAGGGCTGTGGCTACATAAATGACAAAGGACCCAGAATCCCCTGTCTCCTTGCCTCTGTCACCATGCTTGCTGACCCTCTAGTGAAAAGGATTTGACCACCACATGCGAGTGGAATAAATTATCGCTGACACTCCAATATTTAATTATGCAGCTGTCAGAGCGGCCCTTTTGAAATTCATTTTAATAAAGTGGGAGCTTTCCCTTTCAAGGTTAGAGTGAGGGGAGCCACCTTTGGTGTCAGCTGGAGGTCTCCACCATGAGCTCTGCATTCTTGTTCCGTTCGCCTGTCACTTGGCCTGATAGAAGGGCCTGATAACAGCTCTGATGCCTGGTGGCCTCCCCCCGAGCCCCACCCCATCCCTGCCTGAATGAACATCCTTCATTTAAACCCACAATAATGAGGACCTCAAAGTCAGAAGGCAGGCACAAGGGCAGCCTGGAGGGGGCAAAAACGGCTTCTTGTTATAAAATTCACTCCATGTGGAAGTGGCAATCTAAAAGCAATCATGGCCATCTCCCCGTTTTAACTGGTTAACCAGAAACATTTAACATGGTGGAAGGGGAAAAAAAAACCCCAACAAGCCCGGGGTAACGTGAGGGCACCCAGTCACTGGCACTCCTCCGTTGCTTTGGCCCCAAACTCGTGAAAGAGAAATAAAAGTACTGATTTCTATTTTGCTATAAAATAGAAAATAGTATTGTAGTTTGGCTTCTGGGCCATAAAGTTGCACTGAGGAAATGCTTTTATTTGCCAAACGGAATGTGTGAATGGGATGAAGTCTGCCTACTGTGTATGTGCCTAAAGTCTGTGTTTAGCTTACGCTTCTCACTGTTTGCATGTAAACCATGCCTACAAGGACCTAGAGAGGAAAGCGTGGGTCGGGCTAGAAAACGCACAGGAGACTCCCTCTAGACAGCCCGACTGGTGCCTTTCTTCTCTCTTCTCTTCAATCTCTCTTCTCTTTCCCTTTCTTTTACTTTTCACACTACATTCTCTCCCTTACCTTCCTTTTCCTTTTCCTCTGTTCCCCCCCCACTCCTCCCCTTCTTTCTCTCTCTTTAATAACATGATTAATATTTATTGATTACTGACTGCACGCTGGGCATTGTCCGAAGTTCTTTGTACGCTTATCTCTTGCAGGGCTCCAAGCAACCCTATAAGTTAGGTGCCTTAATGATTGTTCCCATTTTACAAAATTGTTCATTTTACGAACTGAAGCTCAGGGAGAGATGAATGGTCTTTCTCGAGATCACCCAGACAGCGTCCAGCACAACTGAATCCAGACAGATGCCAAAGCATCTAAGGTATTTCCCGGTCTGCTGTGTTGGTTTATTTTCTCTTCCTCTGGTCTCTTCCTTGCTGACTCTTGCTCTTACTTTCTTCCCTCCTCCTTCCTCCTCTCTCTCCCCCATCTCTCCTTCCCGGGTTTGTATATGTGTGTCTCTCATGGAATATATAACAGCTCCAAGTGAATGCACACAGAGACCCGGCTCATACACACATACTGCAACGCTTGTCAACAAATACTGCGTTTGGAAAGAGGCCTCGTCCTGTGCACGTGTTTGGATAAATGCCTGAAAGAGGACGTGCATGTGACTGTTGAAAGGTGCTGTCTTTAAACCATAAGTAATAACCAAATCTGCCCATAAGCACTTTTTCTGGGAGAAAACATTCTTTTCCCGGAGGCTGGGAAGGTGGATCCTGAGATGAATTACAGAGAAACAAGAGGCAGAAAGCAATACCTGTGCCTTCACGCCACAGCTCTCTGAGGAGACCTGCTTTGCAGAAGGTCAAGGAAGGACCCCCAGACCCAGCCAGGGCTTAGAGCCAGCTCCCTCAGCACGGCCTCGAGTGCAGCTGATATGCAGGGTGCCCTTTTCCTGAACTCTTGAGTTTCTTAACGGGGACTCATGATAGCTGAGGATACAAGGCCGTGGCATGGCCTGGAGAAATTACAAGGGCGAACTTCACCCCTCCCTAGGCCTGCTCTTAACTGTGTCCTGTGTTCCAGGATCTCAACCCCAAGGGTATCCCTGTTTCACAAAGGCCAGTGATAACTGAGGCCATCCATGCCCTGCCATGTTTGCCATCCATGTTGCCCATTAGGGGGACACCAGTGCTACTGAGATAGCTTGAGAGTTAGTGTCCTATATATGGGCTCCAGAAGAAGGCCCTGAACTTGAGAGAAACAAGCAAGGGGGAAGGGGAGTAGTACAATCCGTGCACCTGTGCACGTTACTCTGCTCTGCATGGCATTGGCCCAAACTTACAAGACAGGAAACTGCACTTCCAGGAAGAAAGTTCCTCCCGGGAGCCCCTGCACCTGTCACATAGGAAGCCCTCCACGAGGTTTATCGAATGTAACTCATACCAGCGTTTCATCAACCCAACGACAAGTACAAAAACGCCTCTCAGTCCGTGCAAACAATTGTGTAAGATCAGACGCCCTGGTTAATAGGTAGGAACACTCAACAAGAGATCGGGATCGTTTGTGGGGTGAACCAGTGACCAGTTCAAATATCAGTGATGACTAAAAGCTGCCCCCGCCCCCCAAAAAAGGACACGTATAGGAGACAGGTGTCCTGCCTCTGGCCCTGGCTCCTGCCAACTTATTGAGACATTTTGTACAGGTCGAGTCACATCTCCAGGCTTTGGCTGGCCTTTCTGGGGCCTGGGAGGGAAAAGGAAGGCCCAGGGCGTGCTACCTAAAGGGACAGTGGAAAGATAAGCCAGGGAGGTGGCAGAAGAAGCATCTGTGAAAGTGAAGAATCCAGATGTAACTTGCCCAGAAACTTCTTCATTTCTGTTTCTCTCTCTTTCACTCTCTCTCTCTCTCTCTCTGTTGAGCCAGTATTCGTTGGCTGTTTACTGTATGTGGCGAGATTATGCTCTGGGCTTCCCGTGTCATCCTTATAACAACTTTGAGTGGGAGGGGGGCGCTGTAATGACCTTCATCCTACAGATAAAGAAACTGAGGCTTAGCGAGCTAACCGATTCGTTCAAGGTCATTTAGCTTATACAGGATGGAGGGAGGATCTGAAGTGAGCGAGGCTTCTCCCCACCAGCAGTGCTCTTAAACTCCACGCCCTATTTCTACCTCTTCTCCTTGCATCCTGGAAGTGAGTCCAGAATTGCCTCTACCTACACTTGGCAAATCTGTTTAATGCGGTCTATGTTAAATAATACACAGATGTCTTTTGGAAGAGGGGGGAAGCGGTGCCCTTTACCTGCAATGCTGACACAATCATAGTAATAAAAATAGTAATGGCGGTGTAATGCCAGCAGCAGACACCTTTATCAAACTAGATTAGGTAACAGGCTATATTTGAACATGTATGTGGATTGTATATATTTTATGTACGTATATATATATGTGTATCTACCCACACACATACATATACGCACATACACATCTTTTTCTCTAATCTGCACTATTTTCATTCCCATTTCATTACTAAGGAAACCAAGGCTCAGAGACGCTAACTATCTTGCTCAGGATCGTATGGGAGGTAGCTGCAGAGCCAAGTCTGATATATCCATCTACCTGACCCAAAGCTATTGCTCTTGAAAGAAAAATATAATTAAAATAACCCCCCCCCCCAAAAAAAAACTTCCACAGTGCCTCTATGTCACTTTAGAATTTATATAACTGTTTCAAGTACACAGTTTCATTTGATCCTGACGACAACCTTGTGAGTAGCTATTACTGATATCAGTGTGGAGTATTCATCTGACCCCGATTTTACAGATGATGGAATCATGGGGCTGGAGGTGACGTGACTTGCCCAGGGAGGTGCAGCCAACAGCAGGGGGAACTGGGACCAAAAACCAGTCCTCAGACTTGTACTCATTGTGTCCCATTGTGTCCCCCTTGCTCGACGTGGAAGAGCTTGCCCCTGCCCGGTGGCTCTGCGAGCCGGGGAAATCCATGCGTCAAGACACTCCTCCTGGGACTTCCCTGGTGGTCCGGTGGTTAGGAACCCGCCTTCCGATGCAGGAGACGTGGGTTCAACCTAAGCCCGTGCACTCTACAGCCCGCGTGCCTCAACTACGGAGCACGCGCACGCTGAAGCCCATGCGCTGCAACTAGAGAGCCTGAGCGCCTCAACGACTCAGCCCGCACACTCTAGAGCCCGCCTGCGTGCCGCAAGAAAGATCCCAAGTGCCGCAACTAAGACCCGACACAGCCAAATAAATAAATAAATACTGGGGGGGGGAAAGAAAAAAGACACTCCTCCCGCTGAGGTTCTCAGAACTGACAGCTTCCATCTTGAACAAATAGCCTAGCGCTCATTTGGATGTTCTTGGCCTCGGGTGTAGGGCCCCCACTCCAGCAACTCCTTTGCCAAGTGAATTTAGACAATGTTCTCAATGCCAGTTCTCTCGCTGCAAATGGGAAGAGACTTACAAAGCAGCTGGCAGCAGCCGCCTGTCACAGCTTCTGCAGTCAGAAATAATGACGGGTCAAAGCCAGCCCCACATCCCAGAGCTCCCCAGGTACGCATCCCGATGCTAGGAGTCCGAACGCCCCTCCTGAGCGGACCCTCTTCAAAGAGCAAGTGTAGCATCCACCCCCAAGATGACAAGCAAAGCCTGGAGGGCTGGGAGGGAGAAATAAATCCTGACTCAACGAGGAGAAGGATTAAAAAGTCACCTAGCATGAGGAGAATTCGCACTCCACAAATTTTTCTCGACTGAGTAAATTTAAAGAAATAAAACTAGATTGAGCATGCGTTTAATACTGGCTGCTATCTTTTGCTCTGCTCTGCTCTGCTCAGTGGCTTGTTAAATATGAAAAGATTTGCCCTGCAAGGAGACACAGGGAGAGGCAATCTCTGAGGAACTCATCAGACACCCCGCCCCTCCTCTTTGTAACCTGGGTGAGACGGAGAGTCCTTTTTTTTTTTTTTTTTCTTCCATCACCCGAGTGCCCCGGTCTTGTGTACAAGTCTCAAATACGATCATGGTATCACCACTGTCTCTTAATAAAAGGTGTGATATAAACAGCTCATTCGAGATGCCAGGAGTTTCCCTTTCTGACCCTGGCTGCCTGAGAGGCAAATTGCATTAGAAAATGACATGCCATTCATCTCGTGAGTACTTGCAGGAACATTTAGCTAATTAAATGATTAATAAATTTAACACTGCTTTATAATTTCATTTAGCTGTGTTGGAAATCACACGGTAAGCTGCGTATGCACCGAATGAGATTAGGTGGGAGTGAGGGTTTCGGAGGCTGCCCTGGTAATTGAGATTAGTCTATTACTATGGTGACCTTTTTAACTTTTATATTCTCTTGTTAAAGCGAAATAAAATTTTATTCACTTTTAAGGAATATTTACTTAGAGAAATTTACATGAAATTAAAGAAACACGGAGCCCAGAAGCCTACTGGGGCCAGAATCCATGCACTGTTTCCTTTGTAATTTTCAGAGCCCCTTGAGGAAACTGTCCTTAAAAGCCGGAGGCACAGTGAAGAACTGTGTGTCTTTAGGTAGATCATTCATTCACTCAATGAGTGCTGAGTCCCTGGTTATATCCTGGGCACACTTCTAGGCCCTGGTACTATAGCAGTAAACATGCCCCAGGTTCCTGCTTTCCTAGAACTTAAACTGTACTAGAGAAATACAGACAAGAAGCAAATAAATAAACAACAAAATAACAGAGAGTCATAGTGATAAGCACAATGTAGAGAATTAGACAAGATGGCTTCTGTAGGCTGGGGAGCTAAAGAAAACCTCTCTTCAGAGGTGACAATTAAGCTGAGATCTGAATGAGAAAAAAGCCACCAGCCATAGAAAGCTCAGGAGGGACAGCACACCAGAACAGAGGAGACGGAGGGTGAAGGTCCCGAGGAGGGAACGCATGAATTTGGTGTATTCAAGGCACAGAAAGCACAGTGAGACTGGGAGCTGAGAAGCTGCAGGAGTTGGTGATGCAGCAGATGTAGGAAGGGTCAGACTAGGAGGGGCCTGCTGACCACGGAAAGGACTTCGGACGTTTTTCAGTCGGTGTAGTGGGAAGCCGTTAGAGGGTTACCAGCAGGGCACTGGCACCATCTGTCAAGTGATTCCATCGAAACTAAGGGCTTCTGCAGCCACAATTAAGAGTGGGACTGGGGCTACCTCCTAACTTTTTGAAGAACAAAAAGACTGACTTGCTTTCTCTCACCTTCAGCCTCTTTTTTTTTTTCCTTTTCTTTGCTTTTTGGCCGCACTGCGCAGCTTACAGGATCTTAGTCCCCCGACCAGGGATCGAACCTGTGCCTCCGGCAGTGAAAGCGCAGAGTCCTAACCATTGGACCACCAGGGAATTCTCCAGCCTCCTTTCTAAGCTGTGTTTTTTTTTTCAACTGAAAACTGTATTTGCTGGTCTGACTTCTCTGTTCTTTTCTCAATATGGTCAGCTCTCCATATCTGTGGGTTCCACACCCGCAGATTCAACCAACAGTGGATCAAAAATATTTGGAAAAAAAAAAAAAAAGTCCCAGAAAGTTCCAAATAGCAGAACTTGAATTTGCTGCATGCTGGTAACTATTTACTTAGCATTTACACTGTATTTACAGCTACTTACACAGCATGTACGTTGTACGAGGTATTATACCTAATCTAGAAACGATTTGAAGTATACGGGAGGAGGCACATTGGTTACATACAAATTCTATGCCATTTTATATAAGGGACTTGAGCGTCTGAGGACTTGGGTATCCATGAGGGGGGTCCCAGAACCAGTCCCCCTGGATACTGACTGGATGTGGTGCCTTGTGGTCCCAGGCGTTTTGAAAATGTTTCCGATTATCCCCTTCTTTACAGTTCTACTCATCCAATTTTCGCTCTCCTCATCCATAAAGTCCCAAAGTATATATATATATAATTTCTTTCCTTCTTTCTTTTTTTTAAGATCTTTATTGGGGTATAATTGCTTTGCAATGGTGTGTTAGTTTCTGCTTTATAACAAAGTGAATCAGCTATACATATACATATATCCCCATATCTCCTCCCTCTTGCGTCTCCCTCCCTCCCACCCTCCCTATCCCACCCTTCTAGCTGGTCACAAAGCACCGAGAGCTGATCTCCCTGTGCGATGCAGCTGCTTCCCACTAGCTGTCTATTTTACGTTTGGTAGTGTATATATGTCCATGCCACTCTCTCGCTTCGTCCCAGCTCAAAGTATATATTTTTAAACTTCAGAAGTCTCTGCTTGGTCCTCTCCTGTATTAACCATGTCTTTAGTTTTTCTGTATTCTGATGCTTTGACACCTGAGCCTTGCTGACCTTGGAGGGACCACCCCTCCCAGAATTAGTCAGTTCCTAGAGACAACAAACAGTTCACCTGAGCCTTTCAGATGTAAATCAACCAATCCTGAACCTAGACTCCAATCCCTTTCTTTCTTGGGCTCTCCATTCCTGGCCACTATCCCTCTGCCTTAATCACCCCAGGGCCAGGTACCAGACACCTAGGGGAAGGCCCTCCTGGCCAGAGCCTGCCGAATTTATTCAGACCAGCCAATCCTATGTCTGCTCACCCTGCCTCACCTGCTGCTTCCTAAAGAAACCACAATAAAGGCTCTTGTCCAGTTTCAATCTCTCCTGACTGACCCTGGTGCTTCCCCAAATGCCCTCCCCTCCATGGCACTGGGTGTCCTGTTCTCGAGATCTGTTGAGAATCGCAAACTGTTTTTGCAATGGCAGCTGTCTTCTGATATGTTGGTCGTACTGTACCTAAATGACAATAAAACCTACCTTTCAAAACATCTCCAGATACCCAGTCTTGCTGCTCTTCAAATAACAAGATTTACTGAGGTCTTGCTATGTGCCAGATGCTGTAGAGACAGGACTGACCTTAAGTGACCCTAATTTAATCCTCCCTCCTACAACCCTGAAAAGAGGATAGTTTGGGGCCATTCTATACATGAAGAAACTGAAACAGAGTTTATGAGACTTGCCCAAGGCCACGTGGCTCTAAGTGTTAGAGCTGGGAGTTAAACCCAGAATAGAGATGGTGTAGTTCATAAATTAAGAGAAAGATCAGTTTCCTTGCCGATGAAATGAACTAATTTAAAAAACTGCATCTTAACAGATGCTTGAATAATTCTGTTCTGTCTTGTTGGATCATCCTGCCAAACTTGTTTGGAATCTGCTGCTGCAATTTGTTGCTCAATCCCTTTCTCTGCCTAGTTTCTCATCCAGGCACATGTATCTCGAATTCCACTTTTCCCCTAATTGCTTCCCTTCAGTTAATATAAATACTCAGAAAATGTCTAAAGAAATGTCCGGGGCCGTTTTACCAGGTGTCTCGTGCCATGCTTCCAGAATGAGGGCCAATTCCTCAGAATACCGCTCACAATCATCAAAGAACTTCACACTTCTGATGCTCTCACATTTTGCAAATCTACGTATTCAACGTTGAAAGTTTTTGCTGTTAGTTGTTGTTGATTTTTTTTTTTCCCCTACCAGCCCGTAGAGAAGATGAAATAAAAGATCTTCCCTTCAGCAAGCGTTTAGAGTAGTTTCAATTTCAGGTAATTACGCATACATCCCTTGGATATTCTTAAGACTCTGAACACATACACACCCTTAAAATTTGAAGCCCTGTGATACCTGCTGTAAACTCTCAAATTTGTGAGCAATTACCTTTGTAAGCAGTGTTTCTGGAAAGTAACATCTGCGTGTGATTCACACTTTTTTTTTTTAACTTGTTAATTGTCTGGTTGTTAACTCTACTAATCTTACGACGCTTAAGAATTCGTCATTCTTCTTCCAATGTCTTCTACTTAGCGTGCAAAATTTGGACACACCTGTGTAATTAAAATATTTTCTGCTTAAAAAAAAAATCCCAGTTGTTTGGCTTACAATCACATTAGCACCTGTTAGTAGTAACAGATGAAGTAATGAGTAGCAAGAACATGCATATCCTAGTTTTGAAGAAGTGGTGACCTGCCTGATTTTCTAGAAATTGCAAGCTCAATATTTTACTCTTTTATTTTTAATAATGATATGACCATGTGAGTTACAAGTGCTTAGATGCTTTAAGTATTTCCTTCATCTTCATTAGATGCTCAGACATCACCAGAGAGACTTGTGCCTAGATTTTTTTAAGCTGGAATTCTTCCTCCCTTCTTCCCTTTCTCCCTCTTTCTTTTTCAAATGTATTAGTCCACTATGAAACCTGACACCACACTAGGCACTGATGATAAGAGAAGAAAAAGAATTCTGCCTTCCTAGGAGTTCACGGTATAATCCTCTCTATTCAAAATGTGGCTCAGGGACCATCCTCATGAGCATCCCCTGCGAGCTTGTTAGGGATGCAGAATCCACATTCCATCCCAGACATCCTGAATCCAAATCTGTACTTTCAGGAGGACCCCTAAGTGATGCGTAAGCACGTTAGAATTGGATAAGATCCTCTAGTTCAGGGGCCTGTGATCTCTGACAAGCAGGCCAATCTAGGCAGCCGTCTGGTTTTGCTGTTATTGTTGTTTACTTTTTACTGTCTATGATCTAGGAATGTTTTTGACATTTTAAATGGTTATATTTTAAATGGCTATATGACTACTTAACCTCTGCTTTGATAGCCTCCATTTTGTCTCTTGGACTGCAAACTCTAAACTCTTTACTTTGTGGCTTTTTAAGTGAAAGTCTGCTAACCCCTGTTCTCGAATTTAGATGAATGCAGAACCCAAGGTATGAATGAAGGCACGGATGAAGGTTATCTTTTGAAGCAAACACGGCACTGAAAATATCTTTCAAACTGCCAAGTGTCAGACGTCAGAGGAACGACGATATGTTTTCGTGTGCGTCTATTTTTTGTTGTTTGTTGGTTTTTACAAAAACTGTGACATGTATTCAACAGGAAGATTGGCACGGAAAGCCTGTATCTTGGAACAAACTTGAAAAAGCTACAAGTGTAACATGAATTTCACAGCCCACACTCAGAGATCCATCAGGTCCTGAAAAGGCAGTTCTCAGAATCAGAAGAACCCCAAAACATGAAAATTACTGCAACTGGTTCCATCAAAGTTCATACAAAAGTAACGAACAGCAAACTACAGATGGCGGTTCTACCGCACATATCCACCTGCAAAAGGGCTGTGTTTTTAGATGTTGCAAACTTTTAGTTTTTCCAAATTAAGAAGGCACAGAATTGCCATTTACTTTCTCCATCACTTCAGAACACGAGAGCGGTTACTGTCCTTTCTCTTGAGTTAACCTTTTCTGGCAAACAGTTTTATTTTTTAACATGTCCATATCCATATCTATCCTTGGGGTGGATTAACTAAGCAAATATTAGTTCGGGGCCAGTGTTGAGGACGGATAAGGAGCAAAAAGAAGACGAGACAAGAACTGAAATCAGAGAGGAGAGACAGGAAGAAGCAAGAGCAGACAATCTTCAGAAAAAGAAACTCAAATAGGGAACAGGGGACAACATTTCCACAGGGTCAGTGACCTGATCACTTCCAGTTGACAATAAATAAATACTTGTTGCACTGGATTAAATTAAAAGGAGTGAAGTGGGTGTTAATTTGCAATGGCAAGACCCAAGGTGCCTACTTTTCATACCATGTAGGGCTTTGACATTAAACGAATGGGAGCCTGTTCTTTGAAGATCATCTGTGATACTTCAACTCAGCTGGTTAGAACAGGGGCCCAAGGGAACCAAAGTTCTCTGGATCAGGGCAGAACGCTTTGCTCTCTTTCCTCCCAAGTGCTACACGTTTGTGGAGCACAGTCACGGTTAGCATCAAGGATGACAGGACAATGGTGTGGACAGTCCAGCCTAGCCCATCAACAGGCCTGGAAAGAACTAGTCGGAGCTTAGGGGCTGTCACCTGGCCAAGAGCATCTCCCTTGAGTACAGATTACAACCTGATCTTTATTTGAATGCATCGCCCTGAAAGAGCAGAAACTTAACAAAACAAAACAAAAACAGATGATATGAAAGTCTGCTTTAGCTGACTATGGTATTGGGGGGAATTAAGCAGTGTGCGTGATGAGATTAAGGCCTTGTATGATTCCCAACTTATGATTAACGTAGTCACAGCAAAACGTAGAGGGTCTTTACTGCCCTTCAGCGAGGTAACTGACGGCGTGCAGGGATTATTAGTATTGCTACTTAGGCTAATACCCAATCTGAATTTCCAGAAATGCCATTACTGTGGGCTGCTCCCTAGGGATCTATGTATAATGGCAGAAGTTACTACCCAAGGACATCTCCCCATCCCCTAAAGAAATACCTACAGACAGAGAAGGGCTCTGCATGGCTTCCCTCTCACTGAAAGGGCTGCTCAGAATGACTGATTAGACTCTTGACCTTCCAGAAAAATTGTACAGGGGCCTTTCCAAGCTGGAGACGGGAAGCCAGATGGGGCAGGGTTCAAATCCCAGCACCCGTACTTCTTAAGCCAGCCACTGTACTTTACTCTGTCTCAGTTTCCTTCTCCTCAAATGGGATTTTTAGGAGGTTAAATGAAAAATACAGCAACTTCCTGGCACATAGCGTGTGCTCAGTGGATTCTGGGTTTTTTCGTCTTGTGCTCATAGAAACCGGGCCTCTGTTCCTGGGGCGCATGCTGCCCCTCAGGCCTTTCCTGGCTTCATCTAGGAGCCTGTATTCACCTTTTTCCCAGTGTCATCTCCTCCAGGAAGCCTCCCCTGATGCTCTTGGGCCAGGAGCAGTCCCCACTTTCCACTGTCTCCTGGGCCTACTTCTATCCCTGCTTTTAACTCAAAGAATGGAACCCAGCCCCTCACGGTTCTATCTCCATGGAAGTGAGCTCAGAGGAGCTGTGTCCATCTTCACCCCAGTGCCAGCCCATCCCCGACACATGGAAGGTGCTGAAGTCAGGTGAACTGGAGAACAGCAGCCTGTGCTCTGCATGCAATGAGCTGCAGTTCCAGTTTTCTGCTCTCGTGGGGCATGGCCGGGAGGGTGTTTTTAAAGCTCAAGTTTTTGCTGCATGGTTTTGCCCCAGACCACTCTTTTGCTCTTGATTCAGGAAGAAGCCTGTTCAGCCCAGACTTCTGCTTTGGTCCAGTCGGCCTGTGCCCTGCTCTGCCCCCTCCATCATCTGATCTGTCAGCATGGCTCAGCTAATCCTGCTCGTCGGGGCCTCCGGGCTCGCACAGGGGAGCGATGCAAGCAGAAGTTCCAAGGCAGTGCTGAGAGAAATGAAGTTCCTAACCAGCTCTCCTTTTATAGGAAAAGGTGGAAGACAAACGTCTCAATGGTACTGGAGGAAACGGCCCAAGGTGTATGGCAAGATCAAGGCCTTCTATGATACCCAACTCATGATTAATTTGGTGTCAACGGAACCTAACTTTTCCCCCTTATCATAGGGACACTTTGTTGCCTTTTTAAGACTCAACCTAGATACCTTCTGCTAGTCACATGTGATATTTCACGGCTAAACCACCAGAAAAGATAAATAAAGGCAATTCCCAAATCACAGAGGAGAGAATTATAATCACGTTAGAGTCAAAACTTGAAAATCAAGGCAGGAGGCCAGGCTTTTTCTTGCAGTTACAAGAACTCTGGGATCACACAGACCCATCAGATGGCTCTAATGGGTCAGGGGCCTGTCAGGGACCCTGCAGGGTGTTCTGAGACCAGCATGACCCCAACACCAAACATCATGGCAACTGACTTCCTTCCTTGAACTGCAGGCCTGGCCTCCATGTTCTGCCTTATTTCGGCGAGAAGGGCAGGCGGTCCACAAGCCGACAGTGAGCCCAGGCTGGCCCACTTCTAAATCTCACGATACTTACATCACTATTTGTAATGAGTCCGAAACCAGCCCTCAGATGTACAAAGACCACAAGCAGAAGCACGTCTTCAGCCTGGATGCTAATCACGCAGAAAGAGGCATACTGGTTTCTGTCCTCTCCCTTCCCAAGCCCCCGCCAATGCTGCGGAGCACCTGGCCCACTGCAACCACAGAGAAGGTGCACGTGCTCCTAGTGCCTAGAAGAAATGAGAACCTACAGACTGGGGAGACTTTACCCCGCACCTGCTTGATCTGTGTTTTTAATGACCTCTTGGTACTCACCGCAAAGGAGGACTCTTCACTAGGAAGAAACCCCAAAAGTAGTGACAAGTCAACAACTGCAGGGAAGAATGTTCCAGATTTCGAATGCTTAGTGGGACTGGGTATTTAGGACATAGTGCCCCTTTTACAGTTAACTCTATGATATAGAAAAAGCAGGGGATGCATTTCCCGGGGAAATTCGTCTTTCCTCTTTAACATGAAAGGGATAGATGTATACATTTAATAAATGTGCCAATCACAGGCTGACTTTTATAAAAGGACTAACTTTAAAAAGGGGAAGTAATTATTTGTGGAATGTTGTATGAAGCCTCAAGTCGGGGGAAATGGAAAAGGGCTGAAAAGCGAGGGTGAAAACGTCTTCTGTGTCAGTGATGGCACAGTGAGGTCCTGCAGGCTGGATCCGGCCTGTGGATGTATTTTGTTTGGCTCATGCAATGGATTGATTCATTGCCAACACTTAAAAATTGGATGATTCTACATTTGCAGGTTCTCTGGAAAAACTGGAAGTTCTGGCAAAACTGGACTAATGCTTACTTGGCAGAATTCAGCTGGAGTTTAATAACGGCTGCCCCTATACACAGTGCATGGACACAACCCTTGACACTTTCTACTGTCTTCCATACACTGGGGGCAGTGCCATTTATCATGTTATACACGGACGACTTCATTCATTTATTCCACCCGCCTGGTACCTGTAGGCATCTGCATTTGCCCTATTCTACGCTATATAATTATTACTTATTAATAGGTTGTTTTATTAATTAATTTATTTGGTTGTACCGGGTCTTAGTTGCAGCAGGCGGGCTCCTTAGTTGTGGCTCACCGGCTCCTTAGGTGTGGTACATGGGTTCCACAGTTGCGGCTCGCTGGCTCTTTAGCTGTGGCATGCGAACTCTTAGTTATGGGATCTAGTTTCCTGACTAGGGATCGAAACTGGGACCCCTGCGTTGGGAGAGCGGAGTCTTAACCACTTTTTATCTCCAAGTTCCTGATGCATAAATCAGAGATAAACCAACATGCCACATTTAGTGAGAATTTCCTCATCTAGAAAAGTGAAGGCACTGAAGCACAAAGTCCAAAGCTACTCTTTGGCACTTCCATAACTCTATGGTTTGGGAAAGGATCTCTTCCACCAGTAACAAGAGGAGTTTTCACTGTTACTCTCTTCAATCAGGTAGCCTGATGAGAACCAGTCTTAGTGCAACAGGATTGTTGCACTTCAGCGAATCATGTCTCTGAGTGTTCTCAGCTGCCTTAAAATGAGAGGCCTAGGGCATCCCTGGTTGCACAGTGGTTGAGAGTCCGCATGCCGATGCAGGGGACGCAGGTTCGTGCCCCGGTCCGGGAAGATCCCACATGCCGCGGAGCGGCTGGGGCCGTGAGCCATGGCCGCTCAGCCTGTGCGTCTGGAGCCTGTGCTCCGCAATGGGAGAGGCCACAACAGTGAGAGGCCCGTGTACCGCAAAAAAAAAAAAAAGAGAGGGCTAATCAGAGAGGAAAGTCCTTGATCAGGAAAGTATGTCCTTTTTGGGTTCCCATAACAAACATAAATGAGTCCTTCTTTTTGCCCATAGATGTGATGTTACTGGTAAATGGCAGGTGAAGATCCCTTTACCAGTGGTGTGGATGGGTTGATAAATGGATAGATGGATGGATGGATGGATCTGAACCTCTTATATGAATCCTATACTCAACACTTATTTTGCAAGATGGCAGATTGAGTGTAGAAGGGGCATCCATGCCAGTGGAACTGAGTGGTGTATACTAAGCAATGGGAGGCCAGGACTGGTCATCTAGCCTTCTGCCCTAACCCACTGGCTGTGGGCCTAAATGCAGTCTGTGGCTGAATGCCAGCTGAGGGAGAAGTACACACTAAAATATAGGCAGGCAGATTATTTTTAAGACTGAAAACTAAACGCTCACTGATTTCTATGCAATTCAGGCTGCGCTCCATAGTAGCTGATGGGTACCCAGTAGAGACCAGCCCATAAGCAGGGAGATATGCTACTCTCACACCCTCCTAACCACAAAAATGGAACCCAGCCAACAGATAGTTACTAAGTATCCTCTTCGTGTGAAGCACTGCACTGAGATGGATGTTTGCTGAATAAAAATCTGTGGACTGTTAACAAAACATTAGGAAACTCAATCCAACAATGCGCAAAATGTCTTACATGCTATGAGTGGGATTTATCCCAGGTATGTAAAGCTGGTGCAACGTTCAAAAACCAATCAATGTAATCCACCAAATCAATAACCTAAGAAGAAAACTCGTATCAGCTGAGACACAAAAAGCATGTGACAAAACTCAACAGCCATCACGATTAAAAACAAAAAACAGAAACTTGTGGCAAATTAGGAATCGAGGAGAATCACCTCAACTTAATAAAGCAAACCTTAAAAAAACCTATAGGTGGCATCGCATCTCATGGTGACATAGTAAATGATTTTTTCCCCCTAAGATCAGGACCAGACCAGGATACCTTTTCTCATCAGTTATTCAGTATAGTACAGGGGATGCTAGCCACTGCAACGAGGCAGGGAAAAGTAGTAAAAGGCACACATATTGGAAAGGAAGAAATAAAACTCTCCATTTGCATTTGAAAAGACTGGCTATACAGAAAATCCCAAGGAATCTCAAAACAAAACAACACTCCTGGGAATTGCTGGGGAAGATGGCGGAAGAGTGTAAGACGCGGAGATCACCTTGCTCCCCACAGATACACCAGAAATACATCTACACCTGGAGCAACTCCTGCAGAGCACCTACTGAACGCGGGCAGAAGACCTCAGACCACCCAAAAGGCAAGAAACCCCCCACGTACCTGTGTAGGGCAAAAGAAAAAATAAACAGAGACAAAAGGATAGGGACGGGACCTGCACCAGTGGGAGGGAGCTGTTAAGGAAGAAAGCTTTCCACACACTAGGAAGCCCCTTCGCGGGCGGAGACTGCGGGTGGCGGAGGGGGAACGCTTCGGAGCCGCGGAGGAGAGCACAGCAACAGGGGTGTGGAGGGCAAAGCAGAGAGATTCCCGCACAGAGGGTCGGTGCCGACCGGCACTCACCAGGCCGAGAGGCTTGTCTGCTCACCTGCCGGGGCGGTCGGAGCGCCGGGAAAGGACTGGGGTTGGCGGCGTGAACACAGCCTGCAGGGGGTTAGTGCGCCACGGCTAGCCGGGAGGGAGTCCGGGGAAAAGTCTGGACCTGCCGAAGAGGCAAGAGACTTTTTCTTACCTCTTTGTTTCCTGGTACGCGAGGAGAGGGGATTAAGAGCGCTGCTTAAAGGAGCTCCAGAGATGGGCGCGAGCCGCGGCTAAAAGCGCGAACCCCAGAGACGGGCGCGAGCCGCGGCTAAAAGCACGGACCCCAGAGACGGGCATGAGACGCTAAGCTGCTGCTGCCGCCACCAAGAAGCTTGTGTGCGAGCACAGGTCACTATCCACACCCTACTTACGGGGAGCCTGCGCAGCCCGCCACTGCCAGAGTCCCGGGATCCACGGACAACTTCCCCGGAAGAACGCACGGGGCGCCTCACGCTGCTGCAACGTCACGCCGGCCTCTGCCGCCGCAGGCCCGCCCCGCACGCCGTGCCCCTCCCTCCCCCCCGGCCTGAGTGCGCCAGAGCCCGCGAATCAGCGGCTCATTTAACCCCGTCCTGCCTGAGCGAAGAACAGACGCCCTCCGGCGACCTACACGCAGAGGCGGGGCCAAATCCAAAGCTGAGCCCCGGCAGCTGTGCGAACAAAGAAGACAAAGGGAAATCTCCCCCAGCAGCCTCAGGAGCAGCGGATTAAAGCTCCACAATCAACTTGATGTACCTGCATCTGTGGAATACCTGAAGAGACAACGAGTCATCCCAAATTGAGGAGGTGGACTCTGAGAGGAAGATTTATGATTTTTTTCCCCATTTCCTCTTTTTGTGAGTGTGTATGTGTACGCTTTTGTGTAAGATTTTGTCTGTATAGCTTTGCTTCCACCATTTGTCCTAGGGTTCTATCCGTCCGTTTTTTTTTAATTTTTTTCTCTTAAAAATTATTTTTTTATTTTAATAACTTTATTATATTTTATCTTACTTTATTTTATTTCACTTCATCTTCTTTCTTTCTTTTTTTCCTTCCCTCCTTCCTTTCTTCCTTCCTCCCTCCCTTCTTTCTTTCTTTCTCTCTTTCTTTGTTTCTTTCTATCTATCTATCTTTCTTTCTTTCTTTCTTTCTACTTCTACTAATTCTTTCTTTCTACTTTATCTCCCTTTTATTTTGAGCCAAGTGGATGAAAGGCTCTTGGTGCTGCAGCCAGGAGTCAGTGCTGTGCCTCTGAGGTGGGAGAGCCAATTTCAGGACACTGGTCCACAAGAGACCTCCCAGCTCCACGTAATATCAAACAGCGAAAATCTCCCAGAGATCTCCATCTCAACACCAGCACCCAGCTTCACTCAATGACCAGCAAGCTACAGTGCTGGACATCCTATGCCAAACAACTAGCAAGACAGGAACACAACCCCACCCATTAGCAGAAAGGCTGCCTAAAGTCATAAAAAGTCCACAGACACCCCAAAACACACCACCAGACGTGGACCTGCCCACCAGAAAGACAAGATGCAGCCTCATCCACCAGAACACAGGCACTAGTCCCCTCCACCAGGAAGCCTACACAACCCACTGAACCAACTTTAGCCACTGGGGACAGACACCAAAAACAACGGGAACTACGAACCTGCAGCCTGCAAAAAGGAGACCCCAAACACAGTAAGATAAGCAAAATGACAAGACAGAAGAATACACAGCAGATGAAGGAGCAAGATAAAAACCCACCAGACCTAACAAATAAAGAGGAAATAGGCAGTCTACCTGAAAAAGAATTCAGAATAATGATAGTAAAGATGATCCAGAATCTTGGAAATAGAATAGACAAAATGCAAGAAACAGTTAACAAGGACCTAGAAGAACTAAAGATGAAACAAACCATGATGAACAACACAATAAATGACATTAAAAATACTCTAGATGGGATCAATAGCAGAATAACTGAGGCAGAAGAACGGATAAGTGACCTGGAAGATAAAATAGTGGAAATAACTACTGCAGAGCAGAATAAAGAAAAAAGAATGAAAAGAACTGAGGACAGTCTCAGAGACCTCCAGGACAACATTAAAGGCACCAACATTCGAATTATAGGGGTTCCAGAAGAAGAAGAGAAAAAGAAAGGGACTGAGAAAATATTTGAAGAGATTATAGTTGAAAACTTCCCTAATATGGGAAAGGAAATAGTTAATCAAGTCCAGGAAGCACAGAGAGTCCCATACAGGATAAATCCAAGGAGAAATACGCCAAGACACATGTTAATCAAACTGTCAAAAATTAAATACAAAGAAAACATATTAAAAGCAGCAAGGGTAAAACAACAAATAACACACAAAGGAATCCCCGTAAGGTTAACAGCTGATCTTTCAGTAGAAACTCTGCAAGCCAGAAGGGACTGGCAGGACATATTTAAAGTGATGAAGGAGAAAAACCTGCAACCAAGATTACTCTACCCAGCAAGGATCTCATTCAGATTTGATGGAGAAATTAAAACCTTTACAGACAAACAAAAGCTGAGAGAGTTCAGCACCACCAAACCAGCTTTACAACAAATGCTAAAGGAACTTCCCTAGGCAAGAAACACAAGAGAAGGAAAAGACCTACAATAACGAACCCAAAACAATTAAGAAAATGGGAATAGGAACATACATATCGATAATTACCTTAAATGTAAATGGACTAAATGCTCCCACCAAAAGACACAGATTGGCTGAATGGATACAAAAACAAGACCCATATATTTGCTGTCTACAAGAGACCCACTTCAGACCTAGAGACACATACAGACTGAAAGTAAGGGGATGGAAAAAGATATTTCATGCAAATAGAAACCAAAAGAAAGCTGGAGTAGCAGTACTCATATCAGACAAAATAGACATTAAAATAAAGACTATTAGAAGAGACAAAGAAGGACACTACATAATGATCAAGGGATCGATCCAAGAAGAAGATATAACAATTGTAAATATTTATGCACCCAACATAGGAGCACCTCAATACATAAGGCAAATACTAACAGCCATAAAAGGGGAAATCGACAGTAACACATTCATAGTAGGGGACTTTAACACCCCACTTTCACCAATGGACAGATCATCCAAAATGAAAATAAATAAGGAAACACAAGCTCTAAATGATACATTAAACAAGATGGACTTAATTGATATTTATAGGACATTCCATCCAAAAACAACAGAATACACATTCTTCTCAAGTGCTCATGGAACATTCTCCAGGATAGATCATATCTCGGGTCACAAATCAAGCCTTGGTAAATTTAAGAAAATTGAAATCGTATCAAGTATCTTTTCTGACCACAATGCTATAAGACTAGATGTCAATTACAGGAAGAGATCTGTAAAAAATACAAGCACATGGAGGCTAAACAATACACTACTTAAGAACGAAGTGATCACTGAAGAAATCAAAGAGGAAATAAAAAAATACCTAGAAATAAATGACAATGGAGACACGATGACCCAAAATCTATGGGATGCAGCAAAAGCAGTTCTAAGAGGGAAGTTTACAGCAATACAATCCTACCTTAAGAAACAGGAAACATCTCAAATAAACAACCTAACCTTACACCTAAAGCAATTAGAGAAAAAAGAGCAAAAAACCCCAAAGTTAGCAGAAGGAAAGAAATCATAAAAATCAGGTCAGAAATAAATGAAAAAGAAATGAAGGAAATGATAGCAAAGATCAATAAAACTAAAAGCTGGTTCTTTGAGAAGATAAAACAAATTGATAAACCATTAGCCAGACTCATCAAGAAAAAAAGGGAGAAGACTCAAATCAATAGAATTAGAAATGAAAAAGGAGAAGTAACAACTGACACTGCAGAAATACAAAAGATCATGTGAGATTACTACAAGCAACTCTATGCCAATAAAATGGACAACCTGGAAGAAACGGACAAATTCTTAGAAATGTACAACCTGCCAAGACTGAATCAGGAAGAAATAGAAAATATGAACAGACCAATCACAAGCACTGAAATTGAAATTGTGATTAAAAATCTTCCAACAAACAAAAGCCCAGGACCAGATGGCTTCACAGGCGAATTCTATCAAACATTTAGAGAAGAGCTGACACCTATCCTTCTCAAACTCTTCCAGAATATAGCAGAGGGAGGAACACTCCCAAACTCATTCTACGAGGCCACCATCACCCTGATACCCAAACCAGACAAGAATGTCACAAAGAAAGAAAATTACAGACCAATATCACTGATGAATATACATGCAAAAATCCTCAACAAAATACTAGCAAACAGAATCCAACAGCACATTAAACGGATCATACACCATGATCAAGTGGGGTTTATTCCAGGAATGCAAGGATTCTTCAATATACGCAAATCAATCAAGGTGATACACCATATTAACAAATTGAAGGAGAAAAACCATATGATCATCTCAACAGATGAAGAGAAAGCTTTCGACAAAATTCAACACCCATTTATGATAAAAACCCTGCAGAAAGTAGGCATAGAGGGAACCTTCCTCCACATAATAAAGGCCATATATGACAAGCCCACAGCCAACATCATCCTCAATGGTGAAAAACTGAAAGCATTTCCACTAAGATCAGGAGCAAGACAAGGTTGCCGACTCTCGCCACTCTTATTCAACATGGTTTTGCAAGTTTTAGCCACAGCAATCAGAGAAGAAAAGGAAATAAAAGGAATCCAAATTGGAAAAGAAGAAGTAAAGCTGTCACTGTTTGCAGATGACATGATACTATACATAGAGAATCCTAAAGATGCTACCAGAAAACTACTAGAGCTAATCAATGAATTTGGTAAACTTGCAGGATACAAAATTAATGCACAGAAATCTCTGGCATTCCTATACACTAATGATGAAAAATCTGAAAGTGAAATCAAGAAAACACTCCCATTTACCATTGCAACAAAAAGAATAAAATATCTAGGAATAAACCTACCTAGGGAGACAAAAGACCTGTATGCAGAAAATTATAAGACACTGATGAAAGAAATTAAAGATGATACAAATAGATGGAGAGATATACCATGTTCTTGGATTGGAAGAATCAACATTGTGAAAATGACTCTACTACCCAAAGCAATCTACAGATTCAATGCAATCCCTATCAAACTACTACTGGCATTTTTTACAGAACTAGAACAAAACATTTCACAATTTGTATGGAAACACAAAAGGCCCCAAATAGCCAAAGCAATCTTGAGAACGAAAAACGGAGCTGGAGGAATCAGGCTCCCTGACTTCAGACTATACTACAAAGCTACAGTAATCAAGACAGTATGGTACTGGCACAAAAACAGAAAGATAGATCAATGGAACAGGATAGAAAGCCCAGAGATAAACCCACGCACATATGGTCACCTTATCTTTGATAAAGGAGGCAGGAATGTACAGTGGAGAAAGGACAGCCTCTTCAATAAGTGGTGCTGAGAAAACTGGACAGGTACATGTAAAAGTATGAAATTAGAACACTCCCTAACACCATACACAAAAATAAGCTCAAAATGGATTAAAGACCTAAACGTAAGGCCAGGCACTATCAAACTCTTAGAGGAAAACATAGGCAGAACACTCTATGACATAAATCACAGGAAGATCCTTTATGACCCACCTCCTAGGGAAATGGAAATAAAAACAAAAATAAACAAATGGGACCTAACGAAACTTCAAAGCTTTTGCACAGCAAAGGAAACCATAAACAAGACCAAAAGACAACCCTCAGAATGGGAGAAAATATTTGCAAATGAAGCAACTGACAAAGGATTAATCTCCAAAATTTATAAGCAGCTCATGCAGCTCAATAACAAAAAAACAAACAACCCAATCCAAAAATGGGCAGAAGACCTAAATAGACATTTCTCCAAAGAAGATATACAGAGTGCCAACAAACACATGAAAGAATGCTCAACATCATTAATCATTAGGGAAATGCAAATCAAAACTACAATGAGATATCATCTCACACCCGTCAGAATGGCCATCATCAAAAAATCTAGAAACAATAAATGCTGGAGAGGGTGTGGAGAAAAGGGAACACTCGTGCACTGCTGGTGGGAATGTGAATTGGTACAACCACTATGGAGAACAGTATGGAGGTTCCTTAAAAAACTACAAATAGAACTACCATATGACCCAGCAATCCCACTACTGGGCATATACCCTGAGAAAACCATAATTCAAAAAGAGTCATGTACCAAAATGTTCACTGCAGCTCTATTTACAATACCCGGAGATGGAAACAACCTAAGTGCCCATCATCGGATGAATGGATAAAGAAGATGTGGCACATATATACAATGGAATATTACTCAGCCATAAAAAGAAACGAAATTGAGCTATTTGTAATGAGGTGGATAGACCTAGAGTCTGTCATACAGAGTGAAGTAAGTCAGAAAGAGAAAGACAAATACCATATGCTAACACATATATATGGAATTTAAGAAAAAAATGTCATGAAGAACCTAGGGGTAAGACAGGAATAAAGACACAGACCTACTAGAGAATGGACTTGAGGATGTGGGGAGGGGGAAGGGTGAGCTGTGACAAAGCGAGAGAGAGGCATGGACATATATACACTACCAAACGTAAGGCAGATAGCTAGTGGGAAGCAGCCGCATAGCACAGGGATAGTAGCTCGGTGCTTTGTGACCGTGTGGAGGGGTGGGATAGGGAGGGTGGGAGGGAGGGCGATGCAAGAGGGAAGAGATATGGGGACATATGTATATGTATAACTGATTCACTTTGTTATAAAGCAGAAACTAACACACCATTGTAAAGCAATTATGCTCCAATAAAGATGTGAAAAAACAGGAAAAAACAACAATCCTAGAACTAATAAATGAGTTCAGCAAGGTCACGAGAGCTAGATCGACACATAAAACTCAATCACGTTTCTATATACTAACAATGAACATGTGGAAATTGAAATTAAAAACAGAATGTCATTGACAACCACCCCAGAAAAAACGAAATACGTAGGTATATACACTCATTAGGCATATGCTAAATAAACGGAGTGACATGCCAAGTCCATAGCATAATAAAGATGTCAGTTCTCCCCCAACTGATCTATAGGTTTAATGAGATTCCTATCAAAATTGCAGCAAGGTTTTTGGTAGACATAGACAAGTGTATTCTAAAATTTATATGATAAACCACAGACGTTAGAATAGCTCAAAGAATCTTCATAAAAAGGAATACATGGGCTTCCCAGGTGGCGCAGTGGTTGAGAATCTGCCTGCCAATGCAGGGGACACGGGTTCGAGCCCTGGTCTGGGAAGATTCCCACAGGCCGCGGAGCAACTAGGCCAGTGAGCCAGAACTACTGAGCCTGCGCTTCTGGAGCTTGTGCTCCGCAACAAGAGAGGCAGCGCAGTGAGAGGCCCGTGCACCGCGATGAAGAGTGGCCCCCGCTCGCCGCAAGTAGAGAAAGCCCACGCACAGAAACGAAGACCCAACACAGCCAAAAATAAATACATACATAAGTAAATAAATAAAGAATACAGTGGGAAGAATCCCTCTACTTAATATCAAGACTAACTTAGCTGCAATAATGAAGACAGTGTATAACTGGCAGAATGACAGACATATGGGTCAATGAAACAGAACAGAGAATCCAAAAATAGACCCACACAAATACGCTCAACGGATTTTTGATAAAATTGCGAAAGCAATTCAATGGAGGAAGAATAGAAGAGCTTTTCAACAAATGGCGTTGAAGCAATTGGATATCCATAGGCAAAAAATATGAACCTCAGCCCACTTCACACCTTATACCAAAATTAACAAAAGATTTATCATGGACATACATGTAAAGTGTAGAACAACAAAACTTTAGCGGGGGAAATAGGAGGAATTCTTTAGGATCTAGGGCTAGACAGAGATTTGACAGAAAGTTTATTTATGGATAAATAAAAACTTTATCCATAAAAGGAAAAAATCACTACATCGAAGCCTATCAAAATGAAAAACTTTTCCTTTGAGAAAGCCCATGTGAAACGGATGAAGAGACAAGCTACAGAATGGAAGAACATATTTGCAAACCCCATATCCAACCAAGAACTAGTACCTAAAATATATAAAGAACTCTAAAAAACTCAACAGTAATAAAATAAACAATTCAACTAGAAAATGAGAAAAGTCATGAACAGACATTTCACTGGAGAGGAGCTACAGATGGCAAATAAACACATGAACACATGTTCAACATCATTAACCATCCGGAAAATGCAAATTAAAAACCACAATGAGATATCGCTACGCACTTACTAGAATGGCTAAAATAAAAAATAGCAACAATACCAACTGCTGGTGACGATACAGAGAAGCCGCATTACTCATACTTTGCTGGTCAGAATGTAAAATGATATGGAAGCAACTTGACGGTTTCTTGTAAAACTAAACATGTAGTTACTATACAACCCATTGACTGCACTCGTGGGCAGTTATCCCAGAGAAATGAAAACTTGTGTTCACACAAAAACCTGTACATGAACGTTTATAACAGGTTTACTTTCAATGCCGAGACGAGAATCAACCCAGACTTCCTTCAGTGGGGGAATTATCAAACAAACTATGGTTCATATATAATATACCACGGAATACTACTCAGCAATAAAAACCAACAAACTACTGATATGTGCAATAATTTGGATGAACCTCTTGGAAATTATACTGAGTGAAAAAAGTCAGTCCGCCAAAGGTCACATACTGTATGTTTTCATTTACGTAATATTTTTGAAATGACAACATTCTAGAAATGGAGAATGACTTGGTGGTTGCCAGAGGTTGGGGGTGAGTCAGGGGCAGAAAGCAAATGGGTGTGGCTTGGAAAGGCAATACCTGGGATCCTTGTGGTCAGGCACTGTTCGGTATATTGCTGTGGTCATGGATAGAGCAATCTACACATTTGATGAAATTGTATGAAACCAAATAGACACACACAGGCACAACTGAGTACAAGTAAAATGGGAAATCCGAATAAGATCGGTGGGTTCTATCCATGTCAACATCCTGCTTGTGATATTCTAGAACAGTTTTACAAAATGTCATCATCAGGGGAAACTGGGTACAGGATACAAGGGATATCTCTGTATTATTTCGTACAACTGCATGAGAATCTATCTCAATTAAAATTTCAATTAAAAAGTAAGTCAATGAACTAGGCTTGAAGGGCGACACCTAGAATTGTAAATGAGGATGCCAGATGCTGGGTTTACAATCTCTTTAATCCTCACAGCGTCTGCTGCTTCTGCCAGGGGTTCCAATCTTAGCAACACAAGCTTTGTTCAATTATCTTCACTCCCTAAAATGTAAGCTCTAGGAGGGCAGGGCCCACAACTATCTTTCTGATCATCTGATTCTCAAGACTTCCCATTATATGAACCAAGTTGCCTAACATGCAGTTGCTGAACGAATGAGCCTTCATTCAAGTGCATTGGCTACTCTACCTCATTGAAGTCTTGATGCAAACTCTGAAATGGCTATTGTCCCCATTTTATCCCATGGGGAGTAGGGGATGAAGCTTCCAACAGGTTAAATGGCTTGCTTAAACTATGAGCTAATTATGAGTTTTCAAGACTTGTTATTACTCCTAATCTTAAGACCTGTCTACAATGCCACACAGATCAGCCATGTACTTGGGCTCAGATGCAGTACCACATGGTAATAAAAGCCACCTCTTATATAGAAATACAGGATAGTATATTCCTATAACAGAATGACTAGTACCTATAACAGAAGCCCCTGAGAAGGGAAAACATGGCAGGTTTAAGATGGGGCCTCATGGAAGATGTCTCTGGTAAAAGACGTCTGCAGGATCAGGCAGACATCCCAAGCAAAAATGACTCACTGATCAGAAATATAGATGTCAATGGCTCCCCTTTTGTTTCTTCTGTATTGTGTTTTACATAACACGATCCAAGAACTTACTCAACTAAATTCTAAGCCTACTATCTTTCTACTTCCTTGGAAATGCAAGTAACCAGGAATATATGAGATAAAACAGCATGATACTTCAGTTCACAAATTCCAAGTTCTACCGATGTTTATTTGGTAAAAGAATTATGAGTTGGAAAATACACTTACTTCAAAGTTTAGCTTTTGCTGACTGGCTCGCGTTAGCAGATATTTTATGGTAAAATTATACGGTATCATTGTAGAAATGGGTGATTTTTTTCTTACATGCCCTTCAATAAATTATATAGTCTTCATAGAGATGTTCAATTACTCTTGGTAAATGTATTCTTAAATACTTTATAGTTTGGTTAATATTTTGAATGGAGCCTTTTTTTCTGTTTCCATCTTTAATCACTGCTAGTATGGGGAAAATCAGTTGATTTGGATATACTTACCTTATGTCTAGCCAACTCTTCAAATTTTCTTATGGCTACTTATTTTTACTACAGTACTTTAGTTTCTCTAGAAACTAAAGAAGTTATAATTATATAACTTTAAAATGAAGAACATTTTGTTCTTTTCCCCATTATGTACGTCTTTTTTTGGTCTTATTACATTTGCTCTAACTTCCGAAACAATATGAATATTGATGGGTATAGTGAACATCCTTGTCTAGTTTCTGATTTAAATGGAAAGCATGATTAAGTGCCTTCACTGTTTAAAATATTTGTAGTAGATTTTTAATAAGATCCTTGACTATATTATAAGACTTTCCTTCTCTGTCTAGTTTACTTAGGTGTATTTGTTGTTGTTTCGGTTGGTTAGTTGGTTAGTTGGTTGGTTGGTTGGTTTTACAGCGACTGCTGAATTTAAACAAATGCCTTTTTGGCATCACTGATGGAACCATAAAATTGTTCCTTAATTTGTTGCTATAATAGATTACATTGATAGAGAATAAAACCAATACGTAAATAAAGAAATGACATGGAAATTTAATTAGTTCTAGTAAATAATGCATTAATACCCTGTCAACAAGCTCCGACTCACAGCAAGTGGCAACTTTTAACAAAATCTAAAACAGCTCTCACTTATAGGCAAATGCATCTAAAGAATGTTTTAAAAGATTTTCTTTAGCATAGAAATCAATAACATTTTTAGAAGAATCTTGAGGAGATATTATGAATGAACTTAATATCATAAAGTCAGAAGTGTTTATTTCCCTACAAAACATCCTATTTCCATTCAAGACTTTTTTTTTTTTTAATGCACATGAAAATTCAGTAGCCTTGCGCTCAAATCATGTTACAAACAAGAAGGTGAAACAGTTACAGTCGGAAAGGAGCTAGCATCTGTGTCCCAGCTAAGTGGCAAGCATGAGGTCAGGTTCTCAAGTATATCATCTCCTTTGATCCTAAGAGTTCTCTGCACAGTTCTCTGTATACTCTGTATTCAGTATAGCAATATACTGAACAGTGCCTTAGCAGCAGCTAAGACCTGAGGAACGATGGGTTGTGCGTATCTCCTGGGGCCCCCAAAGAGCCTTCGCAGGCAGGTGCTATTAATTTCCCCCAGGTAGCAGGTGAGGAAACTGAACTCTTAGACGGGCTAAACTGATTTTCCAAAACCACCCGGCTACTGAACGGCAGAGCTGGGAGGCAAATCCTGGGACAAAAAGACATCCTTGTTTGATGAATACTGGCAGTATCTGGTGGCTAAAAAGCATAGGCTTCATGTCAGCAGATGGACACTTGAATACTGTCTCAGGATTCCACTAGCTGTGCGCTCTTAGGCCAGTTATTAACCCCTCTGTACCCCAGTTTCTCGTGTGTATAATTAAGACCACTGAGCGCCTATGTCACAGGGCTGCTATGAGACTCAAAAGAGGTACTGCACACAAAACCTAGGTATGGACTATAGCATGGCCTCAATACATATTAGCTAATATTCTATTTATTTTCATTATTATTCTCATTATTTTTGTCATCATCGAAACTGATTCTCTAATGACTCTGAGTAAATCATCACTGATATCAAGAATAAAACACCAACAGGGGCCATTCAAATGACTCTCAATAGCTAATAAAAACGAATAAAGTCCAACTACCCACTTAGCCCAGCCACAGAATACACCACTGTTCAGGTAAGTCATAAAGTCTGCCCTGCAGCTGTTACAATGATTGACCCTTGGGCAATCCTTGGATCCCTGGATTAAAATTCAAGCAATACATTGACATTTTAATAGAACAAATAATTTAAGTACATTTAATTTGTTAGGCGGTAACAAAAAAAACTGTAGAACAGTTTTTGTAATATATACCGGCAGATTTGGGAAGTTCCCCCAAAAAAGTATAGAGAAAGGCTTCATCCAAGAGGGTGAAGCAGGTAAAGAAGATGGGATTGACATTGACAGAGACCGTAAACCCCGAAGCTACCCAGAGTGAAGCACTCAAATTTGCAGACCAGGCCCTGTGAAACACAGTCCCTTAAGTACGGGTTTTCCCTCCCCCTTATTTTCTGTCATCTCTAAAATACTATTAAAAATAATCGATCAAGGTACTTCTTGTGCTTCTATTACCCTTAGAAGAATGTTTTAAGATAAACTGATTCAAAGAGGAGGGAAAAAAAGAAACGGGCCTTGGATTTTCATGCTGAAACTTAAAATGAAAGTTGTTCCCAAGAAAAAGTAAGATCCATGTCACCTCCTCCCAGATGCCTTCCAGGAATTTTCTAGGAAATGTTTGATGACCAGCTCTGGTGGGGAGCAGGGGGTCCTGGTTTGTAGCACTTGCCAGTTTCCATGGTGTAAATATTCCCACCAAGGCTGAACTCAAGATATTAACATGATGCCTGAACTGAACACAGGGGACGGGTCCGATCTATTCTTGCCGGCGCAGCACGGATGCCGTTGCTACCCCAGCTTTCCATCTCACTAGCTTGTTTTATATGGGCTTTGAGGCATCCATCACTGCCAGAAATCATCTGATCCATTTGTTAGCCCCTTCCTGTCACCTTTGACCCCATCAGAATGGGAGCTCCGTGAGCCTAAGAGACACATGTGCTTGGTCACCTCCATACTTCCCTTATCTGCTCTAGACCATGACTTGATACAGCAAGTACTCGCTCAACGCCTGGGGAATAAATGAATACACGATGGGGTGGAAGAAGAGGGGAAAGGAGACGGAGATGAGGAAAAAGCGCAGGAAAGAGAAGATGGGATATATGTGTACCAACTGGGCCAAATCTTGTCCTTCCTGCTCCTTTCTTTAGCAGTTGGGGTACCATCTTGGGGTCATCTCTTCCCAGTAGGCAGGCTTATCAGCACAGCCAAGAATTGTCAAAAAGTTAACCTAAACAGTGCTTCCTTCTGGCCAAGTATGGACCAGAAATCCTGCCATGTGTTTTTTTCAATCCCAAACTTTTTCAGGGACTTTTATTTTAAAAAAGAGAGAGAGAGAGAGAGAGAACTTGATCTCCTGCAGCTCAAAAGATCCGCTAAAACCCATGCCGATTAAAATGACATCGGTAACTTATCATCACCACAAAAACTTCACGCTGACAGGTCCTTTAAACAAAACCACGCACAAGTGGGTGCTGATTTTTTCTCTAATTTGGATTTCCTACTGTTGAACATAAGAGGTCCAAGTCTCGATTCTAAATCCCAGGCGTCAGCATCCTTCCTGATGGAGAAAAGCAGAAGAGCTGCCTAACACTGATGGATGGAAACTGTTTGAGTGACAAGAAGGCTCTGTGGCTGAAGAGGAGTTTCTTCATTTTCAGACTGATGGAGAAAAAAGAGCCTTTCCCCCGAGTCAGAAGTCTAAACGTCAGCGTAATGAAACAGGGGATGTCATCTCTGCACAGCTCATCTTGAAAGCTTATGTTTAATAGACAAAAGATAATATCCCGCTTTGTGTGAGCGAGATGGTCTCTGAAGCCGACTGGCCCATAAATCTAGATCTAAAGAATCTGGGGTGGTGTTTCTTAATTCCTGCGTGGCTGCCTGCCTGCTGCACCCCGCACGCTCCCTTAGTGCAGGAACGGCGGGGAGGGATTTGTGAGTGCAGGGGAAATCTAGAAGAGTGTGCATTTGTTTTTTGCTGATTGCCCAGAGAGACAGAAGCTGCTGAACTCCAAACGGAGGGCCCTTCTCAGGCGCCAGGGCTGCAGGGTATGAAAGAACGCAGCTTAGAAATTTGCCATCATCAAACAGCAAGTGGTGACCAGAGCTGAGGGAAGAGGTCCCCTCTGCTTCCCTCTGTCCCAAGGAAAGGAGGGGTCAAGAGCTACCACATCATGCACACCCCTTCTCAAAGAACACAGTAGGTCCAAGAAATCACTGGCCACCAACTCCATGTGCTAGACGGCTTGGAGCATGCCTTTTGGGGAAGTGTCTGAAAGGCCATCTTTGGTTTAGCCGCTGAGTTAGAATGCGTTATTGGACAGGACTGGCACACTTGGTCAGTTTCTTATGACTGCAGGTTAAGTTCTTTACCAAACAACACAAAACAAAAACCCAACCAGGTGAGAAGCTTAATGCTTCCGATGGAGTCGAGACCACGGGGCACCGTGAATATGAAAAATCCAGAAATACTTTATCAGGCCCCCTGGTGCTGACAACACAGTAAAACCCAGCTGGAACTGTGGTCAGCTGCCAGAGCTGAAATCGATGTTGATGCTAAAATGATGAAAAATGGGAAAGTCCCTATTTGGGGAATTGCAACCTTGCTTCTTTCAGAGTTTATGGGGAGGGTCTTAAGTACATACCCTATTAAAATTAATATGTAACAAAATTCTTTTCAGTTCTAGATACTGTCTGTAAATTTATCTGGGCAAATAAATGCCCAGGGCCATTTCTCAAGGGCCATTTCTACCTCTTTTACTTTACCCACCCTGGGATGAGCGCAAATCATTCTGGTTAAAGTTAGTTTCATAGTAAGCAAACACCATAAACCTATTTTATGACTTGGAGAATTTAAAAACATTCCAACAGAACCGTCACAATGCTATTTTCCTGTGATCCTTTATACACTAAAATCTATATATAGAGAGAGACAGAGAACACGTAATTTCCACAACTAGGTTCCAAGGAAGCTAAAGAAACTGTGTTTGGACATGAGTAAAAATGATGGACAAATCTTTTTGCGAAAATTTCAACCTGGCTTGCCTTGTGTAACATAAAGAGGCTCTCTGGCACTAGATGTCAAATGAATTGCAGGCAAAGTGTGTTACAGTAATTCGCTTGGCAGTTTAAGCAAAACCAAGAAACCGGATCCCCATATGCCAACAGGGCACCACTGCTTTGCTCCGGTTGATGAAATTTGACTGTAAATCTCTCCTGCCTTAACTTAATCAGCAGCAGCACAAAGGAGATCTGTCCTTCTCTTGGCATTGTGTAAAATGGTTTATTCGTCCTCTTAGGAGGTGTGCTGATAGATAAATCCCAGGTATGATGACGATTATTTTGAACTATTATTATGAGTTACTATTATCACTTTTCCTGAGACAGTGGGAACGGGGCACGGGAAACCCGTGGACCAGATGGAGCTGCGTGCGAACGCTGAAGGGAGAACATCTATCTTCGTTCAGGGCAGTTTCGGTAATATTTCAGGAGAGAAAGAAGGGATTTCAATGTAGAGATGGGGGTAAGACTCCCCCTGGGAACATACTGCCTGTAAGCCTTACCGTGTTTGAACTAGGCATGTCATCCAGCCTGTCCTGCTCTCCGCTCTGGTGCACTGAATACCTTCAAGGCATCTATGAAAATTCATTGACTCTGCTACCATTTGCTGAGTACCTACTGTGTGCCTGGGCCTTTGCTATGAATGAAGAGGCACGGAATGTGATGTGGGTCTCGGCCTGCAGAGGCTCACGTCTAATTCATAGCGTGATAGCGACATCCGAGCAGATTAAGAGGCAGGTAATTGCCAGGCTGGAACTCTGTGACATTCACTGTTATGCGGTGGACCCCTCATCTAGTTTGGTTATATCCACTTTGTAGAACAGTCTCAGGTAAACCTACCGGCCCTGGTCCCATGAATCAGGGCAGAACCAGGATTCACCGCCCGGTCTGTGTCCAGAGCTGTGTTCTCTAACCCGTCTACTGCGGGGTAGGGCTCAAAGGAGTAAGGGGGCAGTGCTTCCGACAGGGAAGGAGGTGAGAAAAGCCCAGGAAAGCCTTTGCAGAGGAGGTGACACCTGAACTGTGTCAGGACAGCTCAGTCAAAACGGGAATGGCATCCAGGGAGAGGGGAAGGCCTTGGCAAAGGCATGGAAGGGGCCCCTGGTGAGTCACTAAAAGGCCCCCCGGCTGAGAAGTGGACCAAAGCCACCCCCTCCAAGCGAAAGGATGGACACTAATGACACATTTTCCTATGAGGCCAGCACCTTGTTCTTAGAACATGAAACCTTCCCAAACTTTAATGACTCTCTGAAACAACTTCTGGCCTTTGGAAAGTGGGGCATCCAAGAAAAACAATCAAGGACCATTTGAAGGCACACGCAGCGTTCTCGGAGAATTATTTCTGGCCGTGGTCTCTGCCACGGATCACAGGCCTTCGGCATTCAATCACAAGGTTGAAAGGTATTAACTAGGACCCACGCGGTCCCGGGCAACCGTCTGCATTTAACGTTTTCCTTTCTTGGAATGTAAAGGGGTCTGTGTTCATCTAGAATTATTTTTTTTTACCGATTTCATCCTCAAAACTTCAAAGTGTTTCTCTCTCTGCCCCCTCCCCGCGATCTTGTACTTATGTCATGTCCCCCCAGTGTTGGTTCTGTGTTTGTGGAGGCACAGACCCAGCATCCTCAGGATGGGGGCCAGCAGTGTAACCCACAGGCACACCTGGAAGTCGTTAAGGATGGGAGAGAAGAAGGAGGGGGAAGAAGGAGAGGAGGGAGGGAGGAGGGGAAAGAGGGGGAAGGAGAAGGGGAGGAAGAGGGGGGAAGAGGGGGACAGGAGGGGGAGGGGAGGGAGGGGAGGGGAGGGAGGGGAGGGGAGGGGGAGGGGAGGGAGGGGAGGGGAGGGGAGGGGAGGGGAGGGAGGGGAGGGGAGGGGAGGGGAGGGAGGGGAGGGGAGGGAGGGGAGGGGAGGGAGGGGAGGGAGGGGAGGGGAGGGAGGGGAGGGGAGGGGGAGGGGAGGGAGGGGAGGGGAAGGGAGGGGAGGGGAGGGGGAGGGGAGGGGAAGGGGAGGGAGGGGAGGGGGAGGGGGAGGGGAGGGAGGGGAGGGAGGGGAGGGGAGGGGAGGGGAGGGGGAGGGGAGGAGAAGAAGACCATTTCTCTGCTAACATGTTGACACGTTTTCCATTATGCCAAATCTGAGCCAAAGGCGAAGATGTCCCAAACAAGCAGCTAACGGACAAACAAATACTTTGTCAAAAATTCCACCAGGTTGCCTCAGGATAATGTCAGGGGTCAAACATGTCATTCCGAGGGAGAGAAAGTCAACAACCTGAAGTGCCACCTCGACTTCCTGTTGTCCTGGAGCATTCGTAAGCGAGTTATATCTGTAAAGGTTTCATTGCCAAATCTTTCCAATGTTATCAGCTATGATAAAATCGGATACAAATAAAACGCATACTAATTTCAAGGCCAACATCTCCGGGTTTTCTTTTGATACGTATTGCCAAGATTGTCAAGCCCCTTAGTTCCTGATGAATTTGATGTCGTCATTTTCTTCTAAAAGGAAGCACGGTGATTTTATGAGGTCTATCTAGGAAATATACGCCATAGGGATTCGTGCTCGGGGATGCAAGGTAAAAGTGCCTCCTTACTAGAAGGGAAGCGTTAGATCCTGCGTGTGCCTGCCCAGAGATCCATAAAATTCAAGGAATTTCCTTCCTGAAGCTTGAGGATATTCATATTAATGAAGTTGGAATTAGCTGGTAGACAGAGAATTGCTACTAACCTTTAGCAGTTTATGGTAATAAAATGTCACCATCAGCCCTACTCTGTTGTCTTCTCCCACTTAAGAGCTCTATTTCCCCACCTATTTTCTTTAAGAAAAAGGGAGAGGATTGATTTAATTGAATGGATTTATCCAATAACTCCCACAGCTTGGACAGTTTACATACATATTTCATATTATGTATTATAGATTCGATTACACATATTCTGGAAATGCCAAGAAGTTCCTGGCACGTGTCTGTTGAACTGTTTGCTGCAGGAAACATCATTCCCGTGGTGAATTGGGAAGTTGAGGCTGGCTCATATTAATCACCTGCCCCAGGTCACACACTGCAAAGGGATGAAGAGCTTTGTCCAGACTGTCTCTGGAGTCCATGCCCTGTCCACCCCTCGAGAGCAGAAGGTCACCCTTTCCAATGCTGGTGCCATGTTCCTGTTCCTTTTTCTCTCAGTGACAATTTCACATAAATGTGCAGAAAAAGCACAGCTATGACAGTCACACCTCATGGCTTTCCTGACTCTCACTTGGACACTTTCAGGTACAAATATTTCCTGTTCAGGTAAGGTTGGCATTCAGATGATGACTTTTGAAACTTACAAGACCCAAACTGTATTCTCCCAAACTCACTTATGTAGTCAAACTATATTTAAATACATAAAATTAAAATTGCTGCATTAAAAAAATTACAAAGTTGAAAACTGTGACTAACAGAAAAAAAAAATATTTACAACAGATGGCAATGGGCTGGTCTCAATTGATATGGAGTTCTCCACTCATAAATAAGAATAATCTAATAGGAACCTGGACCAAGAATATGGAAAGGCAGTTCAGAAAAGAAGAAATGCAAATGGCCAACCAAAACATAAAAATCAACCCAATCTCAACTGCATCCATAATTAAAAAGTGAAATGAAAAAATGATGACGAGGGCTTCCCTGGTGGCGCAGTGGTTGAGAGTCCGCCTGCCGATGCAGGGGACGCGGGTTCGTGCCCCGGTCCAGGAGGATCCCACGTGCCGCGGAGCGGCTGGGCCCGTGAGCCATGGCCGCTGAGCCTGCGCGTCCGGAGCCTGTGCTCCGCAACGGGAGAGGCCACAACAGTGCGAGTCCCGCGTACCGCAAAAAAAAAAAAAAAATGATGATGAGATTTTTTTTTTTTTTTGCAACTGGTCACTCTACCTTTTTCAAAATGATAGTCCTCCAAATCAGCATGTCTGTGGAATACAGATACTTAGATTGGTGGGTGTGTGAAAACGTCTGGGGAGGTCAATTTTGAAATACCAAAAAGGCAAGACACATCTCACTGATCCAGCAACTGGATTTCTAGGAATTTAGTGTATATACTGATATATATGCCAAAGTAAGCCATAGTGAATGTTAAAGGATATTTACTGAAGCATGGTTTATAATAGCTAAAGGTTAGAAAAAATTTACATATCTTTTAATAGATGATTAGATAAATATAGGATGGTACAGACACACAATGGAATTCTATGTGGTCTTTTAAAAAAATTAGGTAGATGTACAGAAATTGAAAGAAATAATTTATAAAATTAAAGGGACATGGAAGATATAGAACAGTGTATGTAAGTCGAGACCATACATGTAAATTACAGACATACACATATACAGAAATATAAATGCCTCCAGTTACGTCTGGCAAGGTTAACAATACACTGTCAACATAGGTGATTTTTGGAGGAGGTGATTCTGAGGCTAAAAGTAGCTGGGCATAGAAAAAGAAAATTCATTTTTTCTTTCTTTTTATTTTCTTTTTGCAGTGTGGCTTATTTTCTAACCCTGTACATGTAGCACTTTTACTTAGTTTTTATAAGAGAGAAAAATAAATCTAGGCAACGATAGAAATCCTCATTTCAATTTCAAATCATTTAAATTTCCAAATGGGCATAGCTCGTGTCTACACACACAAACCCCGTTTTGAACTTGTTACTGGCGACATTCAATCCACTTGCCTACAGAGTCACTTCCAGAGGGAATGCAGTTGCTTTCCACTTTCCAAGCTGCCTCTCAAAGTGGAAACTAGAGCATCCCGAGTCAAGTACAAAGAAACGTAGCTGGAGCCAGTCAGGCCTGGGTCGGAATCCTGATTCCCCTAAGGTCAGTATGAACGCAGCCGAGACGCTTCACTTCTCTGAGCCCTGGTTTCCTTCATGATATGTCAATATAGTCCTTGTGGGGGATTAATAACCTAAATGTTTGTATGTTTGTGTGTGTGTGTGTGTGTGTGTGTGTATTTATATAAAGTCTACCACACTCGGTAGGTGTTTAAAGTAAGGTGGATTCATTTCTTTTTCCCCTTCATTTAAGAGAATTAAAGAACCCTCTAAGGTATTTCCAATTAGTCCCTCTGCTGAGAATGGCCAAACGTGGCCCCGCCCAGATCAGCCTATTCCTTTTTTTTAATTGAAGTATAGTTGATTTACAATATTATGTTACTTTCAGGTGTACAGCATGGTAGTTCAGTATTTTTGTACCCTATGCCTTTTAATTAGCATATTTCCTTCCTTCCTAGAGAGAACTCAATCTCTGTGCCTATGACAGAATTGGTCTGGATGGAACAAACTCATCCTCCAGGCTTGCTTAGACCATCCAGCATGAGTCCCCAGCTCATATATCTCCTCCTAACGCTCTTCTTGAAAACGTACCCAAACTGATCAAGTTTGATATTAATCCCCTCCCTGGCAAATGTCAAAAACCTACCCTTGTAATTTTGCCCTTTATTGGTGTCAAGGCTTTGGAAAGAAACGTTTATAGAGGACTGACCCGTGCCACTTCCTTACTTTCTGTGTTTCACCTCAATTCTATATGCCTAGTTAAATAATATGTTTGACTAGCTACCGTTAGGAAATTTTCATCAACCGGTAGAACGCTTGCCAGCTTTTAAAAATTACTGATACAATATACAACTCCCCAGCGTGGGCCAGGGGCAAGGACAGTAGAAACATATAGTAGTGCTTAGCTTTTATAAGCCGAAAGTCCACATTATCAAAAAGACTGTGCCTCATACTCCATTAAAATAATTTTAAAAAACAGAATGAAGGGGACAGAAAGGCATATTGAAGGAGCTGAAGTTTAAACATACGAAAATGAGAACCACCTGTTCGGTGCCTTGGCAGTAGAAACCACACCCCTCCTTTTGAAGGATTCCTTATCCCTCCCACCATTTGAGCTGGTGTCACGACTCCTGCTCAACTGCACTCCGGCCCCATTCCAGAAGCAAATGTCGGGGTTCCTTATTAATTTTGAGGGGGATGTCAAATGTGAAAAGGTGGAAAGTTGTTAAATGGTTAAATGGTTCGGAAGGCACTATGATCTGAAGGCCAAGGTCAGAAGATGAAGGCAGGAGAAACCATGAAGTGCGTTTCATTACACCCATAAAATGTATGACTTCACTCACTTAATTACATAAATAAAGTTGTTAAAAAAAATAAACTCAGGCACGGACCTCGCTAAATTAGCAGGGGCTTTATGTAACTCTATGGAACTAGAAACAAGCCTTAGAAAGGTCACTCACAAGTAGGCGGCTTCTTTGTAAAAGCTTCAGGCAAAGCTAAAAGGAAAAATCGCACAGAGCCTGCCAGGACTGGTAGGATCGAAACTAGACAGCAGACCCAGGCGATACCGAGAGGAGCTGAAACTTGGGATCGGTGGCCTGTTTGGTAACTTGAACACTAATACAGTTCTCTGCCCATCTGTTTTAAATCGTGGTTTGAAGCATATTTATGTGATAAAGAATTAAGGCTGTTTCTCTTGGCCATCTAACTAATTGGGACACTCTTGTCTGGAAAGCCATTGACATCAGGACAACAAGCATATTCAAAACTGGATTTAGAATGAAAGAGGCTCAAGAGAGGTTAACTTTTTTAAAGCATGCCAGAGATTCCTTCCAAAGTTGTTTTGTTTTGATTTGTTTTGTTTAATTTATTTATTTTTGGTTGCGTTGGGTCTTCGTTGCTGTGCTCGGGCTTTCTCTAGTTGTGGTAAGTGGGGGCTTCTCTTGTTGCGGAGTATGGGCTCTGGACGCGCAGGCTCAGTGGCCACGGCTCACGGGCCCAGCCACTCCGCAGCATGTGGGATCCTCCCGGACCGGGGCACGAACCCACGTCCCCTGCATTGGCAGGCAGACTCTCAACCACTGCGCCACCAGGGAAGCCCAACAGTGACAGTTTTACTTCTTCTTTTCCAATTTGTATTCCTTTTATTTCTTTTTCTTCTCTGATTGCCATGGCTATGACTTCCAAAACTATGTTGAATAATAGTGGTTGAGAGTGGACACCCTTGTCTTGTTCCTGATCTTAGAGGAAATGCTTTCAGTTTTTCACCATTGAGAATGATGTTTGCTGTGGGTTTGTTGTATATGGCCTTTATTATGTTGAGGTAGGTTCCCTCTATAACCACTTTCTGGAGTTTTTATCATAAATGGGTGTTGAATTTTGTTAAAAGCTTTTTCTGCATCTACTGAGATGATCATATGGTTTTTACTCTGCAACTTGTTAATATGGTGTATCACATTGATTGATTTGCATATATTGAAGAATCCTTGCATCCCTGGGATAAATCCCACTTGATCAAGGTGTATGATCCTTTTAATGTGTTGTTGGATTCTGTCTGCTACTATTTTGTTCAGGATTTTTGCATCTATATTCATCAGCGATACTGGTCTGTAATTTTCTTTTTTTGTAGTATCTTTGTCTGGTTTTTCTAACAGGGTGATGGTGGCCTCATAGAATGAGCTTGGGAGTGTTCCTTCCTCTGCAGTTTTTTGGAAGAGTTTGAGAAGGATAGGTGTTAGCTCTTCTCCAAATGTTTGATAGAATTCACCTGTGAAGCCATCTGGTCCTGGACTTTTGTTTGTTGGAAGATTTTTAATCACAGTTTCAATTTCATTACTTGAGATTGGTCTGTTCATATTTTCTGTTTCTTCCGGGTTCAGTCTTGGAAGGTTATACCTTTCTAAGAATGTCTCCATTTCTTCCAGGTTGTCCATTTTATTGGCATAGATTGTCTGTAGTAGTCTCTTAGGATGCTTTGTATTTCTGTGGTGTCTTTTGTAACTTCTCCTTTTTCATTTCTAATTTTATTGATTTGTGTCCTCTCCCTCTTTTTCTTCATGAGTCTGGCTGATGGCTTATCAATTTTGTTGACCTTCTCAAAGAACCAGCTTTCAGTTTTATTGATCTTTGCTACTGTTTTCTTTGTTTCTATTTCATTTATTTCTGCTCTGATCTTTATGATTTCTTTCCTTCTGCTAACTTTGGGTTTTGTTTGCTCTTCTTTCTCTAGTTCCTTTAGGTGTAACGTTAGATTGTTTATTTGAGATTTTTCTTGTTTCTTGAGGTAGGCTTGTATAGCTATAAACTTCCCTCATAGAACTGCTTTTGCTGCATCCCATAGGTTTTGGATCATTGTGTTTTCATTATCATTTATCACTAGGTATTTTTTGATTTCTTGAATGATCTCTTGGTTATTTAGTAACGTATTGTTTAGCCTCCATGTGTTTATGTTTTTGACGTTTCTTTCCCTGTAATTGATTTCTGATCTCATAGCATTGTGGTCAGAAAAGATGCTTGATATGATTTCAATTTTCTTAAATTTCCTGAGGCTTGATTTGTGACTCAAGATATGATCTATCCTGGAGAATGTTTCGTGCACACTTGAGAAGAAAGTGTCATCTGTTTTTGGATGTAATGTCCTATATATATCAATTAAATCTATCTGGTCTATTGTGTCATTTATAGCTTGTGTTTCCTTATTAATTTTCTGTTTGGATGATCTGTCCATTGGTGTAAGTGAGGTGTTAAAGTCCCCCACTATTATCGTGTTATGTCGATTTCCTCTTTTACAGCTGTTAGCAGTTGCCTTATGTATTGAGGTGCTCCTATGTTGGGTGCATATATATTTACAATTGGTATATCTTCTTCTTGGATTGACCCCTTGATCATTATGTACTGTCCTTCCTTGTCTCTTGTAACATTCTTTATTTTAAAGTCTATTTTATCTGATACGAGTATTGCTACTCCAGCTTTCTTTTGATTTCCATTTGCATGGAATATCTTTTTCCATCCCCTCAGTTTCAGTTGGTATGTGTCCCTAGGTCTGAAGTGGGTCTCTTGTAGACAGCATATAGATGGGTCTTGTCTTGTATCCATTCAGCAAGCCTGTGTCTTTTGGTTGGAGCATTTAATCCATTCATGTTTAAGGCAATTATCGATATGTATGTTCCTATGACCAATTGTTTTCGGTTTGCTTTGCAGGTCCTTTTCTTCTCTTGTGTTTCCCACTTAGAGAAGTTCCTTTAGCATTTGTTGTAGAGCTGGTTTGGTGGTGCTGAACTCTCTTAGTTTTTGCTTATCTGTAAAGCTTTTGATTTCTCCATCAAATCTGAATGAGATCTTTGCCGGGTAGAGTAATCTTAGTTGTAGTTTCTTCCCTTTCATCACTTTAAGTATATCATGCCACTCCCTTCTGGCTTGTAGAGTTTCTGCTGAGAAATCAGCTGTTAACCTTATGGGGATTCCCTTGTATGTTATTTGTCATTTTTCCCTTGCTGCTTTCAATAATTTTTCTTTGTCTTTAATTTTTGCCAATTTGATTACTATGTGTCTCGGCGTGTTTCTCCTTAGGTTTATCCTTTATGGGACTCTGCGCTTCCTGGACTTGGGTGGATATTTCCTTTCCCATGTTAGGGGAGTTTTCGACTATAACCTCTTCAAATATTTTCTTGGGTCTTTCTCTCTCTCTTCTCCTTCTGGGACCCCTAAAATGCGAATGTTATTGTGTTTAATGTTGTCCCAGAGGTCTCTTAGGCTGTCTTCATTTCTTTTCATTCTTTTTTCTTTATTCTGTTCCGCAGCAGTGAATTCCACCATTCTGTCTTCCAGGTCACTTATCTGTTCTTCTGCCTCAGTTATTCTGCTATTGATTCCTTCTAGTGTAGTTTTCATTTCAGTTATTGTGTTGCTCGTCTCTGTTTGTTTCTTCTTTAATTCTTCTAGAGCTTTGTTAAGCATTTCTTGCATCTTCTCGACCTTTGCCTCCATTCTTTTTCCGAGGTCCTGGATCATCTTCACTATCATTATTCTGAATTCTTTTTCTGGAAGGTTGCCTATCTCCACTTCATTTAGTTGTTTTTCTGGGGTTTTATCTTGTTCCTTTATCTGGTACATAGCCCTCTGCCTTTTCATCTTGTCTGTCTTTCTGTGAATGTGGTTTTTGTTCCACAGGCTGCAGGATTGTAGTTCTTCTTGCTTCTGCTGCCTGCCTTCTGGTGGATGAGGCTATCTAACAGGCTTGTGCAAGTTTCCTGATGGGAGGGACTGGTGGTGGGTAGAGCTGGCTGTTGCTTTGGTGAGCAGAGCTCACTAAAACTTTAATCCACTTGTCTACTGATGGGTGAGGCTGGGTTCCCTCCCTGTTGGTTGTTTGGCCTGAGGCGACTCAACACTGGAGCCTACCCAGGCTCTTTGGTGGGGCTACTGGTGGACTCTGGGGGGGGCTGATGCCAAGGAGTACTTCCCAGAACTTCTGTTGCAGTGTCCTTGTCCTCACAGTGAAATACATCCACCCCCTGCCTCTGCAGGAGACCCTCCAACGCTAGCAGGTAGCTCTGGTTCAGTCTCCTATGGAGTCACTGCTCCTTCTCCTGGGTCCCGACGTGCACACTCCTTTGTGTGTGCCCTCCAAGAGTGGAGTCTCTGTTTCTCCCAGTCCAGTCGAAGTCCTGCAATCAAATCCCGCCAGCCTTCAAAGTCTGATTCTCTAAGAATTCCTCCTCCTGTTGCCAGACCCACAGGTTGGGAAGCCTGACGTGGGGCTCAGAACCTTCACTCCGGTGGGTGGACTTCTGTGGTATAAGTGTTCTCCAGTTTGTGAGTCACCCACCCAGCAGTTATGGGATTTGATTTGATTGTGATTGCACCCCTCCTACCACCTCATTGCGGCTTCTCCTTTGTCTTTGGATGTGGGGTATCTTTTTCGGTGAGTTCCAGTGTCTTCCTATCGATGACTGTTCAGCAGTTACCTGTGATTCTGGTGTTCTCACAAGAGGGAGTGAGAGCACGTCCTTCTACTCTGCCATCTTGAACCAATCTGATAGTCTTTATTTTAAAGTCTATTTTGTCTGATACGAGAATTGTTACTCCAGCTTTCTTTTGTTTTCCATTTGCATGGAATATTGTTTTCCATCCCGTCACTTTCAGTCTGTATGTGTCCCTAGGTCTGAAGTGGGTCTCTTGTAGACAGCATATATATGGGTCTTGTTTCTGGATCCATTCAGCCAGTCTATGTCTCTTGGTTGGAGCACTTAATCCATTTACATTTAAGGTAGTCATTGATATGTATGTTCCTATTACCATTTTCTTAATTGTTTTGGATTTGTTATTGTAGGCTTTTTCCTTCTCTTATGTTTCTTGCCTAGAGAAGTTCCTTTAGCATTTGTTGTAAAGCTGGTTTGGTGGTGCTCAATTCTCTTAGCTTTTGCTTGTCTGTAACGGTTTTCATTTCTCCATCGAATCTGAATGAGATCCTTGCTGGGTAGAGTAATCTTGGTTGTAGGTTTCTCCCTTTCATCAGTTTAAATACGTCCTGCCACTCTCTTCTGGCTTGCAGAGTTTCTGCTGAAAGATCAGCTGTTAACCTTATGGGGATTCACTCGTGTGTTATTTGTTGTTTTTCCCTTGCTGCTTTTAATATTTTTTCTTTGTATTTAATTTTTGATAGTTTGATTAATATGTGTCTTGGCATGTTTCTCCTTTGATGTATCCTGTATGGGACTCTCTGTGCTTATTGGACTCGATTGACTATTTCCTTTCCCATATTAGGGAAGTTTTCAACTATAATGTCTTCAAATATTTTCTCATTCCCTTCCTTTTTCTCTTCTTCTTCTGGGACCCCTATAATTCGAATGTGGGTGTGTTTAATGTTGTCCCAGAGGTCTCTGAGACTGTCCTCAATTCTCTTCATTCTTTTTTCTTTATTCTGCTCTGCAGTAGTTATGTACACTATTTTATCTTCCAGGTCACTTATCTGTTCCTCTGCCTCAGTTATTCTGCTGTTGATTCTTTCTAGAGAACTTTTAATTTCATTTATCGTGTTGTTCATCATTGTTTGTTTGCTCTTTAGTTCTTCTAGGCCCTTGTTAAACGTTTGTTGTGTTTTCTCCATTCTATTTCCAAGATTTTGGATCATCTTTACTATCATTATTCTGAATTCTTTTTCAGGTAGACTGCCTGTTTCCTCTTCATTTGTTTGGTCTGGTGGGTTTTTACCTTGCTCCTTCATCTGCTGCGTGTTTCTCTGTCTTCTCATTCTGCTTAACTTACCGTGTTGGGGGTCTCCTTTTCACAGTCTGCGGGTTCGTAGTTCCTGTTGTTTTTGGTGTCTGTCCCCAGTGGCTGAGGTTGGTTCAGTGGGTTGTGTAGGCTTCCTGGTGGAGGGGACTGGTGCCTGTGTTCTGGTGGATGAGGCTGGATCTTGTCTTTCTGGTGGGCCGGACCGTGTCCAGTGGTGTGTTTTGGGGTGTCTGTGACCTTATTATGATTTTAGGCAGCCTCTCTGCTAATGGTGGGGTTGTGTTATTGTCTTGCTAGTTGTTTGGCATGGGGAATCCAGCACTGTAGCTTGGTGGTCGTTGAGTGGAGCTGGGTCTCAGCATTGAGATGAAGATCTCTGGGAGAACTTTCACCGTTTGTTATTACGGGGGACCAATGTCATGAACTCGGCTCTCCCACCTCAAAGGCATAGGCCTGACACCCGGCTGGAGCACGAAAACCCTGTCAGCCATATGGCCTTAAAAAGACCTGAAGTTCCCTGTGGAAGTGGGTGTTGAAAGCGTTTCAGCTTTTGAGGGACTATGAAATGGTGGGAAAAGGGTTTATCTGAAGAGACAAAAAGTCATAACACAGACACCTAGCACGCAAAGATTCTGAGCAGCCGAGTGTGTCTGGGGGGGGCACTTTATTTAGATGACCTGTCATGAACACTTTTGCAAGGAGGGAATTATTCTCAAACAGGATCCCCCAGCTAGAAGTCTCAACACTGGGACCTGACATAACCCTGCCTGACTCCAATTTCTATGTGTATTCTTTCAACTTTACCACGTTGCCTTGTTTACAAAAAACATAATATATAAAGCCACCTGCAGTCCCACTGGCAGTGATCTACAATATGACTGATTCCTGAAGAGCGAGATGCAGGTACATGGACGTGTGTTTCTGCAAGCGTCGGGGTGGGTTGGGGAGCAAAGGGACACCCTTCAGCTTGATCACCCATGCCCTGTTTCTGAAAAGTTAAGACCCCCTGAATTAATTCACTGATGCCGAGACCATGAAAGGAACAAAACCTCAATACATCCTTCTAGTGTGACTCTAAATATGACAAGTTATCATTTTACACACCGTTGTTCAAGAACTGATTTAGGGGCCTCTGCGTGTTCCCCCCTTGTACTCTCCTCTAGACGTACCTGGGATTATGGTATTCCTTAAAATCCCATCAATTCAAGTAGCTGCGAGGTCTAATTCCCAAGGAATAACACAAACATTTTACCGTTTCTGAGATGGAAGAATAGATTCCGAAGCCTGGCTAGATTCTGAAACTCCTCCTCTTGAAGGTTCTCTTTTTTTCCCCATTTACAAGCTAATAGTTTTTCCAAACGTACATTTCACGCAAAGGCCCACAACTCTAACGAGTACGGCGTCTTCCATGGCTGCTACTTTGTGTCTTCCTCTCCCACACGGACCTTGAGAAAGGCAGGGACCAGCCGCAGTCTTGCTGAATCATCTTCCTTGTTATTTGTGAAGGAGAGAGCATCCCGCTTGGGAAGGAAGAGCCGGGAGGGAGTGGTGGTATGGAGTCCGGCCAACTCTCACCCGCAACACATTTTTCAGGAGTGAAATCAAATAGAAAGATAAGCCTTCGGGTCACTGTGTATTCTGTTTTGTGATAACATTTCATCCAAAATAGGATTATGTAAATATCCTTTTTTATGATCTCCTATACATCTCAGTGGTTCCATTCATGGCCAAGAATGCAGTGGTCTCTCGGGTTGGCATGCAGCCATTTCCCCCTTTTCTGTTTCAAGGGCAACCGATCTTGCTTGCCAACCCACCAGCAGTAGCTTATCTCTGTGTAGAGAACATGCAAATGCATAAGACCTTCCAGTGAGCATGTGGACTTGATCAGAGCCCACTGAGATCAAGACTGCATCTTGCACTGCAGTGGCTACAGGCCCAATTTGGAAGCCCTCCAATCCTGGACCACTTCATCATGGTCTCACTGGTCATTCTGGTTAATGTGTTCTTTGCTTCCCAAATGATACGCCATTGAAGTATCAACTCCGTGCAGGCAGGGTCAATGTCCTCTGCTTGTTCTGGGCATGGCTGGAGCGCCAGTACACGATTTGTTCTGCCGTCTTGGTTGACCCCTTGGGTCTTAGGACTCAGCACAATGACACCTTCACTAGGAAGCCTTCGCTGACCCTGCCTGTCATGTAGAACAGACCCTACCCTGTTTGAGACCTCTACTTTGCTGTACTTTGGAGTCTCTGTACTTACACGACAAATGCCCTTATTTATTATTAGTACTAACTGGAGCGCTATACGTTACTTAATATTTGAACCAATGAAAATACTATATTTTAAGGGCTAATCGTCAGGCATCGTACTAAGTACTGTGTGTGAATGATCTCATGTAGGCCCTCTGCCGTGTGTCCTATTAGAGGAAAAGATGAGGGTGCAGGTTCCAGAATCAGACACTCTGGGTTTGAAATCCTAAGTCTACCAACCGGTGACCATGAGCTTGGGCAAATTCCCTTTCTAGGCTTTTTCTGTAAAATGGGGATGGAACTAAAAATGGCAACCATGTGGGGCTTTTCTGAGAAATACGTCCATTAATTCACGGAAGGGGCTCACGTAAGCACGCGATCAATATTAGCAATTTTTATTATTTCTCTTCTGCAGATGGGGAAACTGAGACCTCGGAGGCTAAGCGACCCACCAGCGGTGGCCTGGCTCATGAGCAGGGAAGCTCAGACTTCACTCCAGGCAGCCTGACCCTCAGCTCTTCACCAGTTCAACCCCGGCCACATCCTTTTCTTCCTGCTGGTCATGAGCATTCTGAGGGCCCAGCTGTGACCCTCTGTCTCTGAAGCCCAGCACTTAGTACAGCGCCTGCCACACTGAAAGAGCCAGACACCCATTTCATTCATTGATTAATTAATAAATTAACTTATGAACGGTTCTGATTTTAATAAGTAGTTAAGCACAGTGCCAGGTACAGAAAACAATCTATAAAGGACTACTGGGGAGCGACTGGTGTGAGATCCATTGCATTTAATAATTTATTTTCAATGAAAGCCTTGAAATGGCCCTAGAAATCTCCCAGATGGAAGTCATCCTCATTATTTCAGCATAAATATAGCAGCCTTTAAAAATAAACTCCATTTTCTGCAGTCTAAACCTAGCGTGTAGAGCTTTCAAAACACCATCATGCCGTCTATTATTATTAAGAAATGTTTTTCTACTCACTTCGAGCGATTCTCCCTCTGCTTTTGATTTACCAAGAGCATTCCATACAGACAGACTGTACAACCACTGAATTTTAAGGCACTGAGAGGTGTGTGCCTACGTAAGGACACACAGCAGAGCAGGTACCCCTCGTGACACGATCCGGTAGCACTGGTGAGCACCCTGAAACAAAATCTTAATTTTGCATGAAAGAGTTTGCAAGCATGGAACCGGCTGGTTTCTCTCTACTTTCTATTAGATGCATCCGGATACTTTTGAAGGTTAAATGGTAGAACAGTCCCTGTTGGAGACACCCGTGAAATATTTTATAACCAGCATTGTTCAGAAGCACTGTTGTCAAGATCCGAACTTGCAAATTCTCAGCATCAAAGAAGATACAGAGTTCTTTGTCAGGACAATGAACTTGGACTGTTGTTTTCCAGTGAATGGAAAACAACATTGCTAACCCAGAAAAGTGACATTCGGCCCCATCTGGTGACGCCTCAGCTCCCATCATGCTGGGATTACAATGGGGCCTTTCTGTGGAGTTGTTAGAACATGCCACCAGAATCAGGCTTTAGTGCCTAGGCAAATGAATGACCACGTTCATACTTTGTGGCTTTTCCCAGTCACGTTTTGAATTCAAATATGTAAGGAGACCAAGCCTCCACCAGAGGTTCTGTTATTCCCAACTTCAAATCGAATCCTACTGGCTCACAAATGCACTTTACACGTTTTGGCAAATTCACTCCAATACTTTACAAATAAATAGGATGCTGTTAAAAGATTAGAATTCCACAGTCAAGTGAAATCAGTCTTTGGAAATAAATGCCCAGACCCTTCGGTCCCACTGTATTTGCTACTGAAGTCAACAAGTTATAAAGCTCGGGATTTAAAGTTAACCTGGATCCAAATCTTGGCACCAACGCCTAATAGCTGTGTGACCCTGGCCAAGCTATTTAACCCCTCTGAGCCTTAGTTTTCTTACTAGTAACAGGAGAATGATAATGACTTTACAGGGTTGCTGGGAGTATTAAAAAGGCATTTTTAAAAAAGCATTTAAAACCTTTTTGGATCGTAGGGGATTTTGAACTAATAAAATTAGGTGCTTATCCAAATCCACACGGATTAGAAGTGATAGGAAAGATTTCTGGGGGGGATCAGGAGAAAGTGGAATTGACGCCAGGAACTTTGAGCTCCTGTTCAAATGCTTTTGGTGGGTGGTGGTATCTTCGTCTGGTCAAAACTAATGTCTCCTGCTTAAAATTCTTCCTCCCCCCGTCCCCACAGGTCCCCACTGGGTAACAGCATCAGGGGTTGCCAGCGTCATCTTCAGCAACCCCCCTACCTCATTCCTCACGTGCAGAATCATCGACGATGAGTCTCTGCAATGTCTTCTCTCTCTCCTGTTCCTCTAGCAGCCCAGGCCCTTATATATTTTCACCTGGACCACTGCAAGCTGCGTTATTTTGCTGCCCCGCATCTGATCTCTCTTTTGCGGTCCGACTTCCATGCTCTCACCAAAATATTTCGCCTTAAAGTACCTATTGGGGGCATACACTTGCAGCTTCCCATCCCCCATGTTCTCTCAGTCGACCCGTTCACCCAACTATGGAGTACTTCGTTAGGAAGTACCACCCTGACCACCGTGCTTACTGGGAAAGTGTTAAATCAGAACAACCTCTGTGGAGGGCGATCTGGCAATATCTATGAAGACACCCCAGAGCATCCTCTCTGAGCCAGAACTGCTCCTTCTAGGACTCTATCCCGCACGGACACTCAACGCACACGGGAGATGATGTCAGAGCAAGGTTACCCGCGGAGGCACGATGTGTAATAGCAAAAGACAGGGAATGACCCAAATGTCTATCAGTGGGGAATTGGTTCAATGAATGACGAAGCATCCACACAGTGGAATCCTCAGAGGTTGTTTAAAAAATGAAGAAATCATTTGTATGCTGATCCGAAACCATCTCTAAGACGTATTGTCAAGTGAAAAGAACAAGGTGTGTCGAGTGGAGGGAAGGGGAGGGTAAAAGAATATATAAACATGTTGTCTTATAAATGCATGAAAACGTCTCGAAGGATACACAAGGAAATGGTAACAATGGGTCAGGAGAGGAATTGTGTGCCAAGGGAAAGGGGTACAGGGAGACTTTAACACATATAAAGAAAACAAAATATATGGATTTGAGATATATATATACATTATATATATATATACACATCATCCTCTATCTTCTGCTTTTCACTTTCAACCACATATTACCTATTTGAAAGTAAATATTTTAATTATATATGTATCTGTATATATATAATATATATGTATATATAAAACATATATGTATATATGTATATATAAAAACATATACATATATATGTTTTTGCCACAAATGCCAGGCACCTGTTTTCTGTCTTCTCTAGACGACGGTGACACACAAATGACATCCCCACCCCGTCTGCTCTCCATCCTACACACAGAGACCTTATTACCTCTTCGGAATACAGTTTTGAGCACATCTATTTCCTGTTCAGAACTCCCCCATGGCTTCGCAGGTCCCGCAGGATGGAGTCCGAGTTCCTTAGCCCATATTCACTGATCAACCACTGACCCCCAGCTTAGCTTCCCAGCCTGTCCTAAAGCTAAATGACTCATGGTGACCTATGTGTTTCCACACATTCTGTCCTTCCACTTGGAATGTCCTCCCCACCACCCCAAAGTCCAAGCTCTATTGATTCCAACTTTAGTTCAAATCTTCTTTCTCCATTGACTCATTCCAGAGCCCACCACTCACTCCATGCCCTAGGTGGAAGAAATCCCCTTCTTCTTTGAAATCCCAGTGCATATTTTTATTATCTGCCTGTGGTATTTATCACTTTATATGAGATCATCATCGATTTTACACACTTATCCACTCTCTTAGTAAACATTTACTAAATACCTACTATGTGTCATGGACTGACAGGGGTGCTGGGGACACAGTAAAAAGTCACAGTAGCACGATTCCTGCTCTCGTGGAGATTACAGTCTTGTGGAGAAGACAGGCAAGAAAAACACGAAACCAAACCTTCAACGATCATTTTCCGTAATTGCAATGTGGAGAAGTAAAAAGCTCAGTCAGAATGCCAACACTTTGCCCAAAGCCACACCTGAACTGTTGCAAAGGCTAAGAGACCCATATTTAAATCCCAAATCCACCCGAAAGCTATAGTGATTATCCGGGTCAGGGTTTCTCAACCTCAGAACTCTTGATATGTGCTGCTGGCTAATTCTTTGTGATGGGGCTGTCCTGTGCATTGTAGGAGGCGAAGCAGCATCCGTCTACCCACGAGATGCCACTGGTACCCTCTCCCCACTACCAGCTATCCCTGCGGTGGCGGGGAGGGGTTTGAAAAACCTCCCCCTTTGGAGAACACTGCTCTAGGCAAATTCCTTGACATTACTGAGTTTCAGTTTCTTCACTGCTTGGTTCTTTGGAGGATAACCCAGTAAACATTTGAAAAATGAAAAAAGAAACCTATTAAACAGAAAGAATACTACCTACCTTAGAAGACTATGCTAGGAATTAAATACAAAAATGTGTATGAAGCACTTACAAGTGCTTTTATTATTAAGAACAAAAATATGAAGTGGGTCCATTTTTTTTCCCCAGAGCCCTCAATAGGGTGGACAATATCCCTCAGGACCTTCTCAGTCTAAACTAGTGTCAAATCCATGAACTGCCCAAACTGCGGACATGATTTTTGCTTGTATCCCAGAGAGATGCTCTAGAAGTATATAGCCCAGAACATGACTCCTTGGGAGGATGCAGGAAAGGTCTCCTCGGGCTACATTTGCCAGACAGACGGATTCAACTCCAGACTAAGTCCAGACTTCTTGAACTTGGATGTAGGAGCTGAAATACACATCATCTGAGGACCGGTGTTCTGGATCCCATAAAAATGCCACATAAAAGATGGAGGGATTACACAGCTGCTACAATATCAGGCATTAGATAACGCGGTCTCTTCAAAGGCTTCATTTGCACATCCCAAATCATCCTTGTAAGCCATTTATTTTCCCACGCTATTGGATGCTGTGAGCATTTAGGAAGTGTTCTCAGGGTGTTTGAAATCAACAAGGCAATTAGGGAGGTTTTAAAGGAATCAAAAATACAATCAACAGTGCTTTGGAAATGTCAATACAATTCTTGGCTTGGCAAACCACTTCTGTATTGTACATTAGTAAGGGAACTTTAAGATGATCTTAAAATATGCACCCTTCTGAATTCTAGGATTCATGTTCAAACTGGAAAGTGGATAAACTGATGGGCAGTCTATGGCAGGATCCCTATATAATCTGGGGAGAGGTCTTTCCTTGAGGGAAAAAAAAGATGAAAAAATAGGTTTTAGAGTCAGACAGACACGAATTATAATTTTATTTTTTTATGTTTTTTACCTTTGGTCCGTACCGCGTGGTACACGAGATCTTACTTTCCTGACCAGGGAGGGCACCCATGCCCCCTGCAGTGGAAGCGTGTAGTGTTAACCACTAGACCACCAGGGAAATCTCTAGACGTGGATTCTAATCCCGGCTGTGTGACAAAAATGGGGTGAACTGGAGAAAATCATTAATGCTCCCCGAGATTGGTTTCTTCAGCTTTAATGAAGACAGTAATGTCCCCTTAAATTAAAATATATGTGTCCAGTAAGGTGTCTTTGCAAACCTTCGTTTTCATTCTTCATTCCCTTTAGGGAACAGAATACGGACTCATTGGTTTAGATTTTTATAACACCTGCAAAATTGCACACTTTCTAACCAATTTAGCTCTCTCTTGACCAAAATGCTTTAAGACACAAATGCTCCACATCTGTTTTGCTCCACTAAATAAAATAAGCCCAACCCATCACCTTTTCTTTCTTGCCCCCAACAGTTTCCCTTAACTTATTCATCATTCCACGAGAAATCTTGCTTACAGATAAAGGCATTTCTCTCCGGGGTTGGGGGAGGACTGTGGAATATGCTTTAGGTATAATAGGAAAGATAATCTGAGTTAAGAATGAACTACGTCCTTTATGTGGCCGGTCAGACCATCATCTATGTATTGTACCATATTCTCTACCATCATCCTTCCTATCCTTAACATATCATGATAAGGAAACTTGGTTGTGTTTTCAAAAGCATAATAATAACTTACATTTCGCTATGGTTTCCAATAAACCAGTGAGTTTTCCCCCCCAAAAGTCCATGAATAAAACAAACCCCGTCACCACTGAAGATGCATTTTCATGCCAGCTCGGATGCTTTTAAGACCATTTGCCGATCGCTCCGCACCGTCTGACCAGTTCTGGGGCAGGGGGCACGCTCTAATTACTGATTGTGAAGTTCTGTATCTATAGCAACAGGCTGAATTGACAACAGGAAGCTTCACCCTCTGGGGCACCATTCGAAGTTTATAAACTCAACTTGAGGCCAAGGCTGTAGTTAATCAGGAGGGCTTTCAGAACCCGAGGGCTCGGAGTCCACACTTAAGAGGCAAAGAAATTATTTCATAAGACAATCACAGGGCTCGAGAAGGCAGAGTTTATTTAGCTTGCCTTTGCAGTGCATCTTGTAGTAATTTATCCTAATGGTACCAATTCGCCAGTGATTTGATACACCAGGAGACCGGGGGTATCAGTTTAATCAAACCTCGGCCAAGGCTGCCTGTTCCTTAACTATTGTTGCCGTATATCAATCAGTTTCACTTGATTCACTAATCGCGTGGCACGAGGATATGAATTTTCCCAGCATTCAGGGAATTGGGTTGACATAATTCTTTATAATGTGCCCGCTTTTAAACGGCATTATTTCACCCCACTCACGTTATTTCATGTTCCTAGGGCTGACGGGTGAAAGGTCTAGATTCTGGGAGGCTGCTGGTGAGAAGTATAGCAGGAAAAAAGCCTGGAGCATCGGATGTGACCGTGGACAAGTTACAAAACCCTTCTGGGTCTCAACTTCCTTACTTGTCCCATCAGGACGAGAACTCAGTAAGTCACAGAGCTAGTAAGAGGATTAATAAACTGCTCTATGGGTGATTCCAGAACAGTGCCTGGGAAGCAGGATCCAGGATCTCAGTAGGTGTCAGTTTCGCTTCCCACCTGCCCTCATTCCCATCCCCTAGGAGGAGGGGGTAGAAGATGTCAGCTGCACAATTTTTATAGGGTGAGATGTTAAGCTTTACAATATTTTACGGGCCTGGTCACACAAGCTTCGATAACCCTAGGAAATCATCTAAACTCAGTTCTCATTCTTGGTTCTTCTGTCTCCACTGGGGCCAAGCATTCCCACCGTGTTTTAGACCCTTGGCACCGGCCTGGCTGTCCGGAAGGGTAAGAGATGGGCAGAGCTCTCCCTCACACTAAAGGCGTTCCGTCCCTTTCCCATCCCCTCTTCTTTCTTATACAGCAGGGAATTTGATTCAAAACACTGTCCAGGTATAAATAAGAAATGGTAAGATCAGATCTATCCCCTTGGCGGGCAGAGACTACGGAAAGGAGAGAAAACCCACCTTCATGTGTTGTTCATATTATTCAAGAGGAAGGAAGGAAAAGGACAACATGAATCCCGGGGTAAGAGGCAACGACCACGTGGACAGCAAGGCCACGGACAGCATTTGGTCCCTGCCCCTGACACGGAATAGTGCAGGGGGGCCTCCGCTGCTGCTTCTGTGAAATGGGTATATGAAGACCTACGGCAGTAGGTTGTCATGGCAACACAAGGAGCCAATCCACGGTCCCCCAGGCTATGAGTGGAAGGAATGTTAGCTTGCTTCCCAAGTGAATATGAGCAGGGTGTTCTGGTCCCTTTCCCAGAGGGGGAATGAAATCCGAGCCTTTTCCTACCATTCAGCTCAGTCATTCACATTTTAACTTAGTTCTGAGCTTACAGTTTTTCCTGCAGATAGAATTGGTCACTCAGTGAGAGAGGAAAGTAAGAAAAAAGGCAGAGAGAGAAGGAGGGAAGGAAGAAAGGAGGGAGAGAGAAAGAAAGAAGAAAGAAAATAGAAAGAGAGAAAAAGAAAAGAGGAAGGAAGGAAGGAGGGAAGGAGGGAGGGAGGGAGTAAAGAGAGGAGGGAAAGAAAGAAAGAAAGAAAGAGAGAGAGAAAAAGAAAAGGAAGAAAGAAAAAGAAAGGAAGAGAGAGAGGGAGGGAAGGAAGGAAGGAAGGAAGAGACAGAGGAAAGAAAGAAGGAAGGAAGGAAAGAGAGAGGGAGAGAGGGAGGGAGGGAGGGAGGGGGGCAGAAAGGAAGAGAAGGAAACAACGAGCCTTGCTTTGTCACACCTTTTCCACTCTCCATTCTTAAGGCTGGAGGATTTGGCGTGGCACTTAGAAGCTTTCTTGTTTCAATAGTGGGGTAAGGAGGTTAATGCCACCTTAGCAAGGGAATCATTTCTTCCTCCCTCCCACCTCCTCTCTTTTCTTTTTTGGCTCAGCCTACATTTCTAACACTAGCGGCTGAAATGTAGTATACAGCTTTTAATTGTGCCCAGAGGCAGTACAACCTCACAGAGGTTTTTAAGCAAGTGGTGGAGGATTTGAGAAACAGCTGTGCTGCCCGCACACGTGCTCCAAGGTGGAAGAGCCCCGTCAGCACCTGCACCCGCTGAGCACACACCCTCACGCCCTCCACGCATGTACACAGCTGGGACCCATCAGGGCTGAAAGGAATTAATACCCTTAACTTGGTATTTTATTGGCCCTAGAGGAGCCTGATGCTATATTAAATCTGTGGCACATAAGTAGGATTGGGTGGGATATTAAACACACACACGAGCGCACGCACGCACGCGCACGCACACACACGACCTCTTTTCCGATGCCGAGAACAAATTGTTTTAATATCCCAATGTTTGGTTTATTTATTATTAGAGATAGGTGGCCGCTTTTAGAGAGTAATGGACTTGTCCCGGCACTAACCTAGTTTTCCCAATCGAATCTAGCTCAGACTCCCAGCAACGGCGGAAAGATGCCGACACGGACTGTTTTCTCACCAACACCCAGCTTCCCTTGGTGCAAGCCCCCAAAAGGCATCTTCCATCTTCTGGACGCTGCAGTCAATCTTCAAAATCCTACTGCACTCAACCAGTCACAAAACACTGTCTCGTGTTACCCCACTGGACACCCACCTCATCCCTGGAAACTCAACAAGGCGAGTGTCTGTGTACCTGTTTTACAGTCGTGCAAATAGAGGTTCGGAGAAGTTACATGCCCAGGTCAAGGGCAAACCAACCCCAGACCTTGGAGTTCAGTCTACGGACGCTAAGTAAACACGTTCTCTCTAAATCACGTTATATATTCTGTTGTAAACACAATGTGAAAAGTTTATTCCAGGGTGGCTTGTAATGTCTGTGTAGCTGCGTGGTCCGGTAACATGAGGGAGCTTCCACAGATGTTAAACTCATTGATCAGCAATGGACTTCAGGGTCTGTGATAGGCAGAAACGTGACCATCCAAAAGATATCCATATTAACCCCCTGGAACTTGTGAATGTGATCTTATTTGGGAACAGGGTCTCTGCAGATGTGATTTCATTGAGGCTCTTGAAATAAGGAGATATTCCTGGATTTTCTGGGTGAGCTCTAAATCCAATGACAAGTATCCTTACCAGAGAAAGGCAAAGGGAGATTTGAGGCACTCCAAAGTGGAGGAAGTGTGACCACAGAGGCAGGGGTGGGAGGGATGCGGCCACAAGCCAGGTTCTGCTGACAGTCACCAGAAGCTGGGAAGGGCAAAGAAAGAACTCTCCCCTAGAGCCTCTGGAGGCAGTGAGGCCCTCATGACACCTCGATTTCAGACACCTGGCCTCCAGAATGGTAAGCACGTAAAAATCTGTTACTTTAAACCACTGAGTTGGCGGTGACTTCTTACGGCAGTCCTGGGAAACGAACACAGGATCTTTTGCTCTGGGCATCACGTTGGATTTTGCTGCTGGTGGGGTCTCTTGGCATGAGGGATACCTTCTACTTTGGGCATTGGTGAAATGAAGGAAGGATGCGGGCGGCTGCCCACGGGTGCCCAGTCCTGCCCCACCCGCAAGGACAGGGCAGCTCAGCATCAGGGAGAAGCCAGATACCGTGATCTTCATCGAGACCAAGCAGGTATCAGAGCAGGGCTCACGGGGAGGCAGAAAGCCTACTGTACTGTTCTCATCCTGCTGGACCACTTTCTAACGCACGTGTGGTTTAGACAAGTCACTGAATTCACATCTCAGTTATCTCGTTGGTAAAACGAGATTCTCCATGTGGAAAAAAAACACCCTTTGAAAAGCTGCAAAACATCCTATGAATGCTGGTTATTTGCTTTTATACATATTATTATGATGATGATTATATAAAGCATCTCTGAAGCATCAGACTCAGAGTGCGCATGGCTCTCCAACTCTGGGAAAGGACCTAATCTCCAGAAGGTATTACTGCAAAGTTCTCCAAAATATGCTTCTCTCAAGTATCCACTTCTCGTCCGTTAACATTGAAACCTCTTTAGAAACCATCTAACCCCAAATGCAAGATTAATGGAGCCCCTCCATTTAATGTCTGCTGTGTTTCCTTGGATTTTCCAAATTCGCCTCTTTCAAGCACTGGGCAAAGGACTCCAAACCAAACACAACATGCCGTTTGTTTGTTTATCATATTAGTAATGAGTTTTTTTTTTTTTTTTTTAATGAGCACTCAATAGTGGTTAAAAGAAAGTAGGCTCTCAGACGCTGCTTTTGATCATTTAAATTGCTGCAAACCTTTGGAGTGCAATTTGGCAATATGTCTCAGGAACCTTTAAAAACTGTGCTCGACCTTTGACCCAGTAATTCCATTTCTGGGAAACTACCCTAAAGGCATAATGGGAACTATGGAAACTGCTTGGTGCACCAAGATGTTTATCAGAACGCTCTTTCTGACGGCAAAAGTATTTAAACCATCTCAATACCCACCAATGCAGGAGGAGATAAATAAACGGTGAGGCCGCCCCTCCACGGACTGTCAGCTACTAAGAATTTGCAGTTAAGAAGAATGTATAATAATGTGCCGAGACGTATAATGTTAGGGAGAAAAAAGAAGCAGTGTGTCACCTGGGTATACGGCAGTGATCTTGATGTGACACAAATGCAGCATAACAAAGAAAAAAAAAGACTGGAAGAAACATATATTAATTGTTGTTACCTAAAGCCAGCAAAATTAGGGGTAATTTTTCTTTTTTTTTTAATCTTTATTGGAGTATAATTGCTTTACAATGGTGTATTAGTTTCTGCTTTATAACAAAGTGAATCAGCTATACGTATACATATAGCCCCATATCCTCTCCCTCTTGCGTCTCCCTCCCACGCCCCCATCCCACCCCTCTAGGTGGTCACAAAGCACCGAGCTGATCTCCCTGTGCTATGCGGCTGCTTCCCACTAGCCATCTATTTTACATTTGGTAGTGTATATATGTCCATGCCACTCTCTCACTTCGTCTCATCTTGCCCTCCCCCTCCCCGTGTCAAGTCCATACTCTACGTCTGTGTCTTTATTCCTCCTGGCCCTAGGTTCGTCAGAACCACTGTTTTTTAGATTCCATATATATGTGCTAGCATACGGTATTTTTCTCTTTCTGACTTCCTTCACTCTGGATCCATCCACCTCACTACAAATAACTCAATTTTGTTCTTTTTTATGGCTGAGTAATATTCCACTGTATACATGTGCCACATCTTCTTTATCCATTCATCTATCGCTGGACACTTAGGTGGCTTCCATGGCCTGGCTATTGTAAACAGTGCTGCAATGAACATTGTGGTACAAGTCTCCGTTTGAATTATGGTTTTCTCAGGGTATATGCCCAGTGGTGGGACTGCTGGGTCGTATGGTAGTTCTATTTTGAGTTTTTTAAGGAACTTCCACACTGTTCTCCATAGTGGCTGTATCAATTTTCATTCCCACCAACTCTCCTTTTTCAAGATAGAAAACTTTGTCTCCACTGAGCTGTATTACTTTTTTTTTTTTTTTTTTTTTTGCGGTACGCGGGCCTCTCACTGCTGTGGCCTCTCCCGTTGCGGAGCACAGGCTCCGGACGCGCAGGCTCAGCGGCCATGGCCCACGGGCCCAGCCGTTCCGTGGCAGGTGGGATCTTCCCGGACCGGGGCACGAACCCGCGTCCCCTGCATCGGCAGGCGGACTCTCAACCACTGCGCCACCAGGGAAGCCCTGTATTACTTTTAAATAGAGAAAAACTCCTCTGTAAATGAGTCCCCTCGTTCCCCTCACCCAACATATCCTAACTGGGTGGAGAAAACTTGTGATGCACGTTCTGTGTTTCCTCCATGACTTTGACCATTCGGATCCTTCCCTGTGGCTTAAAAATTCTATACCAGGTCAAAGCAGTGTTGCAGCCCCATCTTATCACTCACCTGTCCTCTCAGTTAAAAATGGGCCCAGATCAGGGGCTGAGAGAGGCCCCTTGCAGCCTATCACCAGCCAGAAACACACCTTTATGTCCCTGTTAGATTCTTCATGAGAAGATGTGGGCTTTTGCTGAGTTACTGGCTTGTTTCACGTCTAGAGATGCTATAAATTGCATAGGGTTCCCCTGTTTGTGGGAGGCTGCTAGGAGGCTCGGAGACAAATCAGATTGTGCCTTGCCTGTAACAAGAGCACATGGCTTTGGGGTTCCTGGCTTCACCCTGGGCTCCTTGTTCATTTCCATACCTTTAGTTTCTTTCCTGTTTACTGACCACCTGCACCAAGGAAGCCCCAATGGGCTGTATGAAATACTCGTTAGAATGAGACAAGATACATACTCTTTTTCTTTTTTATATGAAGGATGGGCTATGTGCACCTCTATGAATTTTGCTTCCACTGACAGTTGGAGACAATTCCAGGTAAGGCAGGGCCCAAGCAAATAGAGCGAACCCACTTGAATCTACGTTGCAAAAGTTGTGCAGGATATCTAAGAGCATGGAGGGCAGGAAGGAGTTAAATCCATGTGGCAACAGAGGGTGGGAGCCAGGGGCACTGAGAGGCCTGGTCTCTCCCTGCAGTACAGGAAGACCGGGTCATTAGAGCAGGCAGGAACTTGCGCGTGGCTTTCCTGGGAAAGCAAATATTGTGCATATTGCAGTGTTCCTGTGGGCGAGCTGATTGTCTAACTGCCCTTGAGATGTATATCATTTTGTCTGCAGTCCGGGCTCCTCCCTTTATGTCACTGCCAATGGGCCGGGAAACGGGAACAACATCTACGTCCATTAAATGGAGACAGCGGGTCACCTCTGCCACCCACGGTCCCCAGGTGAGCCGCCTGGGGCAGCTGCTTCATTTGATTCAGGGCACGACTCCAGGTGCCCTCTGGTAGGTTGAGAAGGGGCGCTGACTCAGTTTCCCGGGACTGCTGTCACCAAGAGCCACAAACTGGGTGGCTTTAGACAACACCAATTTATTCTCTCACTGTTCTGGAGGCCGGAAGTTCAAACTCAAGGTGTCCATTGGGCTGCGCTCCCTCCAAAGGCTCTAGGGGACAATCCTCCTCTGCTTCCTCCGGCGTCTGGGGGTTGCCAGCGATGCTTGGCATTGCTTGACTGGTGGCAGCATAACTTCAGTCTCTGCCTGCACCTTTACATGGTATTCTTTCCTGTGTGTGTGTGTGTGTGTGTGTGTGTGTGTGTGTGTGTTCACGCGCACACACATATCCGTGTCTCTCCATACTTTCCTCTCTTTTCTCTCATAAAGACACCGCTCCTTGGATACAGGTCCCATTCTAATCCAGTAGAACCTCATATTTTTAAAATGTTACTTTATTGCAGTAAGACACTTCACACGTGATCTACCCTTTTCACAAGTTTTTAAATGTAACATACATCATTGACTATAGGTACAGTGTGGCAGAGGTCTCTAGAGTTTATCTTGCTGAATGACCTCGTCTTCATTTGATTTCACCTGCAAAGACCCTATTTCCAAATTCCTATTCACAGGTGCTGGGGGTTAGGACATCAACCTATCCTTTTTTGGGGGGGACACAATTCAACCCACAATAGACGTGTCTGATGATTAAGCGGAACAAGAAGCAGGGACTCGGGGGCAGTCTGGGTTCAGATCCTGGCTGGACCCCTCACTAGCAGGTCACCTAACCTCTTGAAGCCTCAGTTTCCTTGGTTTGGAAAAGGGGCCCGATGTTAGCACCTGCCTCCTAGGGCCACTGGGAAGATGAAATGGGATCACGCATGTTGTAAGCACCCCGCCAGACACACAGAAAGTGCCTTTCGAGCGTGGGTTGTGACCCAGCCTTAGAGCACCAGCTGCGCTACCCCAACTCGAAGGTCGCTTCCAAACACTGAGACGCTGCTTTAAGGTAACAGAGAGAAAGTCTTCTTTCCATACGATGTTCGCTCTGCCTAGAAATCTTTCCTCTGCCTTCCCCAACCCTCTCCCCCATCCTTGTGAAAAGCTGGCTCCTTCCCAGCCTTCGGACCTTGTCTTAACTGACGTCCACACCCAGAGACCTTTCTGGTCACTCGGAAGGTGGCTTTCTGAGTAGCTTAGTCCAGCTCTGCCCCACCTTCCACAAGCAACTGTGGTGTTGGGGGCCGTCTCTGGCTACAGATGCTGCTTGACCCATCAAAGGGACAATCAGGGGGTGGGCCTAAAGCTGCCCGATAAAATACAGGATGCCCAGTTAAATTTGGAATTTCAGATAAATTTGAATTTTAGTATCAGCATGTCCCAAATATTGCAAATACTGTCCTGGCCAGAAGTGCTTGGAAGTAACTGCCCTCAGAGTAGTTCTCAACCAATGACAGATGGGGAACTGGGCGGGTAAGGGCCCCTGTTTTTTTGCTTCTCCATGGGGGATAATTCAGAGGCAGTGTCTTCTACACCGATTCCCAGAACTCCCCAGGTGGATTCTGGACCACCCGGTCCACTGCAGCATCTGTTCGTTAGCGCCCCCAGTGTTGGCTTGCTTACCTTTCCAATCTCTCTTCCCCGCCTCCCAGGAAAACACAACCCAAGACTTCCCACCCTGGCCTTCCCGTTACGGACTTAATATTTGAATCCCTCCCAAATTCATACGTTGAAATCCTAACCCCCCAGTGTGATGGTATGAGGAGGTGGGGCTTTGGAGAGGTGATTAGGTCATGACGGCAGAGCCCTCATGAATGGGATCAGTGTCCTTCCAAAAGGGACCCCAGAGAGCATTCTTGCCCTCTTTCCTCCACATGATTACATAAGGAGAAACCAGCAGTCTGCAACCCGCAAGCAGGCTCTCACCAGAACCGGACCATGCTGGCACCCTGATCTCAGACTTCTAGCCTCCAGAGCTGTGAGAAATACACGTCTGCTGTTTATAAGCTGCCTGGTCTGTGGTACTTTGTTACAGCAGCCCGACTAAGACACCTCCCACCATGGCTGTCCTCCACGCAGACCTTGTTTTTTTTCCTTCAGCCCTTATCACAATTTGTCATCACACGTACGTATGTCTGTCTACTGGCTCAGTCTCTGTCCCATTAGACTCTGAGCTCTATTACCGTGACCGTGTCATTCACCACGGTACTCCAGCTCCTAGAACTTTCTAGATAATGAAGGAACAAGACAGTGAACAGGAAGGAGGCTTTCTGGGCTAGCAAAGAGCAACAGGGTTTTCAGCTGTACAGAGCCGCATTCAACAGAGACTGGAAGTGGAGACCTGCGCTGTGGTCTCCCCTGTGTCACGTGCTCAGAATTTGACCTTGGGCAGCTGCCTGAGAACTCCTCACCTTGGTCTCTTCATCTGTAAAACGAGGAGTTGGGACTAGATGATTTCTCCCGTGTCCTCCGGCTCTAAAATTCTATGACTCAATATTCTAGGTAATAAACTTTACAACTATGAATAAATTAATGGAAATGAATATTTAAATGATATGCAAACATCGGTGCGGGTGCTTTCTTAGTCTTTTATGAAGTGGGAGAGTGAGGAATAAAACCGAGATACAAACGATCAGAAACAATTTGTGTTCCTGGAACTGTGGTACCTTACCCGTGTTTCTGCGGGGGAGGATGTGTAGGAGGGCATCCATTGAAAAACCCGCAGTGGGGAAAAAGGTCAAAAGAAAAGCAGGAATCTGGGAAGCTGGAAGCCCCCAGATGCATGCATGTTCCAGGTGTGGGTACTCCTGGAAAAGATTCTTGGGTCCAGAGAAGTAGCAAAGGAAATTGGGCTAACCACGCTCTCCAGCTCTCTGAGTCTGTTCAGGCTGAATGAAATGCCGTGGGTTGGCTGACTTATAATCAACAGAACTTTCTTTCTCACGGTTCTGTAGGCTGGGACTCTGAGATGGGGGTGCCGGCAGAGTCAGGTGAGGGCCTTCTGGGTGTCAGACTTCTCCTTGTGTCCTCACATGGTGGAAGGAGAAAGGGAGCTCTCTTGGGCCTCTTTTATCAGGGCATTAATCTCATTCATAAGGGCTCCACCCTCATGACCTAATTACGTCCCCAAGGCCCCACCTCCTAATCGCATCCCATTAGAGGGTAGGATTTCAACATTCAACCCTAGCACAGCACCATCTCTCTAACTCCTCGGGGCTGTCATGATTCTCAACAACACTCAGCGTAAGAGAATGGTGACTTGTCATCTGAGGGCTTCATTTATTTATCAACGTGATCTCCTACCTGGAAATCAGGCGGAGAACCTTCTGATGGGCCAGTGGACTTGAACCCCAAATCCTGACTTTCATATATATAAACACTTAAGAGGAAAGAGGGATTAGATATTTAAAGGTGAAACCAGCTAACTTCTCACGTTGGTAGCAAGCTGGGAAGGAGGCTCAGAGGTAAGATTCTTTGACTGAGCCAGTGCTGTGTCTAGTACTGGGGTTCAGGCAAGTCTGGGGATCAGGTGTGGCTGGGCAGCTCGCTGGGGCACCCACCACAAAGAACTGCACTTGTGGGAGGCGCCTAGCAGCATCCTATGACACAACTCATCCTCAAGAAGCAGACGTGCCTGATTAGCTTGACCCAGTGACAAAGCCTGAGTCGATGGGTGGGACAAGAATTTGAATTCAGGATGGAGGCTGTTACACAAATCTGTTTCTTACCAGACCCAGTGGACACACATCTGGGTTTATGGGAAGATGTGGTTGATAAATCAAAACCAGTTATTCTTCAGACAAAACTCTTTAATATGATGCGGCTAAACGTGTGTCTTTGGGACACCTGGATGTTTTTCTATCCTCCTTGCCTGGCATTACCCATGCTGATTTGTCCCCCAAATTACCCACTGCCTTTCTTTTAGGACTTTCCACTCTCTTGCCAATTGCAGCTCTTTTCTTTTTTCCTTTCTGGCTTTTATCCCCCCATCATACTTCTTCAAAGGGGGACATTCAAAAGAGAAAGCACGATGATCATTGATTGCTAACCTAAAAATAAGATAGAATACTGAGTACATGATTTCAATGAGGTATAAGTTTTCATTCCTAAACAATACAGAAAAGTGTCTTCTTGCTACTAAATGATTAGGCTAAAGACCCCCTGAAAACGGAGTTACCACGAAGCCAGGAGTTCTGTCAAAACACTGGTTTGATGTCCTGCTATTTCCACAAACAAAAATAAAACATAACCGAGACACAGCAACCAAGAGAAAAAAATCTACAGGTACAGAGTCACTGTGTCTCCATGCCGGGCTGCTGATAAATCAGAAACCCTTGTTCATATCACAAAGACGCACGAACAAACAGGTACCCCTTCCCTCTAGCACTGGGGATATTTACATGATCCGTCACATTTAGTCACGGCCATGGGGCCTTGGGACATCCTCCTAGGGTCGAGGTGTCTGTGACATTCTGTGAGGGCTGGAGGTACAGAGGATCTCTTCTGGTCCATTCGATTTTCTCCACATTTGCTGAGAAGCTCTTATGCATTGTACGAGAGTGGGGATGGAAGGCGACAGAACTACCATTTCTCGACCCTGTAGAAGAAGTTAGGCAATGGGCCAGGCGCTTCTCAATAGCTTATTTCTCCTAACAATCCCCAAAGACCAATGACAGTGCGTGCTCATGTCACTGATGAGAAAAGTCAGAGAGGTTAGGTCACTTGGCCCACAACACCCAGCTGGTAAAAGGCAGAGCTGGGATTGGATTTTGGGGACTGTCACGCTCCAGAGGCCCTTGCCTTTCCAGTCTAACTTTCCTCCCGAAGCAAAACATACCATTTCTTCTTCAGAATTGTTCAAAGTGGCCCTTCCTTTTCCTACCGATGAGAAAACGAAGTATGAACCAAAGGGAAAAAAAAAAGTCTCAGTAATGGAAAGGAGAGTGGCGGAGAGAGACAGACTTGGAATGGAGCTTGGGGCAGGGGAAGAAATGACTGCTTCCCTCCTCTCACACAGGGATGGGGATGGTTTGGGGTACCAACGATGAAGTCTCTTCGCCAGTCAGAACTGGGTCAGATATTCTAGCAGCGAGAACAGCCTGTTCTCTGCTCCAGCTGTTATCTGAGCTGCACAGCTGCGGGGGAGAACTCCAACTTGCTTTTGGGCTCAGAGCTCAAGGTTTCCAAAGCCCTCCACGCAGTGCATGCCTGCCTCTCCCAGCTTGAAGGAGGGGGATGGGGGAGAAAAGGGTGGGGAGGGGAGACAGTGAAGGGAAATGAAATGAGAAGGGTTCGACTGAACCTGCCTGCCTCATGGTTGCCAACCTGAGCATTTTCTCCCAGTTGTTTTCGGGTGAGAAGCTGAATTCTTTGAAAGAGATCTCCAAAAACAGCCACAGGGGATACCGATGACATGGGGGTCCTGGGTGCAATGAGCTGGCTATGATCAAAGTCCTATCATGGGCTCACCCCAGCACAGCACCTTACGGGCTGGCAATCCATTGGGATTTCCCAAAGCGCTAGACAGGTAACGATCTGGCGACGGTGCTTTGGAGGGTGGACACCTCCCTTTCGGAGACTGTAAGCTCACACTACCAGTCACAAGCTCTATTGCTAAACAATCCTGACATGCGTGAGGCCGAATCTTGGACTCCACCAACATTTCCATGCACGTACTGTTGAGTCTGTCTTAGGTGCCACAGAGAGAAAATCACTCTGATGGCCCTATTCCTGGGTTCTTGATGAAAAAACAAGGCATTGTTATATGAATTTCACAATTTAGAGATAAATAATGAACACCAAAGTCGAAGCGAAATACCCTAGTGTTCATTTTATTTAATATTCTCCATTGGTGGAAATAAATTAAAAATGAACAAGGCTTGTTGATGCCTGCCGCACACTGCACTCCACTTTTGAATAGCAACCGCATATTAATTTGCCAAATCCCATAAATTATAATTAGCCCGGAGGATTAACAACATAAATCCTTGAATTTAAAACCAACCTGCCTGGCTCTCTCTTCCCTATGCCCTGAAGTGAAAGAGAGCCATAAAACCTATCACCGCAACTTGATCCATTAAACTCCGGAGACATTCTTATTTCAGCTTAGCTAGTGGAGGTGGTCTTTGCTCAATCTTTTTAAAGTTACAGTAGCTCGATAAGCACTGGGACGCTGGGAGAGTAGTATCTGCATCGACGCCTGGCCCCGGTGCGAGCTCACTCTTAGGAGAAGAGTGGAAACGGGTCAAAGGAGTATATGTTGGCTTAGCACGTTTTTTTTTACGTGGGGTCCTGGCACAGATCTGAGATTAAAAGTGCCCCCTGACCCCGCACTGTACGTCTTATGTTGTCAAGAGTCCCAGAGTACGTGGAAGATGTACCTGGCCTGCGTTCATGTGCGCGTGTGCCACGGTCTGAGCTTGCATCTGGTTAAGTTTGTGCCAGGCTGGTTGGCACGATAAGAAAGGATAAGGCTGCTCCGATGACGAAGTATGTAACACGAGACCACGGCGAGATCTTACATTACTGGCTTTCCTGATGAGGAAAACAGCAAACCAGTCTGAAGGGTTCACAGTATACGAGGCAGATCTGTGCACAGACCAGCCTGGACAATCTCTCTCCTCCGGAAGGCGCCCCTTTCGCCCTGGAGTCGCTCGCTTTCACACCCCCCTCTCCCCTTGGACCGGCTGCAGCCCTTCAGCCCCGGCCAGGTGTGGCTAGAGCTGAATTGCGGAACAACATGTGGGTATGGGGTGAGTGATGCATGCGGCTTGCAACTCAGCTCTGCAGGTGGCTGCGCCACGACTTGGCTTGTGGAGGGAAAGGGGGGCATCCGAAACGCTGCCTGCCTGGATTCTCCAGTCTCACTCTGCTCCCCTCTGCTTTCTCGGCCTTACCCTGGGCTCCCAGCCTGATTCCGCCCTCCCGGTGGCCTCCCTTCCTGCCTCTTGCCCGGATGACTCCCCATGCCCACCACTCCCAGGTGCCCCGCTAGACTGGCGGGTCGGGAAGAGGAAGAGGGTCTTATCCATCTCCTTCCAGGCCCCACCTTGAATACTGCATGACAAACGCTAGGTGCTCAAACGGCATTTGCGAGACCCATGAGATCATGGAAAGGAACACAGATTTACACCACAAGCCAAAACAATGTTCAATGTTTGTCTTGGGCCTCCAACACGCCTGAGGCTTCTTCTACGTGGAGAGGCCTGACCTCTAATAATAGATATTAGACGGAGCCATTCCGGTCTTCTTTATACAGAAACAATAAAGGTAACGAATGTTTTTTGAGCATGTGAATTTCCCAGGCAGTGAGCCAGGGATGTATATTGATTATCAGATGAGTTTTCACAACCACCTGGTAAGACAAGAGTCATTACCCCATTTTACAGATGAGAATGTGGGCGCTTACTGAGATGAAGCCACTCGCCCTGTGCAATAGCCCCAGGTTGACGGGTCCAAGCGGGAATCTTCTCTGGTAAATGCAGTGTCTCCTGACCTCCCTTCCACCTTTTGCTGCCATGTGTACAATGATGGCTACCCCCTTCCAAAGGGGTCCCGGTATTTGCAGCATTCGTGAAGCCCTGCACTCACTTAGGGAAGCAGGTAGGAAACAAAAGGAAGTGAGTGATGCCATCAGAAGGCTAACTGCTCTCATCTGTAGGTTTGAAGACCTTCCGCAACTAGAAACAGAATACTTGTGAAAACTCCCACCACGGTGTCAGGAGATGGCAACCACACAACCACACATGATTATTGGCTTAATACCTGTCTCCTGTCCTGATCGTGGGCTCAAGGGACCAAAACAGACTCTGGTTGCTCACCCCTCCATTTCCAGAAAGTCAGATCCCACATGGTGCTCCAGACATATCTCTTGATTGAGTGATGGAAAATAGAAACTACCTAAACAACGGTGATTAAGTATCATGGGTACAACTACGTTTCCCAAAACATGCTGTGACTCTACTAAGGAAAGATGAATACAGCTTGTTCTACAGACACAGCAGAAGGTGTGACATCAAATAAATGGACAGTTCCTGAGTATGGCTGGTGGAAACTCGCTCTTGAGTTTCCCATCTCCCCAGGGGGACAGGACGGATAGGAAGCAGTCCAGGGACCCCCTCCTCCGCCTGCTGCGGCAGTGACTTTGATTTGCAGGCAGGCCGATTCGAAGGGGGTTCTGGATCACAGAACATTCCAGAGCACAGAAGAGGCAGCCTGCGTATAGGCCAATCAGTGCGCTATCCACAGTCATGTCTGCTCATAGCTCCCAGGGGACGCTGGAACTTCTGCCAGGAAGCAGCAGACCTCACTGACACTGTGAAACAGGGGCTCTGGGTCCAGCTCTGCTCCCAGAAGGGAAGTGATTGTGTCTCGGTGTGGAAGGAGGCACCGTCTGCCCCTGCTGACGCTTTTGTGGAGGAGATGGTCTCCCTCGTAAAAGGGTCTAATGAAAACCAGCATCAGGGCTCCCCTGGTGGCGCAGTGGTTGAGAGTCCACTTGTCGATGCAGGCGACACGGGTTCGTGCCCCAGTCCGGGAAGATCCCACGTGCCGCGGAGCGGCTGGGCCCGTGAGCCATGGCCGCTGAGCCTGCGTGTCCGGAGCCTGTGCTCCGCAACGGGAGAGGCCACAACAGTGAGAGGCCCGCGTGCCGCAAAAAACAAAACAAAACAAAACAAAACAAAACCCCAGCATCATAAGGTTAAAATCCATTTGACAGTCAGATCCTGGGTGGGTGGCCTTGGCGACAAGAACATGGTAACACTTTTATTGAACACTGTTTTATCCTGATTATATACCAATCGATGTTCATGGTAAGAAATCTTGATAATATAAAAGAGAAAAAAGAAGAAAGTAAAAACGTTAACGCGCAGGTCTCATTCCTCTCAGATAGTAATACACATGTGGAATCGGGGTAAACAGGTTCTAAACTAGATCCTACTCTTTTCACTTACTTAATATTATTCCCCGACTACGTTACCATGTCCCTAACCATGTTCCAAGAGTCTCAGTTTTTCTAAAGAAGAATTCTAAAGAACTAAAGAGAACTCTGCACTTGAATTGATGAGCACAGGTCAAAGTTTGAGGTTCCAGGCCGAAGTATGAGAATGTGCTCCCCTAAAAATCACTGGGCGGGGGACTAAATAGGCAGCAGTATTTGTTCTAAAAGTGGTTCTCAAACTTCAGCCTTCGTCAGAGTCACCTGGACGGCTTGTTGAAACACAGATTGTGGCCTAACCCCCAATTCGGCAGGTCTGGGGTGGGGCCTGAGAATCTGCATTCCTAACAAGTGCCCAGGTGGTGCTGCCTCTACTGGTCCAGGAACCACACTCGGAGAACCATTAGTTTACACCTATGACTGCAAATCATGTGATGAAATCCCATGGAGCCACTTGAAGTGATGTGGGATAATATTTATTGGTATAAAAGGATATTCACAATGTCCTATGAACAAAAGAAATCAGATTATACAGGATCGTGTTCAAAAGAATCCTGTTTCTGTGATCTTTTTTCCTTTGGTAAAACCAAAAATAGCTCTATGTTCATTTACATAAATATATAAATTTAAAAGTGGATCTAGTTATAGGTATACATATGAAGATGGAGAAGGGTTAGGGATACAGATATGGGTATGGATGTGAATACAGAGTTAACATCCTCTTCTTATATAGAGTTTTGAGATTATGACTGTTCTGCTTTTGCTATTCTTGCTTACCTATATTTTCTACCTTTTCAACACTGGACATAGATTGTTTCAACTATAATGAAAGAATAGTCCTGTTTAAGAAATGGACTATTGCGGGCTTCCCTGGTGGCGCAGTGGTTGAGAGTCCGCCTGCTGATGCAGGGGACACAGGTTCGTGCCCCGGTCCGGGAAGATCCCACATGCCGCGGAGCGGCTGGGCCCGTGAGCCATGGCCGCTGAGCCTGCACATCCGGAGCCTGTGCTCCGCAACGGGAGAGGCCACAGCAGTGAGAGGCCCGCATACAGCAAAAAAAAAAAAAGAAATGGACTATTGAGAAATGACAGCAGACCCCATTCCTTTGTCACGTTGTACGTGTCACCACTCTAGGAGGTGCTTGCTCTCGTCCTGGGGATGTGGGGACTTCGTGTAAGTAAAGTATTTGAACACCCTAAATTCCCCTAATGAATTAGCAGCATGTATTTTTTAGTCTTTTCTCAGCAGGGCCCAAAAAGACTCTGAGAATTACTCATACTGGGCCAGTGACTTTTACTGATAAAAAAGGGATTAATAACTGTGGCATGCATTTTAAAATGCACATAAATGTATCTATGTATGTTCACATGTTCATATGTATGTGTCCCTACACGTGGACATCTACAAAGGTGCATATGTGTATACAGATACTTAAATGCATGTAAGTTGATGACAGGATGACAACTGACCTTTCTTAAGAATGACTGCCTTCTATACTGAGATTATGGCCTTCTTACATTTTTAGCATTAAAATATCATTGATTTGGGCTTCCCTGGTGGTGCAGTGGTTAAGAATCCACCTGCCAATGCAGGAGACACGGGTACGAGCTCTGGTCCGGGAAGATCCCACATGCTGCGGAGCAACTAATCCCGTGCGCCACAACTACTGAGCCTGCACTCTACAGCCCGCGTGCCACAACTACTGAATCCCGTGCGCCTAGAACCTGTGCCTCACAAGAGAAGCCACCGCAATGAGAAGCCCGCGCACTGCAATGAAGAGTAGCCCGATTGCCGCAACTAGAGAAAAGCCCGTGCGCAGCAACGAAGACCCAATGCAGCCAAAAATAAATAAATAAATTTATTTTTTAAAAAAATATATATCATTGGTTTCATTATAAGATGGATAGATGGATAAATATATGATAAAACAGACTAAAATGTTAATGGTAGTTCACTCTAAAATGTTTTCAATACTGATATATGTTTGTAAATTTTCATAACGTTGGAGAAAATTATTTGTCTTACAAGATAGTGGTTATAATGATGGTAATTGAGGTTTGACAGAAGTTATCAATGTCCTTACATATCAAAATGAGATGTGGGCAACCCTATGTTACCCCATTTTTTAACAATTCCATGGTATTTCAGGGTTTGAAAAACAAAGCCCCAGAGTAGCTCCCATTGGTGGGCATGGGGTTTCCGTTAATTCTGGCTTTGAAGCCTCCCAGGAGTGAAAGAGCAAAATTGCTGATATCTTGGACAAGGCCCTTAATAAACTCTTCCAGCAAAAAAGATGCCTCCACAGGCTGCTCTTAGCTTTCCTCGGGAAGGGTTAGTGACTAAGAATCACCCCATTCATGGACTCCTCTCTTGGAATTTCACATGTCATTTTCAATTAAGGAAGCATATGTCTACAGGACAGGGCCACCTGGTATGTCCCACAAAGCATGTCTGCAGGCACATGTGTAGACATGAGCCTGGAGCCATTAAAATGCCAATGCTCACACGGGGGTCCCTAATGTACAGCTCACCTTACCCTTGATCACACAGAAACCAATACCTAGGATGGATTTAATTGTTTAAATAACATATCTAGGATCAACAATAATAATAATAATAAACAACTTAGAAACAGCTATTACGTGGCCCAGGTGATTTTATTTTTTTTAATTTTTTTAAAAAATTATTTATTATTTGTTTATTTATTTTGGGCTGCTTTGGGTCTTTGTTGCTGCGTGCGGGCTTTCTCTAGTTGTGGCGAGCGGGGGCTACTCTTCGTTGCGGCGCAGGGGCTTCTCATTGCGGCGGCTTCTCTTGTTGCAGAGCATGGGCTCTAGGCGCGTGGGCTTCAGTAGCTGCAGCACAGGGGCTCAGTAATTCTGCGGCACGTGGGATCTTCCCGGACCAGGTCTCGAACCCGTGTCCCGTGCACTGGCAGGTGGAATCTTAACCACTGCGCCACCAGGGAAGTCCAGTCCAGGTGATTTTAAATGTTACTGGATTTGTTAGGAGCTTAAAAATTAACTCCATTAGCAAAGTTGAACTGCATATTAAACCAGAAAGTATAGAGCCCACTGAGACTCAGTGATCACCCCTTTCCCTCTGTACCATAAAGAAACTGGTGTGTTCCGGCTAAGGTTACTCAGATGGGGGCCTCAGAAAAATGGGAAGAGGACCCAAAACCCAAGGAGGGGGTGACTCCCAGTGGTTTTTCCACTGAGCACTCTGAATATTTCCCACTAATGCTTTTTACTTTGTGACACTCTAAGCATTTTTCCTTACAGAGGATTTCAGCAGCTGGATTCCCCTAAAGGTACTTTAATACCTGTGCTGGGAGGTGAACAGTCACTCCGTACAGAAATTAAATACATAAATTAATAGACGCCTCTTCAGAAAAGCCTTTCAAACAGGGAGTCCAGCTGCTTTGAAGAATCTGCAGTCGATAGGTCAAGGCCTTGGTTAATGTATAGGTAAAGGCAGAGGAGGGATTAAAATGGTCTGAGAGATTCAGCAGAGATCAACAGAGAGGTCCTGAGAGTTAACCACTTAGGGGAACACTTAGGGGAATATTTGTCCTTTGTCAGGAAACTCTTAAGAGGATGATGCTGAGAAATTGCCAAAACTGAGAGGCAAATGAAAGTAAGGCCAGTCCTGTCTTTCTTATTGTTGTCTGTCAAGAGCTTGGTGGTCAGCTTGGGGCGGGGGGGGGGGGGGGGGGGGGGAGGAGGGGGGAGGGGGAGGGGGAGAGAGGGGGATGGGAGGGGGGAGGGGAAGGGAGGAGGGGGAGGAGGAGGCCCTAGCTAGAACTGAATGCTGGTGTCCAATCACACAGGAACATTCTGCCCCTCACTCATCCTCTTCAAAGATCAGAAAAGTGGGCTTCCCTGGTGGTGCAGTGGTTGAGAATCTGCCTGCTAAGGCAGGGGACACGGGTTCGAGCCCTGGTCTGGGAAGATCCACATGCCGCGGAGCAACTAGGCCCGTGAGCCACAACTACTGAGCCTGCGCGTCTGGAGCCTGTGCTTCACAACAAGAGAGGTCGCGATAGTGAGAGGCCCGCGCGCCGCGATGAAGAGTGGCCCCCACTTGCCACAACTAGAGAAAACCCTCGCACAGAAACGAAGACCCAACACGGCCAAAAATAAATTTAAAAAAAAACAAAAACAAAAGATCAGAAAAGTGTATCATTCCCAGAGAATGGCTTTGAGAGCTTCAGAATTACATCCAAAAGGCTTGAAATCTTTATTGAGTGGCTACAATAAGCCCAGTTCTTTCCTAAGCAGGCATTGTATGTGTTTATTTTTTAACGAGATCATTTTCAAATGCTATCAGCATTTCCTTTCCTTGCTCATTACGAATAAAGCTTCTGGGTACAAGTCCCTTTAAAGAAGCGCTTCGGTAGCTTTTAATAAGTTTGAAGAGCACACTGTTTGTAAAATGCAACAGACAGCCAGGTATTCTGTTATCCTTCCTATGGCCCGTGGCCTCTCACAAGGAACCTAGCACATACCAGCTACACGCACACATGCTGCAGATTCATAGGAGCTGTAGAACAGAAGGATGTCTTAGGTGAGTAGGAGGTCCCACCCGGATGTGCCTTTAACAGATAAGGTAGCTGAGCCCTAGACTAGTTGCTCGAAGTCACAAACCGCGAAGTAACTGAACTGAGCATAGAGCACGCATCGCTTTATTTTGACTGGCAGATTATTTTTCAGAAGAGATTTCGATGAGATGTTCAGTGCAGCCCTGAGTCAGGTGTCAATTCTGGATGATTCTTCCAGAACTGTCTACCTGAATCTCCCACCTTCCTAAGCGTTCCATTCATAAGGGCCTTCCATTACCTCCAAGATGCTCTATTTGTTTAAAACCAAAGCCCTACAGCATGTTTCTCTTACATCTCCTACCTGTAGCAGGAAGGAAGTGTCCAGAAGGTGGATGCAGAAGCAGTAACCAAATATTGGCACTTTTCTTTTGTTAAGGGCGAGTCATTTGGGGAAAAGAGAGAGAACGAGGAACCATTCTCATGTAATTCCCTTTGGAAAGTTTCTATCGTTTGCTTCTTCTGGAAAGCACAGAGAGCTCTATGGACATTTATTTCAGAGCAGTATTCCCACATATGCCTGAATGAAAAGACCCACCAGGGACACTTGTGAAAATATAAACTCCTAGGTCCTACCCTAGATGGACTTGACCACAGTCCGTTGGGTGGGGAAACTAGGAGTTTTCAGTTTTTTAAAGAATCTCCCCCCTTGATCCTCCTGATAAAGTAATTTGGGGGAATTTACCGATTTTCCCTCTGTTGAGGGAAAATTACCCTTACCTGACACACCAAATCTCTCTAAAACTTGGAAACTCTTGTTTTAGTATCAATGCCAGCAGGGTTAAGAGAGATGGGTCAAGAGAACTCAGTTCACTACACAACACGGTACTGTCTCACACTTAACCTGTGTCTAAAACGTCTCAAAGGATCGCTCTTTATACAAGACCATTTCAAAGGAGGTGCATTTCTGGGCGTTCCTATCCATTTATTCTTCCTGTGCAGAATTCAGAATAAAGGACATTTCGGACTTGCTCTTTTGGAAGGATGGCTTCTAAAAATGGTCTTTGCCAAACTCCCATCCGTGTTCGCCTGCTCCCTCCACCTGCCGAGACCTTTCTACAGGTACCAAGTCCACCGAAGAAATTATGTTCAACCTCCATGGAGGAAAAAACCCGCTGGGTGTCACATGCAAATAGAGAGTCAAAGTCTCGCTAATAAATTCCACTGCCCTCCGCTCTAAAAGGGAGATCTTGACTCTGCTCCGCGGGGGGGACTGGAAAATGCACTGTGTGCTCCAAAGGCAAGAAGGACTATTTCTGCCAGCCCAGCCCCAGTTCTGAATTATTTTAATTGCAGCCCGGTGATGCCAAGGTGCTGAAGCACCCCCTTAGGCTGCGTGCTTAGCCAAGAGGTACCGAATTAAACTGTCAGAACATGCAGAAAAATTGCAACTCCGCCTGTCAACAACATTTGTTAAGAGACATGGGTGAGGCTGGTGACTTGTGTCGAAAAAGAGCTGCCTGTGCAGAGCCATCAAAGCACAGCCTGGAACTAATGGGGTATTCAAAGGCCTTGTTCTACTTCATTGGTCAAAGCCAACACAAGCCTGTAAGATTTGGGCCCTTTTGCTGTTTATTACTATGGTAATAAAGGCCACTTAAAGATACAAACCCATCTTATGTTGGCACAAACCCAGGGCTTCTTTTCTAAATCGGATCACTAATGCCTGCCCTCGTTTCTCAGGCTCTTTCAAACCATCTCCTTTTTTAAGAGAAAAAATTAAATTAAAAAAACTAGAAAAATTAAGACTTTTGTCCAAGGATGACATAGGAATCTTGATCTTACTTATCCTTGGCTGCCTTTTTTTTAACATCTACCCTGGAATGGTCAGTTTATGCGGCATCTTGGCTAGGCTACAGGCATTCCGTTATTTGAACATCAGTCGGGATGTTGCTGGGAAGGTATTTTGTAGACGTGATTGAAGTCCGTAGTTGACTGTGGTTAAGGGAGTTATCCTAGGTAATCCGGGTGGGCCTGATCCAATCAGTGGAAAGACCTTAAGAGGAGAGATGAGCCTTCTTGGAGAAGAAGGAATTCTGCCTGTGGTCAGCAGCCGCAGCCCATGCTGGGAGTTAACACCTGCCCCTCCAGTGTCTACAGTACGGATTTCAGCCTTTCCCCGGCAACTCCCAGAATTGCATATAAGCCAATTCCTTGCGATACAACATGTATCTCCTACTGGTTGCATTTTTCTGGTTGTAGCATGACTAGTTCATACCCCACAGAGTTAGTCCGTGTCACTCATACATCAACAAGACACCTTTTCATCGAAACTCTCAAATTGGTGGTCTGTGGGTTGCAGAAGGTTCCTATTCTTTTTGGCCCACACTTAGGTATTGGGTGCGATATGTTAAAAATAAAAAACTGAAGTAGTTGCCAACATTGAAAACTCCTGACAATTTCACACATACACATACACAGAAAAAAATCTGCATTTCTAGTTTTTCTTAGGAAATACTGACAATTTCACACACACACGTACACACAAAACCATCTGCATTTCTAGTTTTTCTTAGGAAATAAAGGAAAAAAAAACCCAGAGGATCTGACCACCCTAGATCTGTATCCCCAGAGAACAACAACGAGCTAGAATGGGGAGTGCCTTCCTCTTCTTAAAGCGCACGTGCTCTGTAATTCACCACAGTCTCCACTTCTCCCTGCTGTCTCCCCCAGAAGTGAGGTTAATTGCCATGGGTCTGTATATTGTTTTTCTTACTGTAGAGAGAAAAGTACAAAGTGTATAATACCCTTGACTCTATCAAAAGTAGAAAATTAAGACAGACGGAGAGGGCCATGCATTTCAAGAAAACAGGGGATGGGGTATACATATTTCTTTGCAGAAATGAATACTATTTCCCTGCATTTAATTTTCCAACAAGGTCTATCTGGGTTGTTGTTACCCTCAGCTCATTTATTTATGTGGCCTTCCTGGTAAACATTTATTTTTGCAATTCCCGCTTAAAACACGCATATTCGAGGGGAAAAATAAAATCACTATGAAACAATTCTTTTTATGCTTCAACAAAAGGAAACGCTGACATGATCCCAAGGCTAGTTTGTTCAACACATCGGGACACTACGATAATTGTCGTTGGAGAAATTTATTGAAATGCAACCACGGGCACCAGGAAAGGGATGAGGAAGGTGGGCAGATGCCAACGCCTCTCTTTCCAGGCAATTCTTACGTGCGTTCTTTGCCCACGATGATCCCTGAGGGGTTAGTGAATCAGGTTCCCCTTGGTTAAGAAGCAGAACCTGGTCCAGGGGAAAACGCCGCACACTGGGAGTCTGGGAGTTGTGTTCAAACCCCTAACGTGCATCTCACACACTGAGACTCAGTTTCCCCCTCTCTGAAGCCACAGGCATCCTCAAATGGAATTCTGCCTCTGCCTGCAGCTTCCTGGGTCCAATCCTACAGCAAATGAATGTGTCTCTGGGGAATGAGGCTCAGGAACCTGTAGCTTTTTTTAAGCTCCCAGGTGATTCTGACGAACAGACAAGTTTGGAATTTGTTGGACTAGAGAATGTCTCAAGTTTCTTCCAGCTCCAAAACTTGAGGTACCTAGGAATCAAATTCTGCAGCCCTGCTCTAGACATTGGACAGGCAATGTTCCAAACGTACTAATGCTTTGGGGCTGCTGGGATATGGTTTTAAAGACTTGAAGCGTTGCCACGCTGCCTTAGTCACCTGGCAGGACCCAACATATCATTTTGCCTGTAATTTATGTTGCCTGGTGGTTTGGAAATTCACTCAAGGTTCAGATCGGAGGCAAGATCCAATGGTCAAAATCAATAGATGTGAACTGTGATTGCTGGACAAAAGACTTGGACCTCCTCGATTCCCATTCCAAGCCCCCCTGTGTTCCTGTAGCTGGTATCAACAGCTCATGTTAGGACACTAAAAAAGGGAAATATGATCACCTTGCCTAAGTTAAAGGGAAGGGAGTGCCCTGTACTTTCCAAAGGTCATTTGGAAACAGAATCAAACCGCACCGTCCTTACTCTTACAGCCCGCAAACAGAACCCCCTTCTGACTACATTTTGGAATGCCATCCTTCTCGGAACCTGACGCTCTCTCTCTGGTTCCCAGTAGAAAAGGGTTATGTTGTTGTTTTTTTTCCGAATGCGAACAAAAGACATGAGAAAGCACGCAGAGCGGATGATAGTGCCGCGGTGCCGCAAGGGGAAAGAAGTATGGATTTTGCTTTTGTAACGTGTGACTATTAGATCACAGTGTTGGTTGCAATAAATTAGCACTTTCAGTTCCTGCTAATTGCTAGAATCTTCTGCCATGGGCTGCAGCAATGTGGGCCAAAAAAAAAAAAAAAAAAAAAAGTTTTGGAGCCAGATACAAATAGGCATCCTGCTAGATGGCGAATGGCATCTCGTATCTTGAATAAATGCCTAAGGAAACAGCTGGGGATGAGGGCCTGGGAATCAAAGACATCATTATGCAATTATGGCGAAAAGTGCGCTCTGTATAAAAGAGAATTCTGACTTCCCTATGAATCCACTGACCCAGGGCAGCCTCTGCCCAATATACATCCCTGTCGATAAGGAGGCTCTCCAGGGCATCCCGCAACCAGGGAGATGAACTCCTATTCACGGTCAAAATAAATCCAACCTGGCCCTTGCAGCAAGGGCATCCTTTTGTGTTTCTGCCGTAGAAATCGCCAAACCCACCAAATGCAGCAGCCCTGCCCCAGGTTTCTCCCTGGACCCCCCAACATGCCTGTAACCCCGAAGAATCCCCACAGATGTCCCTACCCCACCGCGATCCTTTCTCCTCCCCAGACTACACAGAGGATCCAATGGAATCTTGTGAACACAGATCCCCACTTCAGGTTCCTTCTCATCGTTCCGCGAGGGTCAAGTTCTACCCTAAAGAGATCAAGTGTTTGTTGAGCAGCCAGTAGGTCCCTGGCGATGGGAAAGCAGTAGCGAGCAAAGCGGATGGAGCCCGTGTGCCCCCTCATGGAGTCTGCATTCTCATAGAAGGAGACGGAAAACGAAACAAGAGGGTAAACGGTATGGTACGTTCGATGGTGATGGTGTGTGGAGAAAAATAAAGCATGTGACGGGAACAGGATGCTGATGGGGGGGGGTGAAGGCGCACTAATTTTAAGTAAGGTACCTAGAGAAGGCTCCTCGGAGGGTGTGCGAGAGAAGGAAAGGGTAAGGAGGCCTATGGTTAATGAAGGTCACTCAGGCCAGAGGCAGCGAGGATGGGAGAGACCTCGAGGCCAAGTGCACCTGGTGGACTTGGATAGTGCAGGGGCTGGTACAGTAGAACACAAGCGAGGGGCAGAGCCCAGGAGGGGCGAGGGGAGAGCAGGAAGGATACAGAGGCCATGGTTAAGACCAGCTTTCACTCTGAGTGACGCTTGAAGCCTTTGGAAGAATCTAAGCAGGGGAAAGATGTCATCGAACTTGTGCTTTCAAAGGACACTCTGGTTCTGTGCTGAGGAAAGACCCAAGGCCGAAAGAGAGGTGGTACCAGGAGCCCCATCAGGAGGACAGGGCGGTGGTCCAGGCGGGAGGTGAGGCTGCATGGACGGTGGGGCTGGCGTGGATGGTGGGACAAGGGGGAAGGAGGGCTTCCTCAGGCCTGCATTCCTGGTGCTGAGGTCTGTCCTTTGCTTCTCCCACACATTAACTCCACTGAGAAAAGTCTCAGGTCTGCCTCATTAACCACTGCCTCCCCGAGGCCAGCACGGTCCCTGGCACACAGACCACGCGAAACAAATCAGGGCTCCAAGGAGACTGATTTCTGCCAGATGAGTGATAACTAAACCTGGTTCCATTCGTCTGATCACACCTGCAGTTTGAACTCTCTTCCCCCGCCCCCTCCTTATTTGAAGAAGACAGTCTGACAGATGGCCCGGGACCGATGCGAGAAGCTCTGCAACCGCTCACGCCTCTTCTGCTGCCGGGCTCTCTGACCTTCTACACGCCATTTATTTTGTCTGTGCCTCAGTTTCTCCAACCCAAAAATGAGAATAATACTGCCGAGGGAACAATATGTGGATGAATGAGGACATGCCTGAAAGCACCGTGAGCTCCTTGAAGAGACAGCTCTAAAATAGGGGTCCATTTCTCCATCTCTTCTCTCCTCTCCCGAGAAATAAAACTGCCAGGGGGAGAGGAGACGGTTCTGTCGGGGTAAAGAGGGAAACAAGAGACGGACGAAGGCAACAGGCGTTTCTTAAGCAAAGATCACCTTAAAGTAGATTCCAAGGCATCACGAAACCTCTAAGAGGAGCCCCTGTTATGGTAAAAAGAATCGGGGGAACAGAGAACGCTCAAGGAATTGGGAGGATTATTTTGCCTCAACTTGGGGAACAGAAATTGCCTCCAAGGGCCTTAGAAATAAGCCAGGACCGTGTCGCCCCTCCTCTGTGCCCAAAGAATGCAGGAGCTGACAGGGCAATGTGGCAAATCCCCTCCACAGCAATGGGAGAAAACGACCCAAGGCACCGATCTGGTCTGGCCCGATGGCACTCCTGGGTACACACAGTGTAAACCTGTTGGATCAATAAATACTGGGCTCCTTTTAATGAAAGAAACACTATCATTTTCTCTGACTGCCTCCCTGATTGCTTCTTTAAGCGTTCTTTAAATGAGAGAGATTTGTCATTCCCTATTGGAGGTGTATCTTCAGATGGTCTCGGAGTTTATACATTTGCCTTTGTACGGATTTTACCCCCAGACTTTTAGAACACGTTTGTTTGTCTTAAGGATTTCAGATAAACTTTTTTTAAAGGGATACTCGAATACGGTGCGTTGTTGCTTGTTTGTTTTTTGTTGTTTCCTCCTTCGAATTCAGGAAATACAGATGAGTGGGATGGCAGAAATGATAACGAAATATCAAGGCGATGCTTAGCTTTGAAAGCAGTCCCCTGGTGAGCTTGGGTGAAAAATGAGGAAACATGTTTTGTTACTCACCAGGTTGAGGAGTGCGGAGGTGGGATGAAGTACATGTGAACAATTTACCATTTATCTGGCGATTAGGACGCTACTTCTGAGTGGCTCTTGGGTACTCATTCATTCATTCATTCATTCATTCATTCCACAGCATCTGTCAAAGTTCTCCCATAGGCTGGAGTGCTCTGGGGTGGGGTAGGGGGCAGGCAGGAGAGAAAATATCCGTGGCCTAAGGAAGAGGAAAGGGCCTAATCAGCTGGTTATCCTTCTGAAGTTCATTCAAGTTACCAAACAGGCTACAGTCCCTCCCTCGCCTCTGACAGGAAGTCTGTGGTACGGCGACTGTCGTCGTGTTTGTTGTGGATGTCACTGGACCTCTGTGGCACCGGGCGCTGGAGGCCCACTCGGAACACGAGAGGGGTCCGCTGCTCCCCCTGGTCTGTTGCTGGGATTGTCAAATGGCTCCTTGTCATTTAAAAAAAAGGGGGAAAAAAGCCATCATACGAACTGCACGCCTAATTATTACACAAACAAAAGCTCCACCTAAATTAAACAGAGAAAAATACTGGGTCCAAATAAGCCACTGACTTTTTTTTTTTTAATCTCAAAATTAAAAGTACTCATTATTTTAAATGAGGAAATACAAAGAAAACAAACCCAGAGCCTCATCCCTCAAACACAACTATTGTAAATCAATTGGTATTTAGTGGGATTTTTTTTTTTCACTCCAATAGCTGCCTCTCCTTCCACTCTTTGTGCACCATGCCATGACATTTTGTTTTTATCGTAGATGTAAACATGTAATTTTTGCTCAGATTTTTTTCCTTTAGAAGTGTCACGCTTTGCCTCGATGTAGAAGAGTCTATTGAATGGCTATCTCACAGTGATTTGACCAGCATCCTAGCATCCTTCTTTATCATATAAAGTAGAAGAGAACATTACACTTTACATTTTAGGGCCACAAGTCATATGTCCATCAGTGGCGATGGGCACTGCATTGGACTGAAACCCAGACTCCACTCCTGTGCCACCAGGGAGCCACTGAGGAGTGTATTTTAAACAACATTTACATCAGTTCCAGAGAGATCTCCAAAACCTGTCTTCTTTGTGTCCAGTCCTAGGGAATTCATGCTCCTGAAAGGTACATAAATCTGTCTGTTTCCATCACAACTCATTCCCTACCAACCATTTCTTTTACTGGACAAAGGACCTCACTAGATTGAAGGAGATCAGCTAAAGGCCAATTACAGAAAGCACTCAGCCTCTTCCCTTACCTGTTGCTGAAACTCACAGACCTGGCTGCAGAGGAAAGAGAGCACGATGCATGGGTGATGGGTACAGTCTGTGTGCTGGTGAGATTTTGATGAACATGGGTTCACATCCCAGTCCTGTGGTGAACCGATCATTCAGGGATGACAAAGTGACATGACCTCTAAGTTGATACATGTTAAATAAAGAACAGGCTAGGTGGCTGCCACGTTGCTGTTCTGTTTCCAGGTAAGCCAGCACGACTGATTCCTTGCCCCTAAAGGCTTCCCTCTCTGTGATCTCCTTGGATTTTAATATTGTGAAAGCCTTAATAATAGGTAGGCTAAACACACATGTAGTGAATCCCATTCGTCATAAATAGCTCCCTGCACCCAAGAAAACAAAGGAAGAAAACTCTATGGCACACAGAAGACCTCCCTAATTCAGAATACCTGAAAGGGAAGCTGATCTGAATTTTGCATTTCCTTTAAAAAAAAAAATGTTGTGCAGAAACCCTCTTCAGAAGACTAAGTTTTATCTACCAAAGTCCTTACGTGAGTTGCTTAAGCGAATACGTGAAAATAACCTTGAATAAGCAGGAACTTCTAAAACGTCCCAGGGTACTTCAACACTGCTTTCTCGCAAAGCGTAGACTTCTCCAGATGGTTCTGGAGTCTTCTTTGTGCAGTAAACACTTTCTCTTAGGTGAGTGCACAGGTGAACCTGAAGCCAGGTCCTGAATCGGAAGGATCATAAATTCCCAATTCCACGAATGAAGACTGGGTACCATGGGCACCCTATGGGGGAGAAGGTATACGTTGTTATCACCTACCAGGTTTCAAGTTCACTTATGCTCACAAAAGCAATGGAAGGGCTTCAAAGCAGGAATGAGATAACAAAAAATTCTAACACTGAAGTCAGCATGTAGCAAGAGGTGAGCAGAGAAGAAAAAAAGAGCCACAGCATTCTTAAAAAAAAAAAAAATGCCCCGTCTACTACTGACTAGGGTAGTTTTTATTTTTGCTTTATAGGAAAGTTTGTTTTATAGGAAAGTTTGTTTTATAGGAAAGTTTGGGGTAAGGATATTTTGTTTTATAGGAAAAGTTTGGGGTAAGGATATTGTTATAGAACTGGTGGCGGGCCTTTGGCAGAACCAGATAAAACTCTGGAGGGCCTCCTGGCCTCACGGATCTTCCAAAGACCTCCAAAGCAGGGCAGAGCCTGCCCCTTGAGAGCCAGTGGCTTCTCTGAGTAGAACTCCCGGGTCTCTCCCATTGGCCCCGTTGGCTCTCCTAAGCCCTGCTGAGCACACACCTGCCCCAGGACCTTGGTACGTGCTTCCCCCTATGATCACCTATGTATGCAGGTCTCTGTTTGCAGGCAACTCATCAGAGCGACTTCTCTAGACTCTCACAGCCTCTTGTCTTTCCATCCTCCGTCCTCTTAACAGGTGTAGATTACCTTGACAGCCCTTTTCTTTCCCTAGTATGTCTTGTTTTGTTTAATATCTCTTTCCCCAACTAGAATGAAAGCTTCCTGTGGACAGGGGTTTCGTTTGTTCACAGGTATATCACCGGGGCTTTACACATCGAGGGCCCTTGAGAAACATTAGTTAACTGAGTGAACAAATGAAAATACAAACGAACGAATGAATACATGAACTGTAGAAATCTATACTGAGGGTGCTCTGAGACACATGTTAGATCACACACACACACACACACACAGAGGCACACGCGGAATGGGCAGGGACAGCACCTAGGAGGAGAGGATGGTAACCTGAGCCTGCCCCCCTCAGACCCACCAAGTCAAGAAACGACTCTTTCTGTGCCTTCCAGTAACATTAATTGTTGGTCATAAAACTTCAAAGAAACAGATATTTATAGCTTGATTCAAGCCTTTTTTTCCACACACACTCACCACAGCACTTTCCAACTCAGTTCCCATGAGCACACTGCACACAGCCTCCTGCCCACTTCCTGTCGAGGCCAGTTCCTTAACTGCCTCAGTCCTGAAGAAGCTCTTTTTTTATTTTCCAGTGCTCATATCTTTCGGTTTCTCTTGGGTTTTCACAGTTGGGTTTTTTTCACTCCTTTTCTCAGGCGCCCGAGCCCCCAATGAGCCGCCCCCGCTCCAGCAAGACAACAGGGTGATGAAGAAAGAATAACCCCGATGAAGGGAAAATGTTCCTTTTCAAAACATCCTTCCCGGGGGGGGGGGGGTAGGGGGGTGGAGGGGTGGGGGGGTCGGGGGTAGGGGGGCAGGGGGAGGGGTGGGAGGGGGGTGATGGGCAACAAGCCAAGGCTATGAAGTTTCACGAGGGCTGGGCGACCAGAATGGTCATCTGTTTACCCAAGCCTGATGCTTTGAGGGACTGGAGAATATCCAGTGAAAGTGCACCCGTTGGAAGAAGTAATTCCTGTTTTTATATATAAATATCGGTACCTTGAATATTCATGACAGTGGTCATTTATTGTCAGCCCTTTGCCCAAAACTTCATAAATATTATTTCTAATCACCACAAGGATCTTGTAGATGGTTAACTGATATCTCTGTGTGAAACAAGAGTAAATAAACTCCAAAAAGGTTAAGAGATCTGTCACACAGCTAGAAAACAGCAGAGCTGGCCTCTCTATCCACACACGCTGTCTTCCTGATGAAAAACTGCACCCGAGTTCTTCGTGAGGGGTATTGGTAGCATGGGAATTGTAGGAATTATCTCAAAGAAAGCACACGTATGTGTCCTAATTCAGATAAAACAGAATTGCCTCCACTCCTGGTAACAGCTACGTTCAACGTGCACTGAGTTTATCATATACTCCCGTCATTACATTAAACATCAAGACACACACACACACACACACACACACATTTTAAGTATATTCCAACAGGAAGCATCCTTTGGGAGAGAAGTGATCAATAGGTAGGTTCAACTTTACAGGAGGTCAGATTGTACCTGGGCTTCTATTCACATTGCCGTTTGGGGGTCTCTGAATTCTCTTGCAATATTTGGAGTCTATCCCAGGTGGTCCTGGCAGCCCACGATAGGTACTAATTGTGGTAACTAATAAGGACTGTGTGGTTCTAAACACAGACCACGTGTCTGAGAAGTGATGTACCCACAGTGCAAGGAGCCCCTCTGTAGATGTTATCATCTGAGAAAAATGGAAACTAAAGTGGTCTCCACGGGATCAAGTTAGAAAACCCCTTTTACTTTCACAAAGAAACCCCCAAAGAAAACACTGCACTGCTTTACGCTGTCATTTTTCTGACTCTGCATACGTGCGGTCGCCCAGATACTACCTGCTCCAGACCGTGAGGTTAGCCTTTGCATATCTACCAATGGAGGATGGAGCAGCTCATCGGGGCTGAACACCGCCAGACCCCCTGTGCTCTGCAAACCTTGTCCTTACCTGATCTGGACCTGAAACTGAGGCTCACGGGGGAAACCGCAGCTTCAGAAGTCCCACCACTGTATTGTTTTTGCATCGCTGAGCTGGAGAAAACATCCAACGTCCTGGGATACCCTGCCTCCTCTTTACCTTAAAATGTCCCACGCACAGGCTGTGCTAAGGATTCTGAGTCCATGTTGCTTGGAGGCTACCACTCGGATCGTGCCCGGTTAGTCCACAGTCTGGCAGGGGACCAAGGATATGGCTTGTGAAGAGCAGCTGATCCCACCAGAATTTCTCTTTCAGGCATCTAAGGGGGGCAGTAGTACCATATGAGGTCATACTACAGAGGGGGGTCAAAGAGGCCAGGATTGGGATGGACAAGTCAAACTTCAGAGCAAGCAGAAGTGATGAATAAGTGGGAGGAACTGGAATGGAGAAGAGACTCCAAAGGAAGCTGGGACACGTGGTGGAGTCTCAGACTAAAGATTCATGAACGCATCCTCTGAGATTTCCCTACGTCTCCCTGGGTCCAGGACATCCTGTCCTCTCCAAGGCCTAACCGTTCAGCATCCCCCATGGACATGCAAACTTACAAAGAGCTGCACATATGTGCAGTGACTCGAGCGATCTCCTTGTCGCCAAGAGAGCAGGGAATTTGCCAAATTCCAGAGAAAGTGCTGGTAGAAATCATTTAAGTCTCCCCTTTCAGTGGGACCACAAACTCAAGGACTAGAGGCCCTTGCCGTGGGCCAACAGCCGGCTCCAGGTAATTCTGCACTCCATCCAACGTGAAGTCAAATCCCCATCACTCAGAGCTTCCTGTCCAGCAAGCAGTCTTGCTCTGGCTTCCTGCCTCTTGGCCCATTGCTTCCCAGATTCTTCTTCCAACACAGGGGTGAGATGAGGAATCCTAAACCCGTTACTCCAGCCCAGCCCAACTGGCTCTGAACACTGAGAGCTTCCTACAAACCATCCAACTGGACTGTCAGACGCAATGATGCTTGCCGAGATAAGCGTTCTTTGACATGTGAGTGGCTTTCTTCTCTCCTGTCCATTCTAGCTCCTTCCTGCCCAACTCCTCTGAACTTAGGAAGAGCCAAGCTTTTCTGAGAACGTTCCAGATGTCTACATGCTTCACAGACTTCTGGCCAGGAGAAAGAAGCACCAGCCCACGTCCCTCTTAAAGACCCAGTCCAAGGGCTTGAAATCATGGCATTTCCCCAGGCTGTTCGATAAAGCTCAGGAATTCAGTCCTCACCAGGACGCCTGCTCTCTTATCTCCAAAGTACCACTCCCCCTTCCTTCCCACCCCATCCAGTGCCTAGTAGGGGGTCTCAGGGCCCTCTGAGCTGTCTTCAGGAGGCCAGCTCTGCCCCAGGAATGTGCCTTTCCTGGGCTGTATATCCCCCGCCATCCTGCCGTTCAGACACGAGGCTTCCCATCCTCTGTTGAGCCTGGAGTGGAGAGAAATGACTTCTAATCTCACAAGACACATAAACTCCTTATCCATACCCTAAAGTCAAGCCTCAACACCCAGAGGAGCAATGAACTCATTAGTTTAGAATGTGGATAGTACTGACAACATGTCCTGATTCTGCCACCAGTTTTGATGAGTTAATTTTCTTTCAGAAAGTGAACTTCGATAAACTTGAGCTCCAAATATCTTAACATTCTCAGAACGTGTTGAGAACCATACGTACCAGCAGAAGACATTCTTTTATATCTCTAAGCTTGCACTGCCTTGCACAAACTTGACCTTTTTATACTGACCAGATTCAATCAATAAGAACAATAATTTGTAACAAAAAACTCAAATTTGCATCTTTGCTATCTACCTTTGGAGTTTTGCGAGTAAAATCGGAAGTGTTCAAAGTGGTACTATCTTCTCAGAGAAGGCCATTAACATTTATTACCTACCACACGCTGGGAATTTTCACATTCTCAAAGAGAAAGAAAGTGGCAATGTGACCATTTTAAAGAATGTTGAGGGCTTCCCCGGTGGCGCAGTGGTTGGGAGTCCGCCTGCCGATGCAGGGCACACGGGTTCGTGCCCCGGTCCGGGAAGATCCCATGTGCCGCGGAGCGGCTGGGCCCGTGAGCCATGGCCGCTGAGCCTGCGCATCCGGAGCCTGTGCTCCGCAACGGGAGAGGCCACAGCAGTGAGAGGCCCGGGCACCACAAAAAACAAAACAAACAAAAAAAAATGTTGAGAACTGGCCGCAGAACAGAATGTTAATTCGTTTTCTTTTTTACTGACAACATTTCTGCTGATACTTCTGAATCTCTTCTGACTGTTGGGGAACCGTAATTATTAAGTAATTAAATGTAGAATATGATACATTTTTCTAGGTATAAACAGTTATTATCAAGATGGTATAACTCTGTAATCCAAATTTTAAAATTAGTTCCACTTGGATTATTTTTCCCTACCAAACCTTGAGCAGAATCAATTTACAGAGGGAAAGCTACATTTCCAATGGAATTTCCATTTTAGTGAGTTAGATTTCTATGTGTGGAGCAGTAAAGGAGAAAAACACACAACCTGAGTCTGTGCCCACATCTGCCCACGGAGCTGGGAGGCTGAGAAGCTCTTTCCCAGAGCTCAGAAATGCAGACCGCCTAACGGGAACCTCTGGGCCAGGGAAAAGCGTCAGTCGCACATCAAGTGTTAAGACTTGACTCAACCCCGCGTCGCTTCCTTGGCCACAGTGGTCACCATCATGGCCCAGAAAGCGGCATGTTGGGGCCGGTCACTGGGAAAATCTGAGAGGCCTGCAGAATGTGGTTTTGAAAGAGAGAAGAACCAACGGCGCTCCCAAGGGAGCCCAGAGAGAGACAGAAAGCATTTCATGCGTTTGTTCTTAACTGTGTACATCCAGGCATATTTACATATCAGTATAGGAGCAAATGAATAGCTGAATGGGTAAATGAAAGCATGTTTGATTTTCTATCACTTAAAATACACTCCTTTATTCTTTATAGAAAAGGCAGCAAACCCTAACTCATGGGGCTACGGAGAGGATGAAAAGGGATGATACTTACAAACTGCTTAAGATAAGCTGGTGGCGCTATGCGTTTTAGGAATGATTTTATTTTTATTTCTTTTTGGGTCTTATTTATTACTTTTTAATTTTATGACTTCTTTTTGCTATTATTTTTTGATCTCCACATCATATCTGTATTTAGATTTGTACCTCTATATCGAAAGCTCTTAACACAGGGAGTCAGCGTCCAACCCAGGCTCTTTTGCCAAGATTCATTGCTTCGTTCAAGCCGGCCCACTGCGCGCCGAGAGCCCCCCCGGGGCTGTGGCCCAGCTCTCCCTGGGGCTCCCGAAACAACCCCTTCCTGTTTCTCTCTGGCCCCTCAGACATTCTCCACCGCAGTGTAAATCAAGAAGTTCGTGGCGGTCTGGTTCTGCCTGTGGTGCCTTAGAGCTGAAGCGAGTGGTTAACCGATCCAGCCCCCAAAGAAACTCCAGGGTGGGCTCCTGACGGGGAGTCAGAAATTCTTTCTATGAAAATGCAAAGCACAGCCTCATAAAAGAAACCCACCGCAGGAAGATGAAGAAACGACAGTTTGCATTAAAACCAAAGAGGAGCATGAACATTTTAACCATCTGGCAGAAGACCTTCCTATACGGATACGGAAACGTTGCCAAGGAGTTAGATGAGAACTCCACAGGGCTCCCCTGGTGCCTTAGTGAAAACTTTGAGCGAATTCAGGGTCCGGTGTGAGTGATCGCTTTACTGTAGCAGTACATCCCCTCTGGGCCATGCAGGTGTCTTTGTTTTACTTTGAACCTCACTGTCTTATCACGCATGAGAGCCTGGAATACATCTGGAAGGAGGGCGAAGTCACGAGCAGGCATAAGCAGATGAATAAAGCAACCCTGGCGTGAAGTTTTGCAAGAAAGGAAAGGTTTGTATCAGGCAAGATAGGCTAGGTTCTGCTGCGATAACAAATAATTCCAAGATTGCAGTGACGTAACACAACAAAGGTTCATTCCTCCCCCGCCCCCCACGTCCAATAACGTTCAGCAGGAAAGCTCTGTTGACTGTGGTCACTCAGGGACCTAAGACGTTCCACCTGGACATTGCTCCCTTGGTTGCTGGAGCATGGGAAGGAGTCAAGGCGGAGGCACTGGCTCTTAAAATTTTCTCCTAGAAGTCACATCCATCACCTTCACTCTCATTGCATTGGCCAAAGCAAATCACAGAGTGGAACCTATTGTCAAGGGAAGCAAGGAAGTGCAGCCCTACCCTGTACCCTCAAGCTTGAGAACCACAATGTCTGAGACTAGCCGTAATGACCCGTACGGGGCCCCCCAACTCCTGAGTGCCTAATATGTGCTGGGTGCTTTATTCATTATCTTGTCTAGACTCATAACAGAGATGAAAATGGCCAAAAGCAACAGGCCCTGAATTCTAGTGCTCTATTTTTGGTAGGAGTTTAGGGAGCCTGCCCCCCCACCCCCGCCACTACTCTCCGATACAGATTTCAAAATTTAAGAGGTAGCTTCTTGTATCCCTGGTCTCCCAAAATGAGCCCCCCCCCGCCCAGCACCGAACTTATTATACACATCTGCCACCTACTGTGTGTGCCACGCTGGACCAACCACTGACCTTTATAAGCCTTGGTTGCAAGGATAATGTATCCAGCTGAAAGTACAAAGAAAATGCTCAACAGATATTATCCTCCCAGCCTCCCATTCCCACACCTCCCTTCTCAAAAGTCTGCATCAAATGAACAATTCTGCACTTGTCATGTTGACTGCAGAGGTGTCCATAAGCCCCAGTAAACCTCTAAAATACCAACGTGTGTATCTGAAATAGTCTGTGCCTATTTTTATGTGGCAAAATCAAGAGTGGGGGGCCTTTCCAGTTTGCTATGGTTCATGAAAACAGTTATATGAACCACAGTGATACAACCTATGAAGATGGGCCAGGGTGCCTGGCCATAGCTCCCCTGGGCTGCTCTGCACATCCCCACAGGTCTATAAGAAGGTCAAAATGGAGCCAGTTCTGAGCTCCTGCTTCTTTCAGCCTTGTGCAGGGCGATCTTCTGGTTCTCACCGAATTTAATCTTCCTAACAGATCCAGGCAGTTGGTATTGCCTCCATTTTACAAATGAGGAGGTGGAGGCTTGGGAACTCAGCTGAGGTCCCCAGGTAGTAAGAGGAAGAAGAAGAACTCAGTCTACATCAAAAGTCCCTCTGACTCCTGACTCCTGGCTTTTCTATTCCTGCCTTCCTTCCCCTGAGATGACACACTTGAACACTGCTTTCGCTTGTGCTTAGTATTGTTTCAGATGATTGTCAGGGAACTGGATTGGTCACAACCTCCCCAGTGCTTAACCCACTGGCTGGTGCCAAGTTAAGAGGTTCTAAGGCCTGAGGATTCTAGTTGAGGATGCTATATTTCCACCTGGCATCAAATAGCTTCACTCTAACAGACTGATTTTGACATAAACCACACTCCTGGGCTTGCGGAATTTCTCATGAGTGGTCTTCAGTTCTGGGGCACGAATGTGATATCAACCACGACCCTTTGCAGTTAAGCTAAACCTTGAGGTTTTGATAAGGTTTCACTCTGAGTGAACTTGCCAATCAGAGTGAAACTAGGATGGAGAAAGGGGTCTCAAGCCATAGAAGTGGTAGGAAGCAATCTGCTTTGTCACTCAAGCACAGCAAGGCTTCTGCCATAGACCAGAGGCAGCCAGGCAGCGAGAGAAGCTAGCACGGGCGCAGGGAGCCTCCACTACTTATGCAAAAACTGTACTTCGCGTGGTCTCCACGCCTGCCTCTTAGTCTACCGGCTGCTCATCACCTTGGGAATTGCCAGGGATCTCAATCCATTGATACAGGTTCCATTCAAAGGTAATGCGATGAGAAAAGTCTTGACCAATGAGAAGCTCAGAGAGATTCAGATTCTTGTCCAGGGCTCCACCAGTAGTGGAGAGCAGACTTGGAAAAAGGTCTGATTCCAAAGCACACGGTTCCACTACACTACTCTCCATGGACCGTATCACTCAAAACTGACAATAACCCTTAGCGATAGGTCTCATTAACACCATCTGAGGAAACAAAGACTAAGAGAGGTTAAGCGACTTGCTCCAGCTCTCAGAGCTTAGTGGCAGAGGTTGAGACAGCATCATTAAAACAGAAAGTAAGGCGCCCATGTTGGATGAAAGAGCCTATTCCAGCTTGATTCTAAGAGACGGGCCAGGAATCATCACAGCTGGGTCCTACCGGGCTATAAACGGTTCGGCATCCTTCATCCACCACGTCTTTTAATTACATTCAACGAATTTAGTTCAGTCCGACAAAGGCTTATGAAGTTTTCACATGAGGCTAGGAACTGTGCTAACGGCTTGGGGATGTGCTCTTTGAGAAGGCAAATTCTACCTTCCAAGTCGCTCAGAGTCTCCTACAGTGAGATGGTCAATGGATGTATACGGTACTGCACAGTCAGGGTTAAAAATGGAGCTCTGGACAGCGTGCAAAGGGAGCCCAGAGGAAGAAATCCCGGTTGGCATGCGTGGGACTCCCCTCAGAACTTCCACGGCTCTGCCATCACCACACTCACCTTTGCACACAACACACCAGCACATACCGTGTGTGCGTACTTTCCTTCCTGAGCCGTGAGAATCAGAAAGTGACTCCAAAGTCACGCATGGCCAGAAGCAGACCCTCCCATGATGTTTGGTTTGCAAGTAACAAAGCCCAACCCAAACAAAGGGGAATCTGTCCGTCTGTGAGATGCAGGGAAGAGTTGAGTAACCATTGGAAACGTCAGGGAGACAGCAAGACCTGGGCAATACTGGAGCCAGGGACTCAGTGGTCTGCATCTCTGCCTTCTCTTCTTCCTACATAGCAGGAAACCCAAGGTTGATAACACAAAGCTTCCACCAATGGACTAACCAACAGAGTTCAGGTGAGTGAGGCCAGACAATAATGGTACCTCCCAAGGAAGCCACAGGGAGAGCAGGCAGGAAGAGGGTTTCTAGAAGAGGGGAAACAGGTGCTGAAAGACAACCCCATAAATGTCCACATGAACACCTGAGAGAGGTTTTTGTAAGAAAGGTCCAGGCGTTCGTGAACATTCCCTGCACTTTGCACTGGGCTTTCCTGCAGGAGTTTAGCAAAGTGCAAATGTCAATCTTTGAATTTTTTTTTTTAAAGAATCCTTTTAGTAAATGATAATAAAACAAAGGAATTTGGAGACGTCATTATTTATTATCTCTAATATGCTATTGGTGTTGGTATTTCATTATATTTCATCATATCTCCTATGAGAGATATGAATCCTCTGGTTTAAAAAAAAAAAAAATTGGGACCATTTGAGGACACTGGGTGAGGTCCTTTCAGCAACAATGGAACTTTAAGTACTCGACAATTTGTATGCTGTTGGTATGTAAGCACGGAGACTCACAAACCCCACAGCTGCATGTTTACAGTTTAGACCATCTCTGTGAATTGCATCCTTATGTTCTGTATTTTAAAAGGCCATTTTCATCTCCTACTTAGCTTCCACTCAGAAATACCATTCAAATCAGGTCTGCGCGCATGCATGTATTTTTTTTCAGTCCACACAATGTGAGAACCGGCCACGGCAATTTTCCCCATTGTGTTTGCTCTGGAGACCCTGTTCCACGTGGCAATTCAGAATTCGGATGTTTGTCAAAATTCAAGGGCCCTGTTTGATCTTTGGTACATTTTAATGGTGGACGTGGATGTGTAAAAAATGAGATGAACAGGTTTTAAGTCTCTGATTTCTGCCAGGAAGCGTGTCCAGTGCTTTAGAATTCAGTTCATTATGGAGAAGCACAGGGCTAGGTGTTGTAGAGCAGTGGGTCACAACCCTGGCTCTACCACCGTTTCTCTGAGACTTGGGCAAATGATTACCCTGAACCGTACGACACTGACGAAAGCTGACCATTTTTACCCACAAAGATGGCAATTTCAAACGGTTTGACCTAACAGTTCACCACTTTAAGCCTCATCTGTAAGATGCGAATAACAATACCACCTAGCTCTTGGGCTAACTGTGAATATGACACAGGATAATATATGTAAAGTGGTAAACACTGACGTTGACACACGATAAACTCCTGATACATTTCAGCCACTGTTGTCCCTGTTGCTGTTGTTTTTACACACGTTCAATAATTTCATCTTCATAACGACCCTGTCTAGTGGGTATTACTGTGCCCATTTGGAAGGTCAGGAAATGGAAGCAAGAAGTTAGAAAGAACATGACCACACAGTGACACAACCAATAGGCGGTGATGCCAAGCTTTAAATTCAGTTTGTCTGACTCTAAAGCCTGTGCTCTTTTCACACGGCACCTAACTTGTCACGGGTGCAGACAGAAGCACTGTGACTCAAAGTCACGAAAAGGGTGGGCAGGGCTGGGTCCAGAGGCCTGAGCACACGGAAGGGGAAGCTTAGACAGCTCTCGGGCTTGGAGGCTGGCTGGAGAGTCACTGAGCCGGTGGTAATATTTTGCTTCTCTGAAAAAGATGTTATCTTGATTCTCCCAGAGATTCACAATAGCTTCATGGAATTGTGATGAAGAAAAAGGGTGAGAGCGAATCTTTTGTGAATGAAGATGAAAGGGCTACATTTCTGAGTTTCCAAGAAGGCCCAGCAGATTGTAAGAAATCAAGTCATCCAGTTACTAGGAAAAAGTGATTCTTTTACTTAGATTTCTGTAAAGGGAGGAAATACGATATGTGTGGTTATAAATAACCCACAAATTTCACTAAAATGTGACAGCTTACTCCATAATATAAAGTTGGGATGTGCTTCATAATAGCCCTTTGAGAAAATTACGCTCAATGTATGTTGGTGGTATTCATTGAGGGATTTCAGCAATACATCAGTGGCTCCAATCTTTTGACCAGAGATTCAATTTTCAAGAAACATTTTCAAGAAACTAGTTTTACATAAAAAAAAAAAAAAAAAGCACTTTGACAAATATTATAATGTTGACAATTGGGAACTCTGTGCTTTATCCAATATGAGAGTCGAAGTTCACTAAAGTCTGCCATTTACAGTCCAAAGCAACAAGAAAACTATAATTATGAAAAATAATATAGCTTTTGATATAGTTGCAGTAGAAAGAAGCAGGCTGTCAAGGTGTCTGTAAACTATGCCTGGAAACATCATCCTGCTTTAATTTCCTTACCTGTAAAATGGGTATAATAATAACATACCAGACAGAGTTGTCATGAAGATGAAATTATTTAACACATATAAACCATAATGACACAACAACAACAACGATGGCTAAAACTACATTATAAACAAAACCTTATGTATAGGCAAAAAAAAAAGGCTGAAAGGAAATACTCCCAAGTCCTAAAACTTTTAGGTTAGGGTGGTGAAAGCAAAAGAGATTTTCCCTTCCCTATATTTTCCTCAGGTCTTGAATGTATATATATTATTTTCATAGTGGACAAAAAGATAGATTCGGAATAAGTAACTCTGTTGTCCAACGGTTCTCGAACTTTAGGGTTGACAAGAATCACCTGGGAGGCTTGATACAGATGCAGATTCCTGATTCTAGAGATTCTAATTCTAACCCCCAGAGATTTGAATTCAGTCGGCTGCGATCTCCCAAGTAACTCAGGATCTATATTTTGAGAAACACTGTTATAGTGAGTTTCAGACAGAGTAACGACTATTACAGTAACATAGGGATTTTCATACTGAGTTTCTCCGGGGTCTTGCGGGGTTCCCAAGCGGTGAAGAAGAATCCAAATACGTAAAAGTTGGGCGGTTTGCAGCTTCCCGCTGAAAACAATGCCCTTCACTCATATCTGTTGTATATGTTAGATTTTGGCAAAATATTTAGCTGCTTTTTTTTTTTTTTTTTAAAGATTCTGCATCGACAAACCAAAATCAAAACCCTTAAAAACCATTTAACTCTATTTTCTGAGTTCAGAATGGAAATGATTACATCAGCATTTGACTTTGCATATAACTTTGGGTGGAGGAACGCCTGCCCAAGTTTTTTCTGGTTCTGTTTTTCATTAAGAAGTTTCAGATAGGTGGATTTTAAAGATGGCGGTGGTGAAGGGGTTATTTCTTTTTTCTAATGCTGGTTAGAGACCACCACTAATCCCTAGATGTGCACTGGCTTCCTTCCCCTTAGCTGGAAGCGTCTTCTAAATTTCTCAGCGTTTCAGCCCCGATTCATGCCAGAAAACAGCTACAGATATTCTGGTTCTAAAGACAGGCATTTGAAAACAAGAAATCAAAGACTCAGCATGTACTAAAAACTAGGATTATGTTGTAAGATAAATATACACGCAGAATCGGGGACTTGCTGGATCACTTAAGAAAAAAGGCCCGATGATGATGATGAAAAGCTTAACTAAATTTTATCACTAATAATATTACAGCTTCAATAATAATAATAGGGACTTCCCAGGTGGCCCAGCGGTTAAGAATCCACCTGCCAAAGCAGGGTTCGAGCCCTGGTCCAGGAAGATCCCACATGCCGCAGAGCAATTAAGCCCGTGTGCCACAACTACTGAGCCTGTGCTCTAGAGCCCGTGAGCCACAACGACTGAGTCCACGTGCCACAACTACTGAAGCCTGCATGCCTAGAGCCCGTGCTCCACAACAAGAGAAGCCACCGCAATGAGAAGCCCGCGCACCGCAACGAAGAGTAGCCCCCGCTCGCCGCAACTAGAGAAAGCCCGCGTGCAGCAACGAAGACCCAACACGGCGCCCCCCCAAAAAAATAATACCCAATATGTGTAAAGCACTTGAATAGATTAAAAAATGTTCAACTTCAGAAAAGCATGTCAAAATTACTGCAGATGAGTGAGCTCTAGATGAATGGGTGGCTTTCCCCTGCCCAGAAGGACTCTTACTCTGTTCCCTGCATGAACTCTACAGAGTCTGTATTACAGTACAGCAACAGCGGGGTGCATACCAACTGCTCTCCACTCGGAGGCCTTGTCTCTGGAGGAGGCTGAATGGCTTTGCAGAAAATGTGGCCTCTACCAGGACCAAGAATGTATATGGTAACTGATTTTACGTTAAAAAATGGATGAATGAGCGAATGAAATGAACAAGTGAGCCGGCCCAACCAAGCTTCGGTCACCTTACCACCCGATGAGACCATGTAGAGAACCAGACAAGGATGGGGTTGCCATGCCACTGACCGCTGTCTCCAGAGAAGTGGACCTCCCACCAGCACACTCATCCCTGGGCGGAATCTGGTGTACCTCCTACCCCCTGAAAGGTTACCGACTCATTTCTTTAGGCCAACAGATCGATGACTTGAAGCAATTAAGGGACCCACTAAAAGAGCGATGTTGACGAAGCAAAGGGGAATGCAGGACTGGGGGCCAAGAACGACCCAAGAGTGGTTTAGGAAAACCAGCAGAGAGTTACTGGATACAAGCTGAGCCTGCCTCAGGACGAGAGGCTGGCAAAGGGCCAGCTAGTCCCCTCTTTAGACTTCAAGGACCTGAAACAGCTCACTTCAAACAGACAGGCAATAAAACCTCCAGGCTGCACACCAGAGAAAATAAAATGAAACTAGGTTTGGGTACACAGTGAACCCTCTCGGGTAACAGGGGGCTCTGAGAGGTGAGGGGAAGGGAACCACGCCCCCTCTTGCTGTACTTTACACCCTCTCCAAGGGTTCAAATCGCTTTCTGGCTTCCTTGAACAAGTGCACCGACTCCAAAACCTAAAAATGTGTTCTCTGAATTAAGAAGAAAGGGTTGCTGTCAGGTTGTCAAAATGCACGTAGGAAGAATAAACGCACTTAGGGGATGCGTGCAGTGTGAGACTTACCCCGATAACGAAGTTCCTTAATCGTGTGCATCAGAATAGAGCAAGCACACATTTGATTAAAAACCATTAGCCTGGAAGGGTATGCCTATGTGACAGTCTAGGAAATAAACAGCCGTGGAAAGAAGGGGCGGGTGGTTCTCAGCCACATTCACATGTGGGACACACCCCTCAACAGGACAATCTCTGAACGTCATGCCATCATCAAAGTGGCCGAGTAGGCAGGAGTAAGGGGTAACCTGCCCTGATGGTGCTTTGTCAAAAATCTCTGTGCTAAGGGAGGATGCTCTTTGAAAAAGTTCCCACAGAGACGGCAACGACCTCACACTCATGTCTCCCCCACTCCCTGATGAATACAGAATCCCCGGGTTCATAAGATGAGAACACCCTGACCTGCGCAGCTTTAAAGCAACCAAACTGTAAAGAAGTTGCCTGTGTTCTTTTTAACATGATTTCTTTAAATTATCAGTTTGAATGCTGCACGATGGACTAAATCCCTAAGCCAGCTAGCTCCCTGGATTATGGACCTTTTCTGCTTTATTTATCATGACCTGAACTTCTGTGCCTCCTGTTTCCCCTCCAGCAACAGCCTGAAGGCTACACCGGTCCAAACCTTTTCCCCTGGCTGCCGGGCACTCATGCCAAGGAGCTTTGATCATCAGGGAGCGATCACGATTGAGGTCAGAGCTCCACCCTTCCAGATTATGGGGATTTTCTAGTGGGGGTAAGTAGAATCCTAGCAGTCCCTCCAGAGGTCATCCATGAAAAGCATCTGGACTGATCCGTCATTTTCGCACAGAGCCGAGAGATGCATTTTGCTGGATAACACTTCCTAAGCTCAGTTTGCTTCCCAGAGGTTATCCTAACTTAGGACCCTTCCCGGTTGGCTTCTGACAGTAAAACAGAAAACAAACAAACAGAAAGACAAAACGCAAAACCAGATACACATTCCTAAGAATGGATGAGAGCACAGGGTTCTGGGGCAGGTGTCGGGTTCAACGTTTATGAGTTTTCAAAACACGAGGCACACCAGACCCTCTACTGCCTCGGCATCAGGGAGAGAGAGAGCTTAACTTTCCTCTTTGGGACTGACCTGCTCACTCTTGGAAAGATAATTCTTTAGGAGGAACAGTCAAAAGGTATTTGACTCTTTCCGCATTCCTTTTCATTTCGTTTTCATGGGAGATGTTTCTAGATAATTCTAGATGCTCAAATATTAATACTAGAATTTGTAGGCCTTCACTAATGCGCCTTAAAGGTTTGGGTAACTTTTTGGTCATTTAGGGGGAAAAAAGCCGGAAACAAGAGGCTTTTGAAGCAACCAATCTGGTAATTTGGGCCAAAGTTGGTTTATATAGCTCTTACCTAAGTCTAACTAACTAGTACCCCTTACCAAAACTTGGGTTAACCCCAGACCACTGGTTCTTCCTCCCAGCTTCCGTCTTCTCGCAGCAGCAGAGACACGGGCTCTCCTGCTGGCCACAAACTCTTGTTTAATCGACTGCCGTTTTCCATTTGCACGCTGAAATTTAGAAGACTCTTTATTTTCTGTTTCAGTTCAGAAGCCCATTTACTCCTGATAACGGCGTCATTTCCATTAGCACTGTTTAATAGCTTTCAAAAAAAATTCAAATAAAGAGTCTTTTCCTGGGACCCTTCTCCTGCCAATAGGGTGCGATAAATAGGCCAGCTCCACGTTCCTCGGTTTACAAAATTATGAATGACTACGGTAACGTGTGAACAAGACAGAGATGTAAAAGGTTTTTAAACCAGAGTTGAACAAAAAGGCCCTGTCTGTCAGTGAAATAAAGCTGTTTTGAATTTGTTCCCAATCATTTGGCTCTTTTGCTGGGAGCCCGTGTTTGCTTCGTGGTGATTAATGCGAGACGTGCGCGGCCTTCACTGAGTGTGTAAGGGGACCGGCACCTCCGAACGGCATTCATCATACTCAAGACTGGGCAGGTGTTGCACACCGAGGCTTGCTCGATTTTCCCCAGCCCAGGCTGCGGGGACACCTAGCTGCATCCCCCTCTGCCGTTCTCTGGAGGGGGATGTCACACAGGTGGGGGTCAGGGGACCGTTTCTCTCCAGGTAGTTTATCTGCTCTTCACTTGACCCATCAAATGAGTCTGAAACCTACCAAGTCAAGCGGTGAAATGTATAAAGAGTGTTGGTGTGTGTGGTGGGCGTGCAAGATAGATGCAGCCCTTACAAAGGTGAGTAAAACAACTGATACATGCGGGTGGGAACGGGGTGTAGGCGAGCATCTGCCCCAAGGAACCCCTTTTCAGCAGCATCCCCCTAGCGCCTCTCTCTCGAGCCTTCTACGCATGACATGCTTTCCCAAGATCAAGTGAGGCAGAAGACAGAACTCTGCGTTTGGGAGGAGGGAACGGAGAAGGCAGTGGGGAGCCACCCTCAGGATCACGAGAGGTGGTCCACGTCCTGACTCTGCTGCTTATTACTGGAGGACTTGCGCAAGTACAGACACACCACACACGCCTCAGTTTCCCCATATGCGTCACGGGGAGGCCCAATTATCCTCACCCCCGAGAAGGTTACAGGTTTCGAGTGAGCTAAGCTACGAGAGGCACTTGGCACGTTATCAGATTCCATGAACACTCACGGTGAGCCTGCACGGGGTTAAGGAATCTTCCACCACCACCCTCCATATCCCCCGGGTGCTTGCACCAGCAGCTTCTGGTGCCAGAGACTGGCCGTGGCCAATGCAAAGCCAGGAAGATCAATCAGAAAATCTGTGGATTCTGCTTTTGTGTAGGTTCCTATCTCAAAGCTAATTATTTATTGGCTTACTTCAAGTCCTTTGCCGGGGTTTCGGGAATTCCCGGGAGAGGACCCTCTCATGAGGCTGGCTTCCTTGGGAAGGAGCAGAAGGGAAGGGAAGGAAGGACTTTTCATTTGCAGATGGCTTCCAATGCAAAGTTCAGCAACACTGGACTCAATTCAAGCAACAAAGTATTTGCAAGCACTTCTGTGTGCTCGCCAGGCACTGCTGTAGGCATGGGGGGGATGCAGCTGTCAATGAGTTTACCTTCTAGCAGGGAAGACCAACCATAAATAAACAAAAATATACCATGTCTACAAAAAACCAGGTTGGGGGAGATACTAAGAGAGCACGATGGTAAAAGAAAGTGTTATTTTATCGGGTGGTGTTTAAAGAAGGTCTCCCTGAGGAGGAGATATCTGAGCAGAGACCTACAGGGAGTGAGTCTTTCCGGGCACCTAGAAGAGCAGCCCAGGAGGAGGAAAGTGCAACGGTGGTGCTTTCATGGGGTGTTTCAAAAAGAGCAAGAAGGTCTGGGGGGCCAAAGCAGGGTGAGTGAGAGGGCAAATGACAGCAGATGAGGTCATGGAGGAAGAGGGGCTCAGCCATGCAGGACCCTGTAAGGGATCTTAGCTTTCACTCTGATTTAAGGAAGCTTTCACCTGGCTTCTGTTCCCAAATTTGGATGTGTACTTTCTGAAATGAACACAGAGGCACAGACTTCCCGACAGAAGATGGGGGTTGGCTCTTTGTTTTCTTACCAAGTGCTTTAGTTGACTCTGCTATTCACCAAAGCTTCAGAACCTCTGTTGTAAAAGATTTACGCCGGCCACTACGGGGAGAACAGTCTAGGTGGCCAAATGCACAGGCACTGTGTCCAGATGGCGGCTGTGCCAATAATCCAGCCCGTGGAACTGATCAGAGCCGAGACCTGGGTGGTAGCAGTGCAAGTGGTAACACACGCTCAGATGCTGGATTTGTTCTGAAAGTAGAGTCAAAGCAGGTTGCTAACGAACTGGATAGGGGGAAAGCAAGAGGGATGGCTCCATGGTGGCTGGCCTGAGCAACTGAGGGGGATCCAGTTTCCATTCACTGAGAAGGGAAAGTCAAGACATGGGGGAGTTTGGGATGGGGACAGGGGCTAGAGATCAAAAGTTTGGTTTTGGACACATGGGGTTCAGGAAGCTTACGGGGCAAGTAAATGAAGAGATTAAAGAGATGGAGATACAAGTCTGGAGTTCAGGACAGGTCTGGGATGGGAAAAGCCCCTTTGGAATTTATCACCATATGGACGGCATTTATGTGGCCGGATGGGGTCACCCAGGAAGTGGACATAAGGAGAGAAAAAAAGTAGGCAGAGGTGGAGAAACAGTGTTGGAGCATCCCGATGTACAGAGATCAGCTGGACGGGGGCGACCAGCAGAGCGATGTCCCGAGAGCCGAGTGTAGAAAGTGTTTCTGGGAGGGGGTGTTCAGTGGCGTCAAATGCTGTGGACGGTCTGAGTAACAGGAGCAGCCCTGACTGACCATCGGGTTGACCGCTGTGGGTCAGGGTGACCCGAGCGAGGGCAGATGGGGAGGAGAGACAGAAACGAAAGCCTGACTGGAGCGAGTTCAAGAGAGGATGGGGAGGGCGTCCCTGGTGGCGCAGTGATTGAGAGTCCGCCTGCCGATGCAGGGGACACGGGTTCGTGCCCTGGTCCGGGAAGATCCCACGTGCCGCGGAGCGGCTGGGCCCGTGAGCCGTGGCCGCTGAGCCTGCGCGTCCGGAGCGCAAAACAGAGGTCATTCCTTCCAAGAGTTCTGCTTCACAGGGCCATAGAAACAGGGCATCAGCTGGAACGGTGTTTTACATAGATGCACAACGAAGGAGGTGCTGACTGCCCATCTGTGTTGGAGCCTTTGATCAGACTCAATACGAGCCCTCCCAGCTGCTTGCGGGCAGAGAGGGCAAGCATGATAGGAAACACTGAGGACTAAAGGAGGACGCGGCATGTCTACTTGCTTAATTAGACTCAACAGGGACTATTTGATAGTCAGAAAGATAGAAACGGGAGTGTTCTTCTTTCACGTGATTCAACACCTTCTTTCATTACGTACACACCCTTCCTTTGCCCCTCCCACCTTTCACTAGGTGACGGTGACAGCCTATTCAAATGTCTGACCTCTACTAGATGGATTGCCTGCCTGACAGGAATAACATGTCTTAGGACAGAACGAACATAATGGGGGAGAGAAGGGCACAGGGAGAGGACGACAGTGAAGGGCGCGCTGTGCCTTAACCACGTATGTATTTTAAAGAAACAGCATTAGCACAGAGGTTAAGAACAGAGGTTCTGAAGTTGGAATTAGGACTCTAGCATTTGCTAACTAAACGACCTAGAAAAATATCGCATCAATCGAATGCCTAAATCTTTCCCAGGCCTGAATTACTCCATCACATCGTTTCCTTTAAAGTGTTGAATGTTTATAGATAGCTGGTACCTATAGAGCGTTTTTCTAAATGCGTTGTATCTTACAACTCATTGCCCGTGGGCAACAGTGGAGGAACTAACTTTATCCTATTTTACACGTGAGGACATCGAGTCATAGGGAGCCTCAGTGACTTGTTCAAGGTCACAGAGCCAGCAAATTGGAAACAGATTTGAAACGGATATGTTTCTTCTCTTACAATCTGACCCCCTACTTGACTGTGAGCCCCTTGAGGGCAGGGGCCACGTCTGTCTTGCTCATCTCTGTCTAACAAGCTGCTAGCACAGAACATGGCACCGACCTTGTGCTTAATGAATATCTGGTGAAAGGATGAATCAATAAATTGATCAGTGTTTTGGAAAGGAGCTCTCTTACACGACAGGCAGGCTTTTGACTTCTTAAAAGAAAAGAGGGAATCTCCATAAGGCGTGTTTACTTTTTCACCGTGTTATGATGATCTTGCCTGGAGATGGGGGATACACCTTGCTCGGGATGTGTAAATACCGTGGACACAGGGCCCCAAGCATCGTTTTCCATCAGGATCCTTTCAGGGGATTCTGTAGGGAGTAGACACGCCTAACAGGCATCGTAATGACCACCTTCTTACTTATTTCCCCGATGCACGAACCCTCCCTTCCATCACCTTCCACAACAGGGACATTCAACTGAGTCCTGCAGAAGGGAACTTTGAGAGTTTGCATGGATGGGGACCTGTCATCTCTGCCAAGGAGACAGCCCTGTCTGCCCGGGACCTGAAGAACGACCTTTTCGGCTACAACTGCAGCCGAAATTAGATGGAGGTGACGAAGACTTGGGAAAGTTAAACTGGAAAACACTGACAAGCCGCGTTTGTATAGGACCTCCTTTGACCTGGACTGTTTCCAGCGGGCAATTCTCCAAGGAGCACGGTCCTTCTGGTGGGGAGCAGGTGGTCCCCGGAGGGCGGCAGGCACCCATGGCACAGAGCCCAGAGAATGCAAATTCCCCTACTGAAATGAGTGGGTCCCTGAATGCCTGCTAATCTGGCTCTGCAGTTCAGCTCTGCTGGCAGGGCGGCTGCCAAGAGGTGAGCCTTCCGGAATAAGGGGGAAATAAATCCAGTGAGGCTTCCTAAAAATCCATTCATTCGTTCACTCAACAAATCCTTTGTTGAGCGTAGCTGTGTGCCTGATTCCGCACTTGATGACGATGTTAAGGTCGGGACCCAGGCTGCTGCTTTCTCAGCCCTGGAGGAGATGGTGACATTTCTGCAGGCATCAGAGATAACAGATAATAAGTTAAAACAATCACTGACTTTGATAAGTGTGACAGAGAAAACAGGGCCCAGGGATTGAGAATCACCTGGGGAGCTATGGAAGAGGGGTGCTGGGAGGCTTCCCCAAGAAGGAGGTGGCCATATGCAGGAGTGAGGTGGGGCTGGGGGAAGGGTTTTAGGGAGAGAGGACAGCAAGCCCAAAGGTTCCCAGATGAAAGGAGTCTGGGCCAGTTCAAGGAAAGGAAGGGCAGGAGATGGGATCGAAGATGAAGCCGGATGGAACTATCAAAGGCTCCGCAGGTCATGACGAAGAGACCAGGTTTTAAGGTCCAGCACGGTGGGGAAATATGGGAAGGTGGTACCTCGGGGAGAGATATGAGCTAACGAATCTTTCTCAGGGACTTGGGAACAGTGGCCGTAGGACTCAGAAAGATTCTGGAACCTTTATAACCCCGCCAGGTTTCTACTGTTCTTCTGCATCTTCCCAAGGCAACGAGCAGCAAAAGCACTAATAAAAAAATAGGCAGAGAGAGGCACACACGTGCACACACCTAAGTGCTTGCCTAAAAGCTCTATCAACTCCAGGCGACCCATCCGTGCACGTGAGCATGCGTGCACAGACGCGCATTGTTTCTCCATCTATAAAGACACGGCTCCCCGAGGCCATGTGTATTGGTGATCCTCCTCTCCATCATAAACGAAACATCTTCTTATCACGGTCTTGTCTCTCCACCAATACAACATGAGAATGTCACTCGCGGGTCAAGAGTTAATAAATACGTTAAAGTTGTTATTTTTACCCTTCATCATACCCTGTGCTGTGAATACATTTCCTGATCACTTACACGTAATAGTAGCCGCTGGGCTGCACCCTCCTCGCTCAGGGCTGACTTTCTGCTGTCCCCTTCTCTCATTTCATCCTCCCAGGAACACGAAGAGGTCGGCAATGCCCACTGATGGCTAAGTAGGTGGCTGGCTCAGTCCTTTCAGGAACACTACTTCCTGTGCACAACAATTTGGAGCGACAGCTCCCGAGGAAGGTCTCTGTGCTCCCCCGTGTACGCTCCGTGGCACACTTCAAAGTCCTCCAACAAATGTGACGGTGACGGCGATGATGACGGCACCATGCCTGCAGGTGTGCTTTTCACACAGTATCTCATTTAATCCCCAAACGCTAGGTATTATTCCTGTTTTACAGACGAGAAAACTGAGACTCTGTGTAACCCACCAAACTCCTCCAAGCTATGCCCTTAACCATCATCTTATATTGTTTCTCAGTCACGTTACCATGTTATCTTTCTAAATAACTACGGGTGTGCTTTGTTTTCTTTGTTTGCTTTTCCCCTGCGTGAGAACACTTAGTACACGTCAGCGAAGGGATCCCACTACTGTATAACGATCTTTTACGAATTGCATCTGGACCTACCCTTTAGCCTCTGCGGACAGAAAACTTACCGGCTAGAAGATTCATAAAGATCATTTACACAAACACTGGACACTTCATTCTAGTGCCTTGTCGAGAACCAGAAAATTCCGTGCACGTTGGAGACGTCTAAAATACACAAATATTGGCCGCTCCTCCTCCGATGGCCTGCCTATCGTCATCTCCAGGAGAATCTGGGTTCGCACTCTTCCAACATTCTCATTAACTGAAAATTGCCATGTGTTTGCTTCTGTACTTGTCTCATTATCTTTGAATTTCTGATTTAAAAATTGATTTCAGCCTGCGAAGCGGCAGCTATCGCCCGGCTATTTCGGCTTTCCAGTTCCTTAGATCCCACAGAAACGGAAGCTGGTGCTATCAAGAGCTATTTTTACTCAGTTTTCTTCTGGCTCCTAAGGGCTTGTGGATTTTTTGTTTGTTTGTTTTGTTTTGAGGTGCTGGAATGTCAGTCAAGGAAGGAAGGCAAAACACCCCTCTACTGGGCCAGATTCGATTTTTCTAGTCGTGGCTGAAAGGCCAAAGTACACCCGAGCCTATTTCTTAATCAGTTCTTGGAATTCTCCGTTTGCTTTGCCAGATGTTCCTGAGAGGGTACCAGCCCTTTAGGCTTTGGTTTGGTTTCATTTTTTGCTTTTGTTTGATAGTGACTGTTCCTTCTCTAGCTGAGGCCGAGTTAACATGCAGAACTTTGACTAACAGTCCAGATTGGCAAGCCCTGGACAGAATTCAGCCTGATGTGGAGTGAACGAGCCAAGATACACACGATGCGAGATATCCAGATTTCAGAACCAAAAATAAGAACTTATTGCTTTGAAAACCCTGTTAAAGAGAGCAGAGGCGGCTCAGGGCAGGTAACTATATCTGAGACGCAAAGGTTGTTTCTTGTCCCAAATACCGTGAGGTCCGCTCCACATACTGCAAGCGATGTAAATACTTCCGACTCTGTGTCCTTTGCCAACGTGAATCCTTTATCAGCAGAAGGGAAACAGGCCAGGAGCACCTTACGGATTTGCTGGGGGCTTTGGCGCACCGCAGCACCGAAAACAGCAGAACGGTTTATCAATCTCCCCGACCTCCCCTTCTTTGGCTGCAGTCAACAAGCAGTTTACCTGCCAAAATCCAGCTAAAAATATCCTCTGCATCTGTAGCCCATCAGCCATCTCTGGCTTCTTTGGGTGGGTAATTGACCTTTGGAGCAGGTGGAGAGCCAGAAATTTATTTTTTCCTGGATCGAGGCTAAGTTGACTTAAAACAGATGTTCCCCCAATACCGATCTGATGTTTATAATGGAAGTACTACTGAGCGCCGTTCAAGGGACTGTTTGGAAGCCAGACGCAACAATGAAGGCGCCCGAGCGCACCGGCGCGGAAGGGGTTAAGTCAAGCCACCATTCTCCCAGGGCTGAGAAGCCAGGTGAGGTTGGGGGAAACTGGGAAAGGAAGCTGTCACTTCGTATTTCCAGGTTTGCAGAAAAGCCTTTTTTTTTTTTTTTAAATGTAAACATTCATTAAACTAATTTAAAGTTGTCATTACTCTCCACCCCTGCTGTTTTATATCAGATTATTCCTATAGTGCTTGGTGAAGAATCCCATAGAGCCACACTCGATTCCTCTGCAGGGGATAATCACATAGTTGGCACCGTGATTTACACCGTGTGGCACTGGGAAGTGTCCTCAACTCTGAAAGGCCTTCGTTTCCTGGCAAACAGTTGCCGCCTTCCCCATGGAAATAAAATTCCAAAAGTCCCTCCACACGACCATGATGAGGTCCCCATTACCTTTTCTCCATCCAACTGAAGATACTTAAAAGCAGTTCAAAGCACATGTCAGAAGGTGTTGGTCATCTTCTTAACAAATGGAGAACCAAGGAAACGATACGTTCCACGATGGTTTTCAAACCTGAGACGCGCGGACGCTCCTTTCTTGCTTTCTCTCTCCCCACCCGCCCCTACCTTGTGTTTGTGCTCTGAGATCAAAGGAAACAGGAAGGGATATTTCACCTTGGCAACCTCCAGCTGCAGCCCTGGCTGGAAGGGCATCAGGAACCACACGCCTCCCCTTGGAGAAAACGCTTCCAAGGGAGAGAGATGCTTGAGAAGGATGTGGGCACCAGAGTCTGAATTCCAGCTCTGTCAAGGGGAGAGCCACCCTCAGTCACCCACATCTCCTAGATGCAGGGGGAATGGCAATCCCTCCCGGGAAGCTGTTCCGACCTTCGCTGGAGGTGCTCAACATACCCACAGAGCCCAGCACGGGGCCGGCCAGGGAGGCGTATCAGCCATGATCCAATATCAGCCATGATCCAATAATGCTACGGATACGCTCAAAACTGTAACGGCGATCTTAAGTAGCCCAGAGCAAAATGAGGACGCGGACAGTTTGTTTTCAGGGCAGCTGGACAGTGTGTTTCTGTTTCTTCCCTCCCACTGTGGGTTCCTCACTCCCAGGAACCAATGCTGTCATGGGTTAGTGCCCACACAGCCCCAAACGTACCTGTCCTCTGCCTCAACCTCTCTGTGTCTTGCTTTCTAAATAAACTAACTCTTGTCCCATGCATGGACAACCACTAGGGGCTGCATGTGTATACCTACAGGTAAAATCTGCATTTTTTTCAGAGATTCAAATGTTTTAAACCAGGAATGGCAGGTACTTGGTACGTACACCCCTCCTGTGCTCAGTGCAGACGTTTGGAATTGATCAAGGGATTCAATCCTTTGGAGGCTAGATAGGACTTCAGAATCCTTCCTAACGTTTCTGGCAGTCAAGGCAGACTGTGAGTTGGGCTCACAAAATAAAACATGGTTATCATTTCTGCCTTAACCTAAAGGAATAACGAGAGATTCTGAATGGACACTGCGGCAACTCAAGGTACCTCCCTTACATCCAAGAGTCATGTCCCTAGAGAAGTTGTGCGGTATAAAAGTTTGTAAGTCAGAATACCAGGCTGAGCGCTCTGCCTTTTACTGGCTGTGTGACCTTCAGTGTACTCCTTAGCCTCTCTGTGCTTGTTTGTTTTGCATCAGTAAAATCATAATACTTATTTCACAGTGTTTTTTTTTTTTCTTTTCTTTTTGCGGTACGCGGGCCTCTCACTGTTGTGGCCTCTCCCGTTGCGGAGCACAGGCTCCGGACACACAGGCTCAGCGGCCACGGCTCACGGACCCAGCTGCTCCGCGGCATGTGGGATCTTCCCGGACTGGGGCACGAACCCGCGTCCCCTACATTGGCAGGCGGACTCTCAACCACTGCGCCACCGGGGAAGCCCTTCACAGTGTTTTTGAGTGGAGGGAAGTTCTTAGAATGGTCCTTGGCTCACAATAAGCTTCAATAGACCAATGCTAGTTGTAATAATTATTTGCCACTATCCCTCAAGTCACAGCACACACCTAGCCCCCCTGAAGGCACCTCCAGAGAGGCCGAGAATGTCGAGAACAGAAATAACACAGGCTAAAGAGTGTCAATGGGCTCACCGGTTACATTAAACAAAGATGAGGCTGTAAGTTGGTTTGTAATTTAGTTTCCAAAGGGAGACTAGGAAATATTCCTCAGGTACCCAGTTACTTCTGAAGAGGTAAGGGATTTTTCAGTGCATTCTTTTTGGCTTCCCAAGCCCTTAGAAGGACGGGAGTAATACTGCTACTTATTACCAGTCAGTACTGGTCAGACGTAACTAAATTCTACTGAGCACAAATTGAAGTAACCGAGGTTACACCAGCCATCACTGGAACAATTAGAATTGCAGGAGCTACAAAAAGCAGGGGCGTCCAGGACCCACACCATCACTTTAGTTTTTAAGATCCTCACCAATGACAGGCAGTGGCCCAATGTCTCAGCCGAGAGAGAGAAGTTCGCAGTGCAATTTACACGGGTTTGTACTCGCGATGCAGCGGCAGAATTAGCACTGCAGTTTTCTGCATTTTCCGAAACTATTTTTGGAAATTACTGCAGAGAGGCTCTCACCGGGTTCAAGGAAATGAACTAGCGCAGAAATCAGCCTTGGTTTGTTTTTTTCCAAGTGTAGGTGAGGGTGGGGGTAGGTGACACAGGAACAATGAGGGATTAACTGCACATCTGGTTTGTATCCAGAAATATAATCGGTTTGAGCCTGCCTGGTCTCCGTTATTTATCAACTTTGTTTTTTTAAAAAAAGAGAATAAAATGGAATCCGTTCAATAAAGAATTGCCAAGGACAAACTTTAAATGAATGAACTCTCAGTGTACAAAAGCAACATTTCTGGGAAAAGAGAAACTGAACATGATAAATTACTAAAGTTGTTAATAAAGCTATTTTTGCATCTGTGAAACAGTCCAAAGTATTTTTAAGTAGCAAAAAGGGTAATGTCTTCGATAAGTGGGGTAGGGTTATTAAGAGAACAACTTTTAAAAATGTTTCAGGCTCACTCGTTTCTCAAGGTCTCCATATCTTTGATAAAAATACTGTAAGCCCATGGCACATTCTCAAAAACTGTTCAGTTTCTACGTTATGCATTGCAGATGTCAAACTCAAACGCCTGTTGGCGAGCTGGTAGTTAAGGTATTTGAGAATAGGTAGTTGACAATATAGTTAGTGTTCTTACTTAATTAAGCCATTACACAGTAGATTAAGGACTTCAACAGGAAGGTGTCTTTTACAGTGCAGTTTATGGTTAAACGGTGCATTTCAGGATGACAACCAACTGTAATCGCATATTCATGCAATTTTAGGATGAAGTCAATTTCTTGCAGACACAATTATTGTTACGTAATTCTCCCACCTGTTTGTGACTCCCCACGAATTAAATTAAAATGCAATTTCACATTAATTTAAAATGTCATTTCAAAAGAAGACATTTCCTACAAAGGTAAACACTGATAACAATCTCCAGAAATCAGTGTGATGGACAAGAAAACACAAATCTGTTCAACAGTCCCTGTTTGAAATCAGATTTAAAGGTGCTCTATGCCACCTTCAAGGCTCAATGTTGCCAGGTTTTGACATGTCCAAAGTGTCTGGAGAAGAATAAGTCCTTTCCTAGTTGTTCTATAAGCAGAAATGGAGAGCTAGCTAAGAAACATATACCAGATCCCCAGGGGAATTTGAATTTCAGATATATAATGATTCATTTTTTAGTACAGAATGAAATAATTTTCAGTATAAGTATGCCCCCAATATTGCATGGAGCTTATTATACTAAAAGAGAGAAAGAGAAATAAAGACTAATTTTTTACTATTGACTAAACTCATCTTTTAGTATAAGTATGTCCCATGCAACATTCAGGACATACTTACATTTAAAAAATGATCCATGGCATGTCTGAAATTCAAACTTCACTTAGGGTCCTGTATTTTCATTTGCAAAATCTGCCAGCCTTCTCCGTAAACCTTCATCTGAGTGGGGTGGCAGAGGAGGGCTGATGTTGTTAGTCGTGGAGATTAGCACATCTGGCTCCACATGCAGGTGTCTCCTTGCAGGCCCATGGATACCGCTGGGTAAACGCAGAGACGAAAGTTAAGCTTAGCCAAAATCAGATCTAGTTGATTAATTACATAAATAAGGACAGTTTTCCTTCCAGGGATCAGGCCACATTTGTAAAGGTCAAGTTATTTTTGTTCACCATGAAGAGATGTGAATTTCTTTTCAATTCCACATAACAGGGTTGATAAACTTCTTCCATCCCTCCCTCCCTTTCCTTGTTTTCTTCCCTCCCTTTCCTCCCTTTCCTTCCTTCCTCCCTTCCCTCTCTCACTTGCTAAAGTCATCACTCATTTTCAATAAACAGTAAACATAACAATAATCACACCACTCAGAAGCGCCTACATTTATTGAGCCAAACATGATACAAAGGGCAACTTGTTTTATCCTCACAGCAATTCTGGAAACCAGGAATTATTTTTTTTTCCCCTCCCAATTTATATGGAGAAAACAGAGGCTCAGAGATGTGAAGTGAGTTGCCCAGCATCACACAGCTTGTAATGGAGGTGGCATCTATGTCTGTGGGGCTCTCAGTACCCGGGGTTCTCTATCCTGGAACTGCACCAAGTGAGAATGAAGGAATACAAACATTAAACAGTGTATTTCCTACCCTGGAAAGAGACGTGTTTTCAGAAATCACTTTTCTGCAGACTGAGATCGGTGATCACTATGCAAGAAGCTTCACGAACATGAAAAATCCCCACAGAGGAGGCAGACGCAAAGAGCAATGTAAATGATCTGGCCATCTGTAATGATGATAGATCTGTATTTCTAATAACGCGGAGAGAGATTCATGCCACCTTAAGGACACGGAAAGAATGCAGATGACAAAACAGGTGAGGAGATGAGGCTTGTGGGACTTGACAGGACCACAGAGCTGGGACAGGGCGGACCTGGGATTCCAGGCCACGTCTTCCTGACTCTGACTCCAAGTTCTCCACCATTGTGTCCCCTACCTCACCCCCGGAGTCTGAGCTCCCTAGGAATGTGAGACACAGATTAGCCTGACACACCTCAGCAGGCGGGCTCCCCTGGCCCCCCCCACCACCCGGTCTGGCAGAAACTTGGGGAAAAAAGCCAACTGGTCTTTCAGGGATCAAAGAACTTTCACTTGTGTCCCCAAGGAGTCACCAACCACCTGCAGGAGATGAGGGAGTTAATGTGGATCAAATCTCCAAATTCAGTCCAGCTCCGTCACAGAAAACACAACAGCGGTAATAATGGTGTTTATAGAAAAATTCTCACAAGAAGGGGCCCGAGAATTGAACAGAACACACTCAGCTAACGCTCGGCGAAAACAGTTGGTAAAAACGCTATGGCTAGTGAATGCCAGTGGTCTTCTTTTCTTTCCGATAATTTGGGGCAATTGCATCCAAATGCTAGTTCACTGATTTCCACTCCAATTCGTGCCCCCATGCTGGGGTGAGCGGACTGGCGTAAATGTAAGTTTGCTATGGGAAGACTGGTGATGCACTTGGAAAGAGATCTAGGCAATTCTTGCTTCCACCACTGAAAACGGAACTGTAACGCCGCCCCACGCTACCCTGGAAAGCACTCTCAGTGCGTAAGAGAACCCGCTCTAGCACTCCCAGAGCACCCATAACAGATGAGTGGGTTAAGCTCTTCAATTCAGCCCCCTGGCTGCCAAAATCACTTCTGGCATTTTCTAGAATCCTTCGTATTTCTCCTTCGTATTTGTGATGCTGAACGAGGATACTGACAGCGATGTTTTCAACAGTAACAGATGATCAACATCCGGCCCCTATAAACACGCTACTGTACTCTCCTCAATTTTAGCACCACTTTTCGTAGGCTAGAAGTGCCTAGTCCACCTGAAAGGCTGTTGTGAGCTTTGAACTATTCCTGTGGCATTTGGGAGGAAGCAGACATTTTTTTTTGCCTTTAAAGAAAATCAAGTTCAATTCTCCCATATTTTCAAGGTCATATACACCTAGTAACAAAGATTTGTTGAGTCAAAGGGATATAGGGAAGAGTGACCACAGCCAAGAGAGTCAGGGGAGGGCTATCTGGCAGTGTCTGGAGTCCCTGTGTTGTCACAACTGGGGGAGAGGGGACCGCCGGCATCTAGTAGGTCGAGGCCAAGGATGCTGCCCAACGTCCTACAACACCCAGGGCAGTCCCCACCACAAGGCATTAGCCCCAAATGTCGCAAGTGCCCGTATTGAGAAACCCTGGACAAACATTAACTGAATAAACTTGTAACACCTTTGTCCTACGTAACCCTCAGTTCCAGATGAAACACACCTCCCCTTAAGCTACAGGACAGGGTGCAGACTTCATCATGACACTGTTCTGTGCATAGCTCCAGGCTCCTACCTGCATTACAGACATTCTTTGATGAATATGACCATTTTCAGAAAAATTCATCTTTCTTCAGGGATCCTATTTTCCACTCCCAAGATTTTTGTTTTTAAATTTCCTTCTTTTTATTTATTGATTTAAGTTATTTATTTTTGACTGCGTTGCGTCTTTGTTGCTGCGTGTGGGCTTTCTCTGGTTGAGGTGAGCAGGGGCTACTCTTCCTTGCAGTGCGTGGGCTTCTCTTTGCGGTGGCTTCTCTTGTTGCAGAGCAGGGATCTAGGCGCACAGGCTTCAGTAGTTGTGGCACGCAGGCTCAGTAGTTGTGGCTCGTGGGCTCTAGAGCACAGGCTCAGTAGTTGTGGCGCACGGGCTTAGTTGCTCTGTAGCATGTGGGATCTTCCCAGACCAGGGATCAAACCCGTGTCCCCTGCATTGGTCTGGGAGGATCCCACATGCCACAGAGCAACTAAGCCCGTGCGCCACAACTACTGAGCCTGTGCTCTAGAGCCCACGAGCCACAACTACTGAGCCTGCGTGCCACAACTACTGAAGCCCGTGCGCCTAGATTCCTGCTCTGCAACAAGAGAAGCCATTGCAACGAGAAGCCCGCGCACCGCAATAAAAGAGTAGCCCCTGCTAGCCACAACTAGAGAAAGCCCACGCGCAGCAACGAAGATCCAATGCAGCCAAATAAATAAATTTGGTAGTGCGTATATGTCAATGCTACTCTCTCACTTCGTCCCAGCTTCCCCTTCCCCCCTCCCCTGTCCTCAAGTCCATTCTGTACGTCTGCTTCTTCATGCCTGTCCTGCCACTAGGTTCATCAGAACCATTTTTTTTTTTAGATTCCATATATATGTGTTAGCATACAGTATTTGTCTTTCTCTTTCTGACTTACTTCACTCTGTATGACAGACTCTAAGTCCATCCTATTTGTCAAGCAATTCGCTAAGGGCAGCCCAGATCCAGAGGGAGAGGAATTCAACTACACTTCTCAACTGGGAAGTAGCAAAATATTTGCATTCATCTTTAATCTATCCTGATGTTAATTCAGCTAGTGTATAATGTCAGTCAGAAAGGCTGGCTAAGGAAACATTATAAACCCCAAAATAGAAAAACAGGCAGTGCCCTGGTAAGCTCTGTCATTGTTTGCTTTATTCAATTAATTGAATTGAAGAAACATTTAAGAGATTTTCTTTCTTCTTCTGCCTGTTGTATCTTATACTGTATCTTATTTAGCTTCATAATCACTGGCTAATGTTGAACATTTACAACATTTTAGATCTCTGATGAAATATATAAACTCCATGGGAAACCCGTTTTCAGGGCATTTCATCAGCCTATAGGTAAGTGGAAACATCTTACATAAACTCTCAAAATATAGAAAATCTCACTTGACATTTGTTGGAATTATTTCTAATGCGAGAACTTCCTACTGCATCTTATAGCATAACTTCTTTGGATAATTTTCTATCACCCTGTACAAATCTGTAATTAGTTCCAGAAAATAACGCTTTCTGCTTCTCAAGTCTGAAATTCCAGTAATTGCCTTTGCAATGGCTTCTTCCCTACTGTCAGCTTGAAACGGAAATCAGAACAAAAGGCTTTTCTCCCCCTTCTTTAGGAAGCCACAGAATACTCCGTACAGAAGCCTGAAATTCTGAAAATGCCAAGAAAGAAAGAAAACAGAAACAGCCAGGGGATACGTTTTGCAGTCCTAACTAAAACAGTAGCGCTTTAAGTAGCTATCATATAGACACTTGATGAATCCTTTTATTATCTCTGAAAGATTCCCTGCTGTAGCACGCTTTTGTGGGTAAAGAGCTATATATTGGTATATGCAGCTCATAATTATGTCAGCCTAACCACAGCTAACATTGACAGCCTAAAACATTAAAGATTTTATACAGCGAGTGCCGAATACAGCTTCTTTTATTAGCTCAGAGAGCAGGTATCAATTATAATGAGGTAATAAAATTTGCAGGCACTGTTCATGTCCTGCTCTGATTTCCTTCCCCTCCTTAAGATAATAAGAGCAGAAAAAGGAGAAAAATCCTCTTAGCTCTAACTTCTCACCAATTCCTCGAAAGCTCTCACTTTGTGTGGCTGGAGTGCTATAAAGCCGTTTGCTTCCTTGGGTTTTCCTGCTGGTAAATTCTTCCTTCCTAAGTAGAAGCTGCAAATTCCTGCAGCACACCTAACAAGTCAGATCGCCTAGGCACCAGGATTAATGGTTTTCATTTGCATCACCGTAAGCTGAAGGTGGCCCTCCCAAGCCCGCATCCTCTAAATGGGACTTACTGATGAGATGCAAAAGCCTCTAAAAGGGTTCCTCAACCTAAACCAATTTGTAAAGTTGTTTTGTTATTTCACACATTAAAGAAATTAAAGTGATCGGAATATAATTAGATTAATATTCATATCTTCCAAGTTGCTTTAATTCTAATATTAAAGAGATTAAATATCCACTCAGAGGATTAAGCAAAAAGTCAAGCAGTAGCAACACACTTACATTACCTTACTGTGCAAATTATAAACCTAATTAATCTAAAGTTTCCTACAAATTGAATTGGATATTCATTCACGGGCTAACTTTAGGTACTTAAAATTCACTTCGTTATTGTTTCCTTGGTGTATATGCAGGAGCAGGGCCACGCTTCTGTGATGGACGAATCACATTAGAACGGCTTCATTTGGGTTCTAATTGGTGGAAATTAAATCTCACTATAAATTCGTGTAGGAAAAGAACCTGAAGACTTTGTAATTACGTACGTGTGCGAGGATAAAACACACTCTGCCCTCCCCATCTAGCTGCTGTACATAAAATCTCAAAAGCAATCCAGTTGCTTTTTTCATAAATGCTTTGAATTCATGTTTTCTTCTTATATTGCAGAGAATATGATTGAGAGATTTCATCCTTGTGTTCATGGTCCATAACTAAGAGTATCTAATTACTTTGGTGTTGTCTCCAGCCCCACCCACGTTGTCAGGTAGCTAGTCAGACAGGCGAGGGTCCGCCCCATCCTGGACGGTTAGGGCTTCCCTCCCCCACCTGGACACTGGTGGTCAGAGCACAGCCGGAGATCCTCCCTCTTGTGGCCAAGGACCACCACCAGGTTTGTAGCCGTATCAGGACCAGGCAAGATAAACACGCCAGCACAGGTGGGCGCAGCCTCTCCAAGACCTAAAAGATGACTCAAGTTAACCTGGGGTTCATTATGCCATATTTGTAATAAATTAGCATTGCAGTTTCCGGCCCTACCCGCCCCCCCACCCCCACCCCGGGCCCCGCTGTGGATTTCACTCGGGTGCTTATGGGTAAGCGCCTGTGCACTAGGAGAAAAGTTTATAACCTAAAGGTGCCAATCAACTTGTCAGTCAAATGACGCAGGACACAGGGAGGGACGACCACTCGAAAAAACCCAACCCTACCCCATTGCGGGGCTGCTCCTGGTTTCCAGACAGCCCGCTCTCATCCTTTCTCGGGAGTGTGTTTTCGCTCTGCTTAATAAAACTCTTGCTACTTAAAACCACTCTATGTCTTGCGAATGAATTCTTTCCCTGGAGAGGGCAAGAAGCGAGGAAATCGCTGGTCTGCTGGTGACAACTTCACCACCTCCCTCACCTCCCAAAATAGCAAACATACTCCCAGGGACTCCCTGAAACAGGTGGATCAACTGTGTAGATTTCAGATCAAGTCCCGATATATCAGTAATTCTCTTCTCGCCACCTAGTACTTGGGCAATGGAATGGAAACCGTCACATTTAGGCCCTTCCTGTATTCTCAGCTCTATGTTAAAGGCTTTCCCTGCATTACTGGGGTGAACTGATTGTCATTACAACATGTTCCAATATGCCAGCTCTCTCTTTCCAAGCACACAGTAGGGTTCATTTCCTGCCAAGTGAGGTATGGTCATCCAACTCCCTTTGGCCAAGAAAAGGTGAGCGGAAGCGATAAAGGTTTCTTTCAGGCGGACGCACTGAGGAGCAGCGTATGCTTTGCTATGTTCTCTTTTTCCTCTGCCATGGGGACCAGCAACATTTCAGAAAACAACTTTTCTATCAACCCAAGTCCTGGAGTTAACAGGATGACTCACGATGGATAGAGAATACAAGCGAGAAATAAAACTTTGTGGTTTTTCAGTCCTGAGACTTGGAGTGATAGTTGTTATGTCAGCAAAGGTAGCCTATCCTGACAGATGTAACTTCTTAGGACTAACTTGTGAGACACATAACATTTGACAGATGATAAAAGGAACTCAATCTTCCTAAACCTTTATTCTCTCACCTGTAAGATGGGAATAACACAGTCCATTTTTTTTTCACAGCTGCTTGGGGATTTAATTGAGATCATATATATGCAATACCTAGCTCACGAAAAACGCTCAATACATAGTAGCTCCTGGTATGATGACCACCCCCCGCCCCGTTCAGAAGTGAAACTCGGTACAAATCATCCAATTGCTGGAATGAGAGGATGGCATTAAAGGAATGTGCCGCGGAGACTGGCCAGCTATTCACTCATCCTGTTTCCTCGCTTTATGGGATGCACAGCAAACTACATTTCCCAGCCTCCCTTGCAGGTAGGCATTGTCATGGGACTGAGTTGTAGCCAATGAGATAGGAGAGGAAGTAACTTGTGCCACTTCAAGGCCTGAGCCAATGGAGCTGAGGAGCGTGATCTTTCATGACCTTTCTCCTTCTGGTTGAATAATGTAGCAACACTCCAGAGGCTCTGTGCATCACAGTGAAGCCACAGAAGGGAAGGGGCCTGGGTCCCTGAATCACCACTTGGAGGAGAGTGTCTCGCTGATCAGAACACTTGTTTGGGATTTGACGTTGATGAAAAACAAATTTTTATTGTATTTAAGACACTTCGGGTTTTTTTTTGTTTTTTTGCCTGCGCTGCGTGGCTTGCAGGATCTCAGTTCCCCAACCAGGGACTAAACCCAGGCCCTCGGCAGTGAAAGCCTGGAGTCCTAACCACTGGACATCCAGGGAAGTCCCGAGACACCTAGGTTTTATTACAGTCTCCCATGCGTAATGCAGAAATCTTTGGTGACTCCATTTCCCAGGAAAAGCTTCCTTTCCCACAGTAAACTAACACTTATCCCTCTCAAGACAAGCTTTCCTCCGAACAGATTCAAACGTCAAGCGACACAGATATTAATTTAGCAGCACGAAACAGCTCAACGAGCAGGACGGAATTCACGTCTATGTATTTTATGGCTGCGATGATGACAAACATAATGGCTACGGCCTCCTCGGGAAGAATCCTGCTCTTAGCGGTAACGGGAAAGTCTGTGACGTGTAATTTGGGAGAGTGTCCTGAGCTTGCGAGGAACGTTTCGTTTCTCCTCCCCTACTTCGCTTTTTATGGAACTTATATTGACGAACGCAGGCGGTAACTGTCAGCTCACCTGGTAAACGCCCAACGTGAGAAGTTCCCCAGTTCAGCTTGTGTGTCCTGAGGAGGGAGGCGCTCTGGGTCTTCGACGAGTCCACCCACCCTCATCTCCCACTTCCTCTCTTACCCTCACCATCTACTCTCCCCGGCAAGCTTTGCCACATTTGTAGCGTTTTCGTTATAAATCAAGTCAAATCACTCCTGTTCTTAAAAAGCTTCAACAATTTCTTACCCAGTTCAAGTCCAAGCAACAAGTCTGGCTGGACCCCCGTCCTCCTGGCATCCACGCGCCCTCCTCTGTGTAACTCTGCAGTGTCTTCCCTCCCTGGGCTTGCCAGGTGAGTTGTTCGGGGTAATGGAATGCAGTGGAAAGCACAGGTCTGCCAGTTCCGAGTGCAGGACCTCAAGAGACCTTCTGTATCGTACTTGCTCTTTGCGCTTCTGCCACTGGCATGAGAAATGTACACCTGGTCTAGCCCAGCTAGGTCCCAGGAGGATGAGAGACATGTGGGGGGAGAATCACCCTAACTAAGGTGCCAGGTCCCGCCTGGGGCAGAAGCCCCAGTTGATGCAAGGATGCGTGAGCAAAACAGCCGACTTAGAGACACAGAAAGGAGCCCTGCTGGGTCCAGCGAGACCAGCAGAACCGCGCAGCCAATCCCAGCCTAGCTCTGCTGAGCCCCACAGACATGTGAGAAAAAAAACTGCTTGAGGCCCCTGATTTGGGGCACGCTTTGTTACGCAGCAATGGCAATCCCAGCGTTGGCCTAGGATCCATTTTCTAAGCTCGAACGAGCTACTGAACTTTGCCTCATCCCCGAGTTCCAACGTGCTCTCTTTCCAACCACGCTGCCCTCCCCTAGGTTCCCACATGACATGTTTCTTCTCGCCCCGGAGGCTTTGCCTATCCAGATTCCCTTCAATGGAGCCCTCGTACTACTCCACGCCCTTCCCCACGGCTGCCTTCTGCTCATGATTCATCTTTCAACTCAAACGTAATCCAGGAGAAACCCCCATGGCTACGCCATCTAACCTTGGCTCCCAGGTCACTCACTACGCAGAGTCCCCAGTGAGATGCAAATATGCGACAGACGTGCCATGATACTGACTCCCCTCGCGGTGCTGGATCTTTGAGGCGCCAGCCCTGGGCAGCCTCATCCGTTTAACTCAGTGGTGCTGAACCAATTTTGTGTGCGCCCTGGCGTGAAAAATTTGGCCACTGCTGCTTATATCAGCACGCTTACTTCTTTCATACCATTTGCCACAGCCTAAAATTATCCCTTGGCTTCAAAAAACTAAATGATTTGCATATATTATCTGCCCCAACCCACTGGACGAAGGGTTGGCAAAATCTGGCCCACTGCCTGTTTTTATAAATAAAGTTTTATTGGCACACAGCCATGCCCATCATTTACATATTGTTCATGGCTGCTTTCACGCTACAGTGATGCAGTCGAGCATTTGCGCGACAGAGCCCGTAGGATCCACAAAGCCTAAAATATTTACTATCTAGTCCTTTACAGAAACAGTTGGTTGATGTTTACATTAGATTACGAACTGTCAGAGGACAGAAATCTTGTTTGCTTTGGTCACTTTTGTATCTCTTGCACCTCGAATGGCACCTGCCACCTAACAGGTCCCCAGTGCATGTTGGAGGATGGATGAATTGGGACTCCAGCAGACACCTGTGTTTAACTCCCATCTCCAAATGTCAGGACGGCTACAATGCTGGTGACCGCTAAGCGTCCCTTGGATTTCTCAGAATGAAAACACCGAGGCTGCCTCCACTGGTGGCAGGAGTGCTTGGTCTGCATCTGAGGCAGCCTAGACAATTTGAGAGTTTGAAGAAACGAGACAAACTCAAAGTTCAATTTCCTCGAATAAGCAATTGATGCTTTAGAGTATAATTATCAGGAAAAAAGATGGTAAAAACCCCAACACATTGTTTAGCATATGTTATGTTAATGGCAGGTTAGGATGGCCCACTGTGCATAATTTAGCCGAACAATTGATACCAAATTTTAATATATATATGTGATTACTGCTACAGAAACCAAGCACCAAGACAAAACACAGGAGAGCTCATAATAGGCACACGTGAACTCTGAAGGCCTAATTACATCACGGGGGAGGGGAAACGGCTGCTGCTGAACCAAGCAGAAAATGGGGGTAATTTGTAAACAGGTACAGCAGAGGTCCAGGTGCACCGCATGTGTGCGGGGCTGCAGGGGCTGGAGGCCCGGACTTCCATCTGGCTCTGCAAGGATGGAGGGGGTCAGGATCACTTTCCTCAGCTGAAAACATAACCTCCAAGCCCCAGACAGGTCGGCTCCCTCCTGGCCTGCCCTCCGGTTCAAAAAAGAGAAAGCTGAGGACCGGCTTTTCCAAGGAAGCTTTTCCACGCTTCCTTGGGTAAAAAAAGAAAAACTGATTTTCCATGTCTCCAACCTGAGGCCCTTTGCTCTTGTGTCTTTGCCTGGTGCCCTTGGAGACCTGAGTTCCTGACACTTGAGGGAGGAGAGAGAGGCCAGTCTAGAGCCACCCTGACCCCTGGACTGATGTTATCACGAGTGCTTTCCAGTTAGACGTTCTGTAAGTGACTCTCTTCTATCTGCAGCTCCTCTGTAGATGGGAGATATTGAAATAGGTGATCGTTCAGGAACGTTCTGGTTTTAAAAACAGAGTCTGTGAATCTGAATCAATGACTTTGCAGATTTTGTCCCCCTCATTTAAGCAGGATTGCAAATCTGCTCACCTCATCATGGTCACACCCTGCTCTGGCATCATACCCAGGCAGCAGGACCCAGTCATCTGACTGCCCCCAAACATCACCGAGCACCTGGAGGAGAAGGGCTCTGGGAGGGCGACTCTGCATCTGAGTCCACAACAAACAGACCAACGATCAAAAAAGTCATCAGGGCAGACTTAGGAGAAAGTCACCAAGTTCTCTCTCATTTCTCTTTCCTCCCATTCCTTTAATTGTGGAGGGAATTCATACCTATGGGAGTCTGAGTTGTACCGGGTTGAATAATGTCTCCCCCAGATTGAAGCCCTTCCTAGAACCTCAGAATAGGAACTTATTTGGAAATAGGGTTTTTTTGGTAGATGTATAATTAGTTAAGATGGGGGGGCTGGGCTGGTGTCCTTAAGAGAAGAGGAGGAGAGACACAGAAACAGAGACACAGGGAGAACGGCCATGTGATGGCATAGGCAGAGATTGGAGTGACGCGTCTATGAGCAAAGCAACATCAAGGATGGCTGGCACCAGCAGAACCCAGCAAGAGGCAAGGGAGGATTCTCCCCTAGAGCCTTTAGAGGGAAAATGGCTTGACTTCCGCCTTGACTTCCGACTTGTGGCCTCCAGAACTACGACAGAATACATTTCTGTTGTCTCAGGCCTCTCGCTTTGTGACACTTCGTTACCGTAGCCCTAGGAAACGAGTGCAGAGCCGTCTAGATAAAACTCCAGATGCTAGAGTTTTAGCCTTAAAGAGCCATTTTAGACACCACCTACAAACACTTCCTTTTTCTGGTTCAAGAAGCTGAAATACAGGGGCATTAAGCAGTTTCAGGTGACACCTCTTATCTCCACATCTCCAGTGGCTGACACCTTCTATCATATGCCTTTTTTTTTGGCCACACCGCATGGCATGTGGGATCTTAGTTCTCCGACCGGGGATTGAACCTATGCCCCCTGCATTGGAAGCATGGAGTCTTAACCACTGGACCACCAGGGAAGTCCCACATGCCCTTTTTAATGGAAATTCACACTCAGGACAAAAGGGCTCAGAAAAGGACTGTATGGTAGATAGAATAACGTCGTTCCCCACCCCCCACGAGTGTCCACACCCTAGGTGTGTCGGCTGGCTGGCACCTTTGCGCATTTCCTGAGAGAATCCCTCCCAGACGCAGATCACGAGGCACATCTCTCTGGAGGGAGCCGGGCCACACTCCAGGCTGCAAGCAGGACAGTGGGGATCATTCTCACCAGTTGAAACGGAACTCCCCTTTCCCCGCCATTTAGGTCAAATGTCCAGCAAGTTTTCAATGGTCTCAGAGGCTGCATACTTGATTCTGTGCCCTCAGAAAGCTCTTTCCGACACAAAGTATGTATATCACCCAAGCACTTGGTTCGAATGTGTGATCATGGGTGAACACAGAGATCCTGCCAATCGTTAGAATTTGAGGCAAAATCACTCTGATAAGAGCAGATGAGCCTTCCACAAAGCTTAGCATCATCAGCGCTCACTGGTGCTAATTTTCACCTCTACCGTTTACTGAGCAGTGACCACGTATGTCTATCCCTACACACATGATCTCACGGGTTATCACACCAACCCTATGAATTGGGCACTATGATTAGCCCCATTTTACACACGGGGAGACTGAGGGCTTAATGAGGCTAATTAAATTTCTCAGGGTCACAGAGTTAGTAAGTCGCGGGGCTAGGACTTGAAGTCAAGTCTGCTGGGCTCCAAAATCCACAGTCTTCCGTGTTCTTCTGCACTGCCGCCTGCCCCCTTCCTCGACACCCAGCCCCTCTATCAGATTCCTGCTGAGAGAGCGCCAGCTGCATCTTCACGTCTTTCAAGCATATGTTTCAAAGGTACATTTTCTTTTCCTTTAAGAAGCGTCTGCTGATTGCCTAAATTGTGAGCTCAAATATACTTCCCCGGATTCAGGAGACATGTGCTATTTGGAGAGTCCTACCACTCATTCCCTTTCTTTTGCTTTACGATATCCCATCTCCTTTTAGTAGCTGATCTTCCCTGAAGCCCTCAGGCCATGGGTTCGGGCCAAGAGTCAAATAGAGCTCTAACTAGTCCAGGGAGTTTCATGGTCCCCGGCCACAATGACTGAGGGGACACGTGTCCAGAGAGATCCAAGCAGAGGCAATGAGTGACAGCCCTGGCCTTCTGGCCGAACTATTGGTAGCAGTGGCCAGAGGGTGACCTGTTTCTGGAATTTGCTCTGTACATCTCAGCAGGATGGGAGGGAAGGGCTGCTAGAGGGGAAAGGCAACTCTTAGAATAAAGCCAACATAGAAGAGATCAAAATTGAGAAACGGAGAGAGAATGTTTTCTGATCATGTGATTTAAGCACCTGGATCCAGCTATGCCTGAAGTTAGATCTACCTCAGGATGTATCAGTGACTGATCCAAAGCAGTCCCTTTTTCTCCCCAAATCTATTTTGACTTGAGTTCAGTCCTGGCTCTAACCCTCACCCCGGGCTTAGTTTTGCCTTCAGAATCCACAAAGAACAAGTCAAACTCCCCTGGAGAAAAACATTGTATAAATCAAAAACCACTAAAAAGCATCTCTAATTTCCACTACCACGCCACCACCTCTATTCATCTGGTACCTTTAATTCACAAAGTTCCTTGTCAAGTTTCCTGGCACCCTCACGGGAAACAAATTATATAGAGATTTTTGTTTTTCTTTTTCGTTTTTTTAAACTTACATTACCATTCAAAACTATGTCTCGCTTATGTTCAGATACAAGTAGCTGAGATCAGCTCCTCTCACCTGCCCACGTGTCTAGGAAGCATCTCCCACAAAGGAAATAGCAGTGCCCAGGTATGATGGGAACTGTCTTTATAACAACAGAGGCTGTCCATGACATCACTGAACAGGAAGGCTCAAAAGCAAAGACTAAGAGCGAATCTTAGCAGACAGGCAACAAGGATGAGAAAAGAAGGGAGTCCTTAGTTGTTTAGCCATCGTGGAATTCTGATTCAGCATCCGAAAACGCAGGGACACATGAATGAAAGTATTAAAAGCTATTTTAATTTGAGCTATCGTTCTCTGTGTGGGGCTTTTTTTTTTTTCTTTTGTACGTGCATGGTTCAACCTTTTATTAGATAAACGTGCATTTGAGAAACCCAGACTAAGGGGGGACAGAAGGAGAAAAAAAAATAATCTGGGCTTTCAGTTCCCCTCCCACAAATTCATCCTGCAACGATTCTTGCAAAACCTTCTGCCCACTGGAACTGTGTGTGTGTGATTAACTGTACATGAGCCCAACAGCCTGCATATGTAGTTAATTTGCTCCAAATTTCCATGCTGCATTATAACCCTAATGATCGCTAATAATAGACAAACCCACATTTTATTGAGTAAGTAATTTGAGGCATTATGATTTTTATCGTGTGAATAGGATCAGGCTGACCAATTTACACTGGGCAGAGCGAGATAAATAACTAGAGCATCAATCTCTCCAGTAGCAGGCTCCGTCTCTTAGCGAAAGGATATGCCCTGATTGGGAGAGAGCACCAGCTCTGGGCCCTGCTAGAGGCGAAAGAGTCAATGAACTTCTGTGTTCCAAGCCAAAAGGTCGGGCAGGGAGTGCATTTCTACCCATGACATGATGCGAAAGACAGAGGTGAAGCCTCCACTTTGGGGAGAGCGTAGGAGAGAAGGGGCTTTGTGCTCAGCAGACACAGGTTTCAACCCAGCTCTGTCCTCCACTCATGACATGACCTTGGGTAAGTCACTGAACGCATCTGAGCCTCGACCTGTGAACACACCTGGCTACAGGTGGAGGACCCGGGCACGCAGGTTAACCAGGAGGATGCAGGGGAAGGCACGTGGCACACGGTAAGTAGACAGTGAACTAACCCTTCCCACACATTCTGGAGCAGGACAAGAGAGGTGCATATTTTTACATCCATTTTGCAGAACAAAGCAGGGTGAATTTCTCGTTCATTTTCATAAAAGAAACCACCGAGGTCCTTAAGAGAGGGGAAAACAATTACTGGGCTCCGCCAGGCTCTCTAAACACGGATGACAGAGTGGAGAGGAAACGGAGCTTGGAAGGACGCTGTTTATCGCTTCTAGAATATCTGCCTGAAATTTGTCTAGAGACTAGAGCCAAGCGATTGCGAATACAAAAAACAAAAGCATAAAGCCAAGCCCAGGATTCAGATCCAAGGCTGAGTCCTGAATCACTTCATTCCCCCGCCATCTGTGGAGATGGGGCATGTCTTTCTGAGCTGGGATTGCTCTTGGTGGCCTGTTTCTGACCCCAGTCACTTGAAATTCCGATCCCGTGTTCCCGGGTGCCGGCTCTCTCCACCCTGGCAGACCTAAGCCCTCGCTGGCCTCCGTGTCTGCAAACTTAATGAGCTGACCCCCGCCTCCAGCATCCAGGTCCCTAGTGAGAGCCGGCGACACCACAAGGCTTGGGTCTGACCAGAGCAGGCCATTCTCAGGGCACTCGAGGAGTGGTGGGCAGAATCCTTCCACCGGGGGAGTAGGCATTCAGCCAGAGGGGGGGAGATCTGATGGAAGGTGACACCCACAGGTTGGAGGACAGCAAGGCAGGGGTGACGGGGAGATGACGGACCTCACAGAGGAAGAAAGCCAAGGACTAAGAGACGCCAACCATGAGCGCGAGAACCGTTTCTACCTTTGGTTTCTTATTTAAGTTGGGGCGAGACCATGGGGCAATATTTATACTGTGTCAGACAGGCTACCTTCCATTATGATTCACGTGATGCGTTCCACGTATCACGGCACTGCCTTCTTGTCATGGTTCTGTTACCGATAGAAGACTGAGGCCTGGAAAGGTGAACTATACTTAACTGATAACCTGCTGGTAACTAGAGGTGTCTGGGTCCACACCATTGTGCCCCAGACCCCAGAGCCTATGCTCCATCCTTGGGTGAAGCTTGGCCCCTTCCCCGGGAAAACCAACTGGGCAAGCACTGGCTACGTTACTTTCTTTCATCAGAAAACTATCCCCAACACAACCAAGGGCGGTGTGTGGAGCACAGCCCGAGAGTCTGGCAAGCGTGGCTTCCTGAGAGAAGCAACTGCTAAGTCAAGTTTGGAAGGACTGTAGCTGTGAGTTAGGTGACCAATAGAAGACAGGGTATTTCAGGCAGAGAACATCACGGACAAAGGTCCAGAGAGCAGGGAGAGCAAGGTGAGGACACCGAGGCCACAGTCACTACAAGTAGGACCCCTGGCTCATCTGGCTCTTATCAAGTGTCACCCCATTCTGCCCGGCATCCTCAGGAAGTGGTGCATGGGACAGTGATACTTTGTAACACGCTGAGTCAAGAGGCCAATGTTAGGATGGCAACGGGGAAATCAGACACCTGGACCATGGCCACAGCCAGGAGCAGGGGGACCGTGCCTGAGGCCCTACCAACCCCGATCTGCCTTTACTGCGGGCAAACGCATCTCCTCTGGTTCTGCGTGGCCGCGCCCAAGAGGAAGCCACCCCTGCGTTCCTGGGCTGGGCTGTCCTGTGGGGACAGCAGGCTCCTTTGAAGCCTCCTCTCAGTAGATGCTCGATGGAACTCCCTTTCTGATGAGGTGAATTGGCTTCTGTGGCCAAGAGATGAGGACATGTGAGGACCCCGGGAGGTCCTGGCTTGTCCACAAAGACAAAGCAATTTCCCTGCAAAGCCAGATCTGAATTCTGCAACCCCTGGGCAAAACTGCAGCAGTGTCCTAGGTTCAAAATAGTAACATGAGTACCGCCTAGAAAAAGAATCCCCCAACTAAACAAAAGCAACCAGAATTTTCATTCTCTTAAGTTTTTTTTTTTGCGGTACGCGAGCCTCTCACTGTTGTGGCCTCTCCCTTTGCAGAGTACAGGCTCCGGACGTGCAGGCTCAGCGGCCATGGCTCACGGGCCCAGCTGCTCCGCGGCACGTGGGATCTTCCCGGACCAGGGCACGAACCCGTGTCCCCTGCATCGGCAGGCGGACTCTCAACCACTGCGCCACCAGGGAAGCCCCAAGACAAATATTTATAAAGGGCCAACGGGGTGCTAGTGATAAAAAAAAAAGTGTAGATGGACTCTCACTCTGCCCCCGGGCTCACTGGGGGGATACATCCTTTTTGAACTCCATGCTGCTCTCTCCCAGTAGCTAAGCTGAATTTATTGTTGAGGAGGGAAGCTAACAGAATGCTAAAAAACATCCTGCACGTGAGAACTGACAGATACTGCAGCCTGGTTTCCATCACGTGTTAATGAGCTTTTTCTCGTTCTGCAGGGAGGAACCCTTCTAGAAAAGAAATGCGGGTTTTCATGCTTTTCTCGGATGGAGAGCCTGTCCTTGTAGCTGCAGCTGGCATTTCCATTGGCACAGCCAGCTACCCAGGGGGCAGGCAGAAGCCAGGCAGAATCCTAATCTCTGGTGGAAAGAGCTTCCGACCTTGGGGCTAAAAATGTCCTAGATGACCCTGTAGGGGATAAAGCAACTCAACCTGCCCAGAAATGCAAAGGAAGCCAAGCTCTCCTACTGTCCCAGTAGAGCCTGATGAATAAGCTCATGCTAGAAAGTAAGGCTGCAGGCAACCAGGAGGACTTGGCAACGTGTCCATCCCGCATCACCTGCTGGGAGGAGGCGGGGCGTGGTTCCTACAGCAGGGACCTTGTCAACAAGCAGATTTGGATTTGCACCCTGTCACTCGCTAGTAGTGTGACCTTGGGTAGGCGACAGCTGCTGGGTTCTAGTCTATACCAACACCCATTCCACAGGCTTATCAGCCTTTACATGAGGAACCCCAGCCTAGTCCCCAGGGGACAGCATCTTCAATGAGAATTCCTTTCCTCCTCCAATCTCCTGGCCCTAGAAAGGTTCGTCTTTCTCTAGACTAGCCTTGTGAATCAAAACCAGTGTAGTTTCACCCGTTCCCTGGCACTTGTCAGGCAAGGAAGGGTAAAGAGAGAGGTGTTTCCCTAGAGCTGAGAGCAGACCCGGAGAAACAACTGAAAATTCCAGAGGAGAGATTGCTGTTGCTTTTCCGACGATTCTGGCTTTCCAGGCTCCTCTCTGTTCCTTGAGAGATGTAATAAACTGAAAATCGCTGAAGTAAAGCCCCAGGCCCTGCCCTGAGTCTAAAAGGGGAGCCCTGCATTCTCAACAGGGTGCCAGAGAAGCAGTAACTAGAAACACAGCTCACCCATGAGCCAGGACGTACAAATTGCCAAGCTCGTATTCCTTTTGTGTGGCTGAATGGAGCCAAGATAATGAATTGAGAAAAGGTGACTTCAAAACCACTCACTGCCCATGTGGAACAATTCCTTTGGCATCTCCACCGAACCATAACCTCTCGTCTTGTGTCTAAAATCACCTGACACTAACATCTTCAAGGTCATCTCTTCTGAGATAGGATAAACGCAGAGCCCATGGCAGATAGGCGGCATGCGTGTCTATACTTCCTAACCCTCCACCCACTGCAGACATTGCTAATCAATCCCAGTACCCTTTCAATCAAGTACAGATACAGCTCTTCTCCAAACAGAGGTCCAGATAGCCACTGCCAGCATAATGGAGTTGGGAAGCCTTTCCTGGAAGGAAAGATTGAGGAGTATCACCATACGTTTTTCCCCTTAAACCGAAGTCTACAATAATTGAGACAGAGGGAGGCCCCGACTCTGGCACTCCAGAAGTTACTGCTCAGAGCTGCACCAGACGAAGGCTTGTCAGAAGCCTAGCACATCATTAATAATGCAGAAAACCCAGACATTTTTACGGAGATCAACTGGCAATAATTCTATGGGACAAGACTGGGACTGAAATTGCCAAGTTGAACATGAAGGGCACTGTCTGAATAAGGCAGCAAGAGTGACGATTTTGGGATTTTTCAGCAAAAAACAAGTACCATTTGATGGGCACTGTCTGGTGAGAGTCTGGGTAAAGAGTGGGTCCAAAGGTGTGTTCACCCAGGTCGGGGGACAGCCGCAGGGGGTGTGGTGTTTGAGAGACCACCTGAGGAGGGAGAGACTTGAGCCTAGGAGATATTCAATTTCCAAATCCAAGGGATCCTACGGGGAGTGAATGAGAGCCCGGGGAGCTGGCGAAAGAGAACTGGGGAGAGAGTGGGAAGGCAGGAAAGAGAGCATGGAGCCATCTCAAAGGCACAAAGCAGACCCTTGTGACTGCTGGGCATCAAGGAATCAGCAGAAGACAGACCTTAACCAGGAACTTCCCCAAGCAAAAAGCCAAGGGACACTGGCGGTTACATATGCATGGCCTTCCGGGCTCCCGGGACAGCCCGAGGAGGCTCCTTTAAGAAGCTGTGACTTTTTGTCCCCAGACACTCCCGAACTCCCAATCATAAGACATTTCAGGAGTGGCCTGGTGCATACCCTCCACTTATGGATAAATCACAAACCAAGAGGCTAGTCCCCAGCCCCGCACTTAGGCGTCTCTCTCTCGGTCGTCTTTGAATGGAGTCAGCCTTTTGATTCGGACTGCCTACTCTAGACAGCCTAGAATTCTCCTGGATTTTCCCACCACTGGAAACCAAAGGAAGGGATAAGAAGGGACTGGGTTTTTAGCTGTACAGCCAGGGCCGGCGATTCTAGAAAGGTAACTTTTTGGTTTTGAAGACTTACTGTGGTCTCCAGTTGGTATCTCCGAGAGGAATTCACGTTGCGTATGCAAGACTGAAAACACTGGGGTTGGGATAACAGGATTATAGGGTTTTTTTCCCCCAAAAGTTTGTCGGTTTTATTTTCCTGGATATTAGTGTAAATGTTTAATGTAGAAAATGTGGACTAGTTGAAATAATCAGCAATACAATTAACCACTGATGTGCTATCGGTGATTTTCACACTAAGTATACAGTCATCTTTACTATCTTTCAATAATCCCATTTGCAGCTCATTTACAAAGTATAGTTAATGCTATAGTTCCAGAATCTTTTATCTTTAAAATAACCACTTAAAAGACCATGCTTAGCCTAACAGACTGCCCAGGAAAATCAAAGACGTGTTTAGTAATATGATGAATAATTCCTTCATGTAATTTATGGCGTGCCGGTAAGTCAGGGCTATGAGCACTGCAGGTATGCTCTGACAGAAAAGTAGTTTTATTTTTAAATAATTAAATTTCCTTTTTTTTTTTAATAAAGGAAATGACACAAAATCATTCACTATGCTAGATATTGAAAAGATAAATGCCTTTGGGAAAGTCCAGAAAAAGATAATCATCCCACAATAGAATAAAAATCTGGGAATTAAGCCCAGAGGATTGGGGAAGCCAGTCTTAGCGATCATTCAGTGAAGTCAGGGGATAGAATATTAAAGACAGCGGCGTGTCTGACCAGAGCCCAAAGAACACGCGGCAGCTGGAGAAAAATGAGGGCAGCCGTGCACCCCTCGGAGGGGATGCCTCTTGCGTTCTGATAGTTCGCATATAATTTCATTATTTATGTAATCCTATCAAAACATATAGCAGGCCCAAATGGATGTCAGAAAAATTATTGTTATTACTAATAATGGTGCTTTTCATTTATAGAGACTGCCTTTTTCCGAGCCAGTGAAATACTGTTAACATTGGGCATGAGGCTTTTTAGGAAAATTAATGCTTAAAATACCCCTTTAGTGTGATACGTGGGAAATATTATAGATGGGAAAGAAAGATGATTAATAGAAAAAAGGTCAAGAGTGCATCATAAAAGACGTTCCATTCAGGTCCACACCCATCACCACCAGCCCTTGCAGACCACACGGGCACAGCTGCAGCTACAAGGAGGCACCTGGCTCTTTCTACCGGGTCTGCCTTTGCCAAGACTGAATCAGAGGTGCCCCACACAGTCCCCCTGGCCGGGCCTGCCAATGCCACCTGGTTCTCACATCCCTGTGAAACGGACCAGACACGCCTGCCTGATAGTGGCACAGACAGTCCTCAGTCTGCAGGCTCTGCTTTAAAAAGGTTAAAAAGCTACAACATGGATGAACCTTAAGGACATGAAACTAAGTGAACTAAGCCAGTCGTGAAAGGACAAATACTTCATGATTCCACTTACGAGAGGTATCCAGAATACTCTTAATTCAGAGCGGCAGGAAGTAGAATGGCAACCGCCAGGGGCTGGGGGGAGTGGCAGATGGGGAGCTAGTGTTTACAATGGATACAGAGTTGCAGGTGCGGAAGATGAAGAAGTTCTCTTCTGGAGACGGATGGTGCTAATGGTTGCAGAGCAACGTAAATGTTCTTTATGCCAATGAACTGTACACTTAGAAATGGTTAAGATGGTAAATTTTATGTTCTATTTATATTACAATTAGAAAAACCAAACAAATCAAAGCCCAACAACAACAACAAAAAAGTCAAAGTCTCATCTGTGTCCAGTTAAATTGAGTTTGGGACTCAAATCTGTAGCGTTGGTAATTTTTCCTTCTCTCTGGACTTTGACGGCTGACGTATCTCAAGGTCTTGAGAATCACTGGGACGTGGACCTCACGGAAATGGAAAGAGTCACTTTCTTCAGCCCTCTTGTAAATGTCTAATACCTTTAACAGGTGGACCAACTCGGGAAGGCCTGGAGCAAAAGGGCCTAGAGGCTGCGATGGACAGTACAAGCGTCATAGGGAAGAACAAATCTGACTCCATGTTAGATCTGTTTCTTTTCCTTTAACCATTGTGCTTTGTTGCCTATGCTTAGTCATGCTGGCTCTGTACTCTTTGTAAAAGAATGTTGCCTATAGCCTGCAATATACAGGATGGCCTATTCTCAGGGCTCTGACCTTTAAGAGTCCGTTCATGGGATTTCCCTGGTGGTCCAGTAGGTAAGGCTTCGCCTTCCAATGAAGGGGGTGCGGGTTCGATCCCTGGTAGGGGAGCTAAGATCCCACATGCCTCCCCGCAAAAACAAATCATAAAACAGGAACAATATTGTAACAAATTCAATAAAGACTTTAAAAATGGTCCACATCAAAAAATAAAAAGATTCTTAAAAAAAATAAAAAGAGTCCATTCATATAGAGATAAAAAGTTGCAGAACAGAGAATAACATTGGTCTTGGAGGTTTACAGGAACATCGTGACATGACCTACGTGGACAGATGCAAGAACAAAGGATTCCAACACCAAGAAGTTTACAACAACTAACTACGCCCCTCCCTCACCTTGCCTTTAAAAGTGCTTTGCTGAGGGCTTCCCTGGTGGTGCAGTGGTTAAGAATCCGCCCGCCAGTGCAGGGGACACAGGTTCGAGTCCTGGCCTGGGAAGATCCCGCATGCCGCGGAGCAACTAAGCCCGTGCGCCACAACTACTGAGCCCACACTCTAGAGCCCGTGAGCCACAACTACTGAGCCTGCATGCTGCAACTACTGAAGCCCACGTGCCTAGAGCCCGTGCTCTGCAACAAGAGAAGCCACCACAATGAGAAGCCCGTGCACTGCAACAAAGAGTAGCCCCTGCTCGTTGCAACTAGAGAAAGCCCACACGCAGCAACGAAGACCCAGTGCAGCCAAAAATCATAAATAAAGATAAATAAATACATCTATTTTTTTTAAAAAAAGTGCTTTGCTGAAACCCTTCAAGGAGTTCAGGGTTTTCTAGGCACGAGCCACCTTGAGCGGCCCTGCAATAAACCTTTCTCTGCTCCGAACTCCGACATTTCCATTTGTTTGGCCTCGCTGTGCATCGGTCATTCAGGAACACAAGAACAGCAGAGCCAGGATGGGGGCAGCCACTTGGTGTGCTGGTCAGAACCAAACACTGTCCCCCAGGGAGACACCCACCTCCCTCCACTCAACACCCCACACGTGGGCCTTCCAGAGATGGCAAATCTAGCTGGGACTATTCCCCAAGCCCTAAACACCCCGCAAGGGGACGACAAAACCTGTATAACTTGTGAGTGGCCCTTCACATGTTAAAGAAACCCTCGTGTTCATATACTTTCCTGCTAGATTCTTCAGAAGATTAGAATCTGCACTTACATCCAGCTGTCACGGTACTAGATGACACATGTCCTGATCACAAAAGAGGCTGGTGCAAGGCTGCTAGTCCAAGGTTTAAGGACCCAAGTGCACGATCCTTCCAAGCCAAGGAAGTGTTGTACCGGGATGGGGTACGTGATCTTTGGAGAAGCCAAACCTAACAGCGGACGGGTAGAGACGGCCCTTCTTTGTGAGCTGCTGTGTCCTACTGCCTGGGCACATGCTCGGCCCACAGTCAGCTCCTCTGTGGCAGAGTTTGTGCAGGAACCTTAAGCCATCACAGCTAACGGGATTGCCCATGAACATCAAAGGGCAGCCTGGTGAGCGCTTTGGGGAAGAAGCGACGTGAAAAGTATTAGAACTGCTGGGTAGTCTCGGGGGCAATTCAGAAAAATTTGACAACTATACCTGTCAGCTGGCTTTTTAGAAGGTCCACGTATGCACTGGAGGAAAGAAGCCTTAATGAAGAAGTAATTATGAAAAAAAATTAAAAGGGAAGAATGATAAAAGTTTCCTAAGTAATACAAAATCATTACAATGTCCTGGCAGACATGCATTTTTAAACAATGGCTATAATAACGGAAAATGAGACTTCATTACTTATTCATAAAGTTCTGGTTAACACTAAACTCCATTTGTAACACTTTACTTTTAAAAACAGTATCTTTGGGGCAGATGCTACTTTTCGGTCACGCAATGTCACAAACAACTGTCTAGTTGGATTACGGGGTAAATTAGTGTTTATCCAGGTTCCTGTCACCCCCCCCACCCAAAGAAACCCGTATCTATCAACAGTTACTCCCTATTCCTCTCCCCCCACCCCAAGCCCTGACAACCCCTAATCTTCTTTCTGTCTCTGGATCTGCCCTTTCTGGGCATTTCACATACATGGAATCACACAAGCTTGTGTCTGGCTTCTTACACTTGGCATCGTATTTTCTAGGTTCATCCACATGTATCATGCCTTTTGAATACACACCTTTCTGCCTGTGCAGAAGGTCACGGGAGTTTGGGGACCTTGCAGGAGGCCCTGCTCTAAGTGTCTAGTCTCCTGGCCAGCAACGAGCTAAAAGCAACCTGAGCACTTTGGGAAGAGCATTCCACTCTCAGTCCCCCACCTCTTTTGGCCTCTGTAACTCCAGGGCACCCCTGCATCAAGTATGCCAGGGAATCTTGCACGTGTCTCATTTCTCCCAGAGTTTATACCAAGACGGTACGAGAAGCTGATCAGGGCTCTATAAAGCATTCCGAATCCAACAGAGAAATGCCATGCATAAATGCAAAGAGAGAACAGTCATTCTTGCGTTACACTGCTTGAGAGACTTCAAGAAGATGGACGGTGGTGCTCCTACCCAACTGCTTTCAAGCTTTCCATTAGGTCAAGTGCATGCCATCTATCTGATGAAAAGCCCCCGGGTCACACACATTCCCTCTCCTTAAAGTGAATGCACAGTTGACCATGACTGTGGCGGCTGTGATTACTGCGGTTATTCTATGCGTTATTATGACTCTTTCAATAAGCCGACAGCACTGAGTGCTTGCTGTATACCGGGCCCAGTGCTAGACTCTTTGCTTACATTATCTTACTGGATCCTCCAAAACCCCTACGCCATAGGCAGTAGTCTCACCAGATTATTTTTCAGACGAGGACATTTACACGCAGAGAAGGAAAGCATTTTGCCATACGGTTACAAAGCTAGAAAGCACAGAGCAGGGACTCCGTCTCCAGAGCGAGCCCTTTGGCTGTCTTTTCCAACAAACCCCCGGATGCTTCTGAGAAAATGCCCCTGACGTGTGCCGCCCCAGTTCCGGGCTTGGGGTGGGGGGCCGCTGCCTCCACTCGGCCTCCCTTCCCTCTTGGGCTGCAGCCTCTCACATCAGTGCTTATTATTTGGCATAAATCAGCCCCCCAATTACATGAATGCCATGGCCGCGAACACTTGTAATTAAAACTGGGACTGACATCCTGCAAGTCTGTTCCCTTCCCCAACCCTCTGTGTCCTGCAAAGATATTATTGGAAAGAGAATGAACAATCGTCGGGAACATATGCTTTCGGAATATAATGGGACTCAGCTCCTAGGAGGAGAGGCTGTAAGAGGGCGCTGGGACGAAATTTAAAGTAGACAGCTTTATTTACTAGCTACTGGGGCATGTCCAAGGAATTACAGAGAAGCCAACAGGCTTGATACCGACCGGGGCGCTGTGGGGCAGATTGCCAGAAGGTTCTCCCGCCCCCTCATCGGCCCCCTCACAGGCATCGGAGCAACTTTCCACAGCTGCCCACGTGTCCCAGGCACTTGCCACCCAAGCCCACCGGGAGCTGATGCCCACCTAGAGCTCCGTCCCCTCTCTCCCTCCTCTCCTGCTTCGTTCTCCAGCAAAAGCAGAACGATCGGTGCTCCCTGGCCTCTGCACTCAGAGTTCCCTCTGTCTGGAGAGTACCTGCCACCCTAACTCTCTTTTTCTTTGCCCCTCCCGCTCCTATTCATGTGTCAAAGCCCGTCAATAACAATCGCTGAAATTTGTCAAGCACTTACTATGTGCCTGCAGGGAGAGCTTCGCACACACGGATGGGTGGGCTCTCAGAGGACCCCCGTAAGGCCCATCCTAGTCTTGTCCCCAGGTGATCCTGGCTCCAGGATATCTCCTCGTGCCCCTCTGTACTGGCATCTGCTCCCGATTCCTTCCTACTACTTTATCATAAGGAACAAACACAAACTAGAGCAGGGTCTTTAACCTGAGTGCCCGTGGTACAATTCTAGAGAGAGAGAGGGTGCACTGTGCCAAAATATTACATCTCTATTTTCACTTACCCCAAACCGAAACTTCCGTTTCCTTCATTTAAGCAACAAAATAAAATGAGAAGCATCTATGAGCTCATCACAATAGAAATTATGCTATTTTCACCACTAGCAATGTTATTTAATGGGTTAGTTAGAACATTTATTACTAGAGCTCATGTTTTAATATTTGGATGACTGTATTTCAATACAATTCGTTTCCTTTGTGATCCTGTGCAATTTATTTTATGCATTTAAAAACATTATTCTGAAAAGGGGCTTATAAGTTCCACTAGGTGCCCAAAAGGTCCGTGGCACGAAAAATGGTGAAGATCCCTGAATGAAGTGTGAGGTCCAGAGCAGGGACCGAGTCTCTCTCAGCTTTGCATCCTGCATCCACCTCCCTGGTGCCACGTGGTGCTTAAATACTCCAGGAGTGTTGATTAAAGGAAAGCAACGTGCCTAAAAACTCTTCTGCTGTGCACAGATCTGTAGGATGGCTTTTCATTATTTTTATAGATGTATCATTCACTCGTTCATTCATTCATTCATTCAGCAAATACAGGCATAACTCTGAGACATTGCAGGTAAAATTCCAGACCACTGCAATCAAGCAAATATCCCAATCACGCAGGTCACACGAATGTTTTGGTTTCCTAGTGCGTATAAAAAATTACGTTGACACTATACTGTAGTCTATTAAGTGTGCAGTAGCATTATATCTAAAAAGACAATGTACATACCTGAATTAAAAAAAAATACTTTCTTGCTAAAAAATGCTAACCATCATCTGACAATGCCTGGTTGCCACAAACCTTCAATTTGTAAAAAATTCAGTATATGCCAAGCGCAATAAAACCAAGTACAATAAAATGAGGTCTGCCTGCATACAACAAAAGCTTTCTACGTGCCAAGCACTGGACTAGCATGAGAGATACAGCTTTGAACGGGACTAAAAAAACCACGTTCTGCCGTCCCTGAGAACAGTTTCTGAAGCTTCTGCATCCCCTTGGTCTTCTGTCGGTGTTGAACAACTTGGGGTGACCTATTTAGCGACTCACCCTTCGATGCCAAGGATCCCCTTAGCTCCCTGTCAAGCTAAGCCCATCAACATATTCTTTCAGTTCAAAAAAAAAATCTATGAACAGCAGGCAGCCAGCTTTTTATACTTTTGCGGGAGAATGAAACGCATCAGACCTCCAAGTGGCCACCTATGTTCCGAGATTCCAAAATGGCGGGCACAAAGAAGAAGCCACAGGATGCGTGGGAAGATGCAACACTCTTTCCTTATACCTGCGTGTAGCTTTACATGACTCGCAGTACTTTCCCCTCTTTAGTGTCTTGATTTTATTGCCTCATTTGCCTGGAATGTCCCTTGGCCATCTCCCTTTTTCCACCCAGCAAACTTGAATAATGATTTGCTAATAAAAGGGATGATAACAACAGCCAATATGGGTGGATCACTTTCTACGTGCCTGGCCTGTCTTTTAATGCTGTGCTTGTATTACTGATGCATTTAATCCTCCTTAACTACCCGCTGGTGGGTACTGTTATCATCCCCATTTTATAGATGAAGGAACTGAGACACACAGAAATTTTCTCGCTCGTGGTGATGCAGTTAGCAAGGGGCAGGTGTTCATCAGTTGTCTCGTGAATACCAACGGTGTATACACAGTGCAGATGAGATAAGAAAGGCAGGCCTATCGCCATGTCTCCGATGACAAATGTGAGTGACTAGTTCCTCTCGTCGGTGGGGGTCAGGAGACAAGTGGAAGGCTAACCAGCCTTGACTGTACGCTTGGTGTAGACAGAAGTACCCTACGAATTAAGTGTATTTACCCTTGGTAGACATATGAGACCATTGTGGATCAGAGAGGTTGCCTAATTTGCTTAAAACCACCAGCTGGTTAGCGGTGGGTCTGGGTTTTGAATCTGACGCAGACATGAAAGTCAAGTCTTCCACCCTTCTCTTTTCTCTTTCCACCTGACCGCTAACCAAGAGCTAGAGTCAGCCCCCCGGTGTGCTCGCAATACAATCGCACCCTTAGAGAGCAGTCTCCCTTGCTTACCCAATACACACATGGGCTGTTTCCTGAGCTCACAGATATGGAGGATACCAGCTTGTCTTCTTTCCTGCTTTGCTTTTCTCCCCCTAAAAGGGACTCTTTTGCGTCTTGTGTCGTTCCAACTTTTGATTGGGATATTTCCATCCCCCTGATTTGCATAATGAATCATATACCACCCTTGGGTCTATGGGGAACGAAAAACTTCAAAGCACTGTATCTAGCACATAACCGTTTGCTGAAAATAGGAAAGACCCCAGTTTATAGCTCTGCAGAATCAATCACTTGCTGGTTGATTTCATGTGGAGAAGGCAGCCCACATGGACTGGGTGAGCATCATATATTTGAAACAATCTCTTTGGCTTTGAAATGGTGGCGTCTTATAGACATGACCTCAATTCTGACAATTATCTATTTAATTGGATCAATACAGACAGCCCACTCCCCCAAACCACTGATTCAATTCATCAGACTGTTGTCAAATCTCCTCTCCTCTTGGGTCTGTGTAGACACAGACCAAGTGGCAATTTCTACCAAGACAGGCATGGAAGTCAATAATCTGCTTTTGGATAAAGTATCTGATCACTCACAAATTATACAAATCACATTGATTACTGACAAATCATAATGTTTACGGAGCACTATTTGGCTTTGGCTCCAGAGCATGACTAGGTATTTAATTAACAGCCGTCAGATATAATTTACACCATTACAATGACCAGAAAATGGCTGATTATTGGTTTTACGTAGTAGAGCAAACATTCTGAGACTAGCCTTGGTGAGGGCAAAGTAAGTGGGAGCTCAATGATGGACAATGAAATCAAATTTCTTTACCATGTTTAATCCAGAAGACTCTTGAAGGCTATGGTACCTCTGCCTCCCATGAGGAACTGACATCTTTTTGTCCTAATGGCCAGGAAAGTATGTAATGGATTTTGCTTCCCTTTTTGCTTTGACTACCAGGAAACTCAGAGCCAAGTCTTTAGTCCAAACACAACATTTTTGAATCCTGCAGCCTAAATATGCATTTTACTTTATTTTACCTGGTTTTTATTTTTCCATATAATTTATGATCTCTTTGCTATTAACCCTCTAGGCTAGGTTTTAGCAAACGATGGCCCAACGGCCAAATCCAGCTCACCAGCCTGTTTATTACAGCCCAACTGTGATTTGCTAAGCAAACGGGGGAAGAAGGAAATAGACAAATCAAAACAGGCAATAATAACAAAAGACTCAAGAGGCTTTTACAGAATGGTTTTTACCAAAACAAATCAACAAACAAAAAAAATCAGAAGAAGAATTCCATGACACATGAAATTCAAATTTCAGTGTCCGTAAATAAAGTTTTATTGGAATACAATTTTACCCACTAATTTATGCGTGGCTCTTTTTGTCCTACCAGGGCAGAGTTAAACAGTTTCAGCAAAGACCATATGGCCTGGCAAACCTGAAATATTTACTACCTGGCTCTTTACGGAAACACTTGTCTGATTCTTCCCCTAGGCCACCTCCAGGGTTTGTGGACCAGGCACGGGATGGATGGATAGCTAACTAGCTAGACAGCCTAGAGGCAAACTATCAGCCCAGCCTGTGGTTAATGTCAGTGTCTACATTATTCTTTCTAATAAGCTTTGGAACTAAGGGCATCCAAACTCCATGTTTCTGAGAAAAAGTGCCACTTTAGAAGAAAGACACAACCCACTGGATCCCCTTTCAGAGTACTGAGGGTAGCTGCTTTGGTCACGGCAAACCTCAAAGGGCAGGTGACAGGCCCACTGTGCCAGAAGACACATGGGTCGAACGAGGACACCTTCAGCTACTCGCGATGGGGGATGAGTATGGGTGGAGAGGCGGGAGCAGATAAATGGGAACATCAAACGTGAGGAAAGGGAATTAACCGATGAGCATGGCCCTAAAGAAGGGCCACGGTAACAAAAGCAAGCTCAGGAGTGGAAGAGCCGATTTTGGAAAAGATAAAATAACGAGGATGAGAAAAGGTACAAAGACAGGAAGTGCAGACTCGACTGAAATTCCGGGTCACGTGACCTGAGTCTCCTTTGGAAAAGTAGGTGAGGTCATCATCTAAGAATGAATGGGTGGGCCAAGGTGGGCCTGGAGTCTTGGGAAGAATGTAAGATCAGACACAGGAATTTCTTGCTCATGGGAAAGAGAGTGAACGTGAGACGGGAAGAGGATTCAGGGAACAATAACCAACCTCCTGACTGAGACAGCACCTCTGCTTCTCCCAAGTGGGAGTGGGGAGGGGAGTTGAACAGCAGTTTCAATCACAAGGGGAAGACAGAATCCCTAATACTCCATTACACCCCGCTGGGGTAGGTGGTCGTACAGACACCTTCAGCCCCCGCTGCCACAGCCTTTCTTTCTCAAACGTTCCGGGCCTTTTGATATAATGGTTAGCTTAATCAGAAGATTTAAAAGGCAGCCTGGAACTGGGGAAGACGCAGAGAAAAATCTCGTGGTGGGCTGTGTTTCTAGCTCTTGCTGCAGATGAGAGTACCAAAACCCAACCAGCAACCTGGGAGCTGAGCCAGGCCTCGTCCTGGTCTTCCCTTCCCATCTGTTGTGGCTTTCCTCTAGGAAAAGTCCCCGCTCACTGGAAGGAAAATAAATAAAGAAGTTCATGTTTACCGAGGACCTACTATGCAGCCGACACTCAGGTTAACTCTTGACTCCCCAGGGCAACTTGAAAGGAGAACATTGCTACTCTTGTACAAAGAAGGGAAAAGGAAGTTCAAGGGAAATCGAATAGCTTACTAACGATCACGCAATTGGAAAAACGGGAAAACTGGAATTTTGAGGTGAAAGTTTGTCTGACTTCAAAGTCCTGCTTTTCCTCCTTAGCTACAAGCCCGTGAGATCAGGTACCTTATGTGGTTCATTCCTGTTCTCTCTCCAAGACCCAAGACTACATCCAGAACACAGTAGAAACCCAGGAAAAGTACTCCACGCTGTAACAATCCAACAGCAGATCGCAGATGGACAGAAGGGTCCAATGGCCTCTTATACAACAAATTTGGGGGGACAGAGGCTCAGGATGACAGTAGGTGAAAGAGGAAGCTCCTTTCAGGTGACACTTAGTCATCAGTTTTCTGCCTTTCTGTCTTTGATCCCTCGAAGGTGCCTTTGTCTGGTGCAGCCATCATTCTCCTGCTTCTCACGGAGCGTTACAACCTCCCCCTGGGTGCAGCCATGGTTATTCCCTAAATAAATGCTTGTTAGAACAGTTGGCACAAAATAAGGACTTGTGAAAGAGAACTGGATAAATCTATGTTGAACAAAAGTAGGAAACGGAGAGGAATAAAAGTATAATTGGGGGCCTTGGAAGCAGACAAATCTGGATTGGAACCCACTTTCTGGCTGTGTACACGTGGGACAGTGACAATTTCTGTGCCTCAGTTTCTCCATGTCTAGGATTAGGACAGTAACGTCTCCTTTGAAAGCGGAGGTCAGAGGAATTCAGCCAGGAATTGGATTGCTTTCACCAAGTCGGGGATGCTCCAGGTGAAAACATCCGTGTGACTGCAAACCTTAGAAAGATTTGCAGCGACTTCCGGATTCCCTGAAGCCCAGGGAGCAACACCGACATTTTTCAAATCGTGGAAAACTGAGGGATGATCCAAGAAAACGCAGACATCTTGAGAAAATTTAAAGGCTCCAAAGTATTTTTCCGTTCACGGACCACAGAAAACAGGAAAACATTAATAACGTGTCAGTCAGTGCCTGATGGCTAGCAGAATCCTCCCCAGGAAAGTATCTTTTGGTATAAAGCATGACTCTCGCATAGCGTTTGCAGCCCGACGTGTCATAACAACCCCTCCCATGACCACCTTTCAAAGTTGACAAAAGCCAGGGCCTTCCTTTAATGGGACCAAGCATTCCCAGAAAGAGACCTTGCTCTCTGCCAGCTCCAAGACCCAACTCGAGCCGAAGTGAGGAAATGCAGGCGATCGCTCAGCTTCCCAGCGGCTCTCAGAAATTGACAGTCTGTAAATTACTGCCTGGGAAGCATATCGCATGCCAGCTGACAAAAGGAGCAGAGGAAAAAATCCTTCCAGATCGCGCAGCATCCTCTTCTCCTCTTTGGGGAGGAGGTGTTTCTGGCGCTTACGTCACTGGACCCAGAAACCACATAAAAAACATGTGATTATAAACACCTGGGAGGGAGGCAGCATGAGAACGAAAGGGAAGGATAAAGGGGACCCCCACCTTTCCCGTGGAGTAGGCAATCTGGCTAGAAAAATAAGAAGAAATGAGATAATAAAAGTAACAAATGAACCTGCAATGGCTTTGCTTCCGGGAGCGCCCATCTGATTTCAGATTGGTTCTCCAAGTCAACTTGGGCGGATTAACGTATCCACATGATGCAAAAGCCAGCTCGGGAGAGACCCAGACCTGGGCGGTGCAAGATTTAACCCTTGGCGAGTTGGCGGAGAGCGGTGTGCCCGGGTGGGAAGCAAAATAACAAGCAATATCTCTCGTCGTCAACATGTACGTGTATCGGACGAGCTTGTGACTGATGACGGAGCTTTGCGTTACTTGACGGAAAACTTGCATTTTACTCCAGAAAAACTCAGAGAAAAATAGGAAGGGGGGAAAAAAAAGACAACTCCAGGGAAGATAAAAAGAGTGATCAGAACTGAGGAGGGACAAGATAGGGGTGGGAGCAGATCTCTGGGGTTGGATACATCAGTGCCTCACTCCCTACTCCCCAGAAGGGCACAACTGCTCATCGGACCCTCCTGCCCGTCCTACAGGAGGACGCAGAGGGGGGCTTATCCCTGCAGGCCAGATGCAGAGTCCCCTGAAGGCAGGGCCAGGAGAAGAGGATGGGGTGGAGATGGACAGCTGACAGGGCATGGATGGAAAGCCACCAAGTTCCTGCTGGATGGTGGTACTTTTTTTACGCCTTCCTTCAGCCAGGCTTACAAAGAGGTGCCCGGTCTGCCATGGCCCATGCTGGGAGGGGATGTGACCTGGAGGAAAAGAGGACCCTGAGCGGAACACCTGCCTGCTGGCCACCGGGGAAGGAAAACTGCAGCTTTACTTCCTGCCGTGTGGAACCTCTAGTCCTCTGCATATACTGTTCCTTCTGTCTGGACTTCCAGTCCCCCCACCCCTCCACTCATTCCCACAATCCCTGACTAACCGCAACCAACTCTCAGCTTGGAGCTGCGTGGCCCCAGGACAGTGGCCACTAGTCCCATGGGGCTCTTGAAATTGATTACAGTGAAGTACAATTTGAATTCAGAGGCTCGGTCGCACCAGCCGCGTGCCAAGTCCTCCGGAGCGGCGAGCAGATGCTGCATTGGACAGTGCAGAGAAAGAAGACACCTACCCCTGCAGAAAGGTCCACTGGACAGTGCTGGCCGAGAGCACTGCCGAGGACTCCTGACCGCATCCCTGCTGCCAGCCTTGGCTACAGTGGCACTGTAGCCAGAGGGTCCCCTGAACGCTTCAGAAACGCCAAGGTCACGAGGACAAAACAACAGCAAAGAGACAGGTCCAGGTTAAGGGAGATTAAAAGGACATGAAAACCAAACGCAATGCGATCCTCAGCTGGATGACGGATCAAACAGCAACCAGAGCTCTAAAGAACAATTGGGGAGATTTGAGTAGAGACAGCACGTGAGATAATACTATTGGAATACCGTCAATGTTCACGGGTGTGATAATGGCATTGTGGACGTGAGACGATTATGCAGGAGAATGTCCTTAGCCTTAGAAGGTGCCTGCCGAGGAACTTCGGGGTGAGCTGTTAAGATGTGTGTAACTTTTAAATGGTTCAAAGAAAAGTGGGTATGTGTGTGTAGACGTACATGCATATATAATCACATACTATCAGATATAAAGCTATATCATCACATATATAGAGATATATATCCTGAACAACAGAAAAACCTAAAAAATATTTGAAGACGTATTTCGTACGTGCTTATGCAGAGGGAAATAGGCGATGGGTAGAAGCAGTGTCCATCACGAGCCCATCCCGTGGCTCCTCCACTCGGGAACCTCCCGTGCCTTCCCATTTCCCTCCAAGTAGAAGGTCAAAGCCCCTGCCAGGCCCAGAGGCCCTACACAGTGCAGGCCTGCCCACTCCCTGCTCCATTCCCCCCAGCTCCCGTCACACCAGCTGCCGGACTGTCCCTCCAGTGTCTCAGGCGTGCTCCCTGCGAGGGCCTTGGTGGCCCCCGTCCCTCCGTCCTCCTTGCCAGGAATCCTCCCCGCCATCACCTGCGGGGTTGGCTTCCTCACCTCCTTCCAGCCATCGCCCAGCCGCTGGCCTTCTCCCTGACCACCTTGTAAAACCTTGCCCGCTCCAATCCACCCTCTCCCCCTTCTGGATTACCTCCCTTCAAACACTCACCATGTCTCATCTACTCTTTCGTATTTATTAAATGTCTGTTTCTCTGCCCCACGCTGGCAAGGCGGGGGCTTGAACCTACCTTGTTCTCTTGGGGGGGATCCCCAGGGCCTGGAAACTGCCTTCCACAACCCCGTCACTCACGGCCCTCCCCTTTCACCCGAATCTCAAATGCAGTCCTGTGGGCTCAGGGTCAAGCCTGCGCCCGCCCAGCTCCCTCTCTGAGTCTGTCCCCTTGGGCATGGGCACGCCCCTCTGGGTACACGCTGCTCTCCGATGTCTTGGACATTCCGTTCATCTCTGAATCCCCAGCTCCACACTCCCGCCTGGCACCCAGCAGATGCTCTGAAAACCTTTGCTGAAGCTCCACAGTGAAAAGCCAGACTCATAAACAGACACTTGCCTCACGGATGGACTCTTTAAAAAAAAAAAAATCTAGGCATGAGCAAGGAAGAGAGCAATCGTCAGAGAGATTTAAAGACCGAAACAAGAACAGGGGGCTGGGTCAGCAGCTCGCATAACATTCCTTGGGCTCAAGACCCGTTATTCTTCTACTCCATTTTCTTCTGAACAGGACACTGAGGTTCAGAGAGGCTCAATGACTTGCCCAAGGTCGCGTGTTAATCGACAAGTGATTCAATTCCTCTCATAACCTGAGTAATGACAAATCTCAGTCAGCTCAGGCCTCACTTTATCCAACAACCTTCCCAGACGAGGTCCACGCTTCCCTGTCAGGTACAGTCTCACGTGGATCTCTGCTCTACAGCGCGGACCTGGGCTGCGATATCACATTTCTTTGTATGAAGATCTGATTGGTGTCTATAGCGAAAGCTCCCCGAAGCCGGGCCCCGTGTTTCCTTCTTTCCTCCTCACTCACTCTCCCGCCCCTGGCCCAGTTCTTGGCTCCCAGTTAGAGATCCGTGCATATCCGGTGCCTGAGTGGAAGCACCTCAGCCCCCTAGAGCAGCAGCCCCAGCCAGCCAGATTCCAGAAGCCCCCAGTCACCTGCAAAGAACAGGACAAACTTGGAGGCTAGAGAGCTCCAAACGTTTATAACGCTCAAGTGCGCGGGCATTCACATCTTTCATCGAACAGCTCCAGAGAGTCCACGTGGTCGGCAGGCCTTCTGAGCAGCTACAGTGATCACTTCTTAAGTCTGGAAGAGCAAGGTGGCTGCTGACATCAACCTCGTCCCTCGGCCAGCTCCACCGATTCCTCTAAATAATACAAGACTTGTTGGCAATCAAGTTAAACGACGTTTAACGGTGAATACGTCTGATCCTGAATCAGGATAACTGCATTAATGTCACAGAGCTGACTCGATACCTGGCCAAGTTGTCCCTTTTTTAGAAGGTCGGGGACATTTTTAGCTGTCCCCTCTGTCCACGTGCTGCTCATTATGCCAGTGTGGCTCCGTTTAAAGGCACTGGCACTTGTTCAGTTCCCTTCTGGTCGCCGGATGCAGGTGGAAGCCCGAGAGGCTGGAGGACAAAGCCTGGGGCGGGTGCGGTGATCTGCACTCCTCCAGAGGCAGCAAACGGCAAGGTCGGCGCCTTCGGGTGAAGGCTGGGGGATGAGGGAGGGGGAGGGGGATGGGGGGGTTACAGCCTGGCGTTGGAAGCGTGATGAATCTGGTCCTGCATCCGAGCTGTCCTTGAGTGGCCTTGGGCAAATTGTATTATGCCTCTGAGTCTCACTTTCAACATCAGTGACATGGGAATTCCACAGACTGTGAGAGGCAGGGTTCCAAGATGATCCCTCAGATCTCCACCCCCTACAATACACACCCTTGCAATTCTCTCCAGTGTGGATAGGACCTAGGAATAGGATGGGATAGCTAGCTCCCGTGACTGGAATTACGCTATCCAACAGAGGTGGACGGACTTTGCACATGGGATTAAGGTCCCGAAGCAGTAAGCTTGACGTTCACCCAAAGGGAGAGGATCCTGGGTGGGCCTGACCTAATCAGGTGAGCCCTGAAGAGACTGAGCCCTCCCTGAAGAGACAGATTAAGATGCTCCTGTGGCCTCCGAGGAGAAAAACAGTCACGCTGTGACAGCATCGATGGACGGGGCCACATGGCAAGGACCTGAGAACAGCCCCTAGGGGTGAGAGCAGTGCTCAAACAGCCAGCAAAGAAATGGGGACCTCGGCCCAAGGAAATGACCCCCGGCAACAAGCACAGCCTCTGAAAAGACCCCAGCCCTGGAAAACACGGATTTCAGCCTCCTGAGAGCCTGAGCAGAAGACACAGCTGGGCTGGGCCTGCGCTTCGGACCTGCTGAGATGCTCTGTACAGGGTGGAAGCTCCCGAGTTTGCAGGAATTAGTTATGCGGCAACAGAGAGGAAATGCAATGACAGTAACCACTCCTGAGGTTGTCAGGAGGAATAACCTGCATGCAGAGTGCTCGGTAACTTTGCGGGATGAATAAAGGGCAGTTTCTATCGTGATTTACTGTCTCTATTGCTAGTAGTACAATGATACATATTAAATAGCTTCTGTAGCCTGGAAAGACCTCTCAGTTCCATCCTGGCTCAGTCACTGGGCATCTACGGGTACTGGGCAAGTTATGGGACCGTGTCTGTTTTCTCACCTGATACTAGTGCCACCCAGGGTCACCTCTCTTTTGATTAGCTCTGCAGCGAGGCTTAAGGAGACAAATAATTTTGAAATGCTTGGCCTATAGGCTAAGGTTAAGACATGGTGGTGATCACACTTAACTTCTCTTACCATTGCCTGGCCCAGAAACTGCCGGCATTTAAAGGCAGCATCCCAATGATGGAGAGGTGGGATTGTAAAGGGTGTTCTCCAAAGGATAAAACTACAGGGGCACCGAGGGAGAATAAGGCCAAAATGAAGTTTCCTTTAAGTACGGCAGGGTTTCATGGGATGTATTTTTAGACAGAAAGGTTAACAGAAATACCAGGCACTGGAGCAATCTTACCTGATTGGATGGTGTCACCATTTCAAAGGATTCCCACATGGATATGAATCGTATATTCATTCATTTGCTCAGTCATTCGCTCATTCATTCATTCATTCATTCAGTGCTTAAAGTGTTTCAGGCCCCAGGCTTGAGGCTGGATCTTCAGCCCACATTCACTGAGCGCCAGAACCCCATCTCCAGGGAACCGCTGGGCATCAGCCCTCAGGCTCAATCTCAACACACCCCAAACTCAACTCTCCTTCCTCCCTGTGCTTCGCCTCCTTATCTCAGGTAACAACACCATCCTCCACTCAGTCACCCAAGTTAGGGACCTCAGATCCGCCCCCAACGGGACCAAGTCCTGTCAATACTGAATCCTAAAGATCTCTTGAATTGGGTCCCTCCTCTCCCTCCAAGGGCATACCCTTAGCAAGATGCATTAGTTTCCTCCTGCTGCTGTCACAGATTACACTAGCTTGGTGGTTGGAGAAAACCACAGAGCTACCCTCTTCGAGTTCTGGAGGCCAGGAGGCTGAAATCAGGTTCGCTGGGCTAAAGTCAAGGTGTGGGCAGGGCCAGGTCCTTCTAGAGGTTCCCGGGGAGAATCAGTTCCCTTGCCTTTTTCCGTTTATAGAGGCCACCCGTATTCCTGGGCTCACGGCTCCTTCCCTCAATCACTGCAAGCTTTTGGTTCCATCATCACATTTCCTAATTCTGTAGTCAAATCTTCCTCGGCTTCCATTACAAGGACCCCTACGATTACATTTGCACAACCCCCCACCCCTGCCCATCGCGCCTCATCTCAAGATCCTTAACTGACTCATTCACAAATCCCCTCTGGCCATGGAAGGTAACATTCCTGCAACCTGGGGATTAGCACAGGGATACCCTTGGGTGCTGTGATGCAGCCCGCCCTATAAAGCCTGTGTCACCTCTCCCCTGAATCACTGCAGCAGCTACTAACCACCATCCTGGCTCACCTTCTCCAGTACAGCCTATGGAAAGCAGCCAGTGGTTATTCTGAAGGCCTCAGGGCCGCCCTGTTTGCTGTTCCTTCCGTGTGGAACACCTTTCCCCAGTTGACATGATGGCCCTTTTTCAGGCTTTAGGCTTCCTCGGGATGCTTTCCCTGATTATTCTATTGATGGAAGTCCCCCCCATTACTATTCTCCATTACACTGCCTTGTTAATTTCACGCACACGCTGGACACTTCCTGGAATGTGCTTGTTGATTTCTCCATTGCCCTTTGCTCTCACTAGTAGGTAAGTTTTGTGAGCACATGGCCTTGTCTGTATCATTTACTGTTGTGTCCTCTTTGCTGAGCACAGAGCCTGGCAGGTGACAAGGCACCTCTGGAAGGCAGAAGAGTGGCCCCCAAAGCCGTCTCCACCCTAATCCCTACGACCTGTAGATATATTAGGTCACGTGGCGAAGGGAAATTAATGTTACAGATGCAGATACCGTTTCTAATCAGCTGACATCAAAATAGGAAGATTATCCTGGATTATCCAGTGGACCCGATGTAATCACAGAGGTCCTTAAAAGTAGAAAAGGGACTCCGAACAGACAGCCAGAAGGATGTCAGTGTGAGAAGGGCTCGGCCTGATGTTACTGGCTTTGAAGATGGACAAAAGGGGGCCCAGAGCCAAGTGGGAGGCCTCTCTCTAGGAGGTGAGAAGGGCAAGAGAACAGATGCTCCCCCAGAGCCTCCAGAAAGAGTACAGCCTAGAACACACCTTGATCTTAGCCCAGGGAGGCTCGTGTTACAGACTTTTGCCATATACAGAACTGTAAGATCATAAACCTGGGTTGTCTGAGATCCTAAGTTTGTGATAATTTGTTACGGCAGCAATAGAAAACGAACACAGTGCCCCACAAATATTTGGAGTGAATCGTCTATGCGCCAGTAAAGGTCAAGGGTTGCCCAGAAACACCAGAAGCTAGAAAGGAGCAGGGAAGAATTCTCCCCCAGAATTTTCAGAGAGAGCAGGGCCCCGCCCACACCTTGATTTGGAACTTCTAGGCTCCAGAGCCGTGAGGCGATGCCTTTCCGTCGTTCTAAGGCACGTAACTTTGTGGTACTTCGTTACAGCACCGCAGGGGAACTCATATATCAGGCCATCATCTGTGGCCACAGGTGACCTTGCTCCTGTGGCTCTGGCCTTAGCTTGGGTAGTAAACGATACTGGGGAATAGTGTGTTCCTTCTCCTCCCACGGGTCAGCAAGCAGCCGTGAACTTGGTTCTGAGACAGGCTCTTGGGGACCTTAGCTGGGGAGGGAGGGAGTGGCATCAAGAAGCCAAAGGTCGAGCTTCCCTGGTGGCGCAGTGGGTGAGAGTCCGCCTGCCGATGCAGGGGACACGGGTTCGTGCCCCGGTCCGGGAAGATCCCACATGCCGTGGAGCGGCTGGGCCCGTGAGCCATGGCCGCTGAGCCTGCGCGTCCGGAGCCTGTGCTCCGCAACGGGAGAGGCCACAACAGTGAGAGGCCTGCGTACCGCCAAAAAAAAAAGAAGCCTCAGGTCCACAGGCAGAGAACAAGGTGGTGCTCAGAGCAAAGAGTGAACCTCAGAGGAAAGCAGGAAGCTTCTTAGCTTCCTTAGCCAAGACTCAGTTTCCTTCCTCAGAGGGTAGTTGAGGGTTAACTGTGCGTGTGCCCGGCACAGGGTCTGGCGCTAAAAGGTCCAAGTTTATGCTGTCCCCTCCTCCTCTCCACGAGCCACCTCACTTTTCTTAAATTCAAGTGAAAACAACAGCAATAACTTCTTTCTGCAACGTAAGAGGAGACCTCTAAAAGCATGAAGGCCAGAAATAAGCTGTGGACTTAAACAACCAAAAAAAAACAAATTTGCAAATAATCAAATCTCACCTAGGTGCGCGCCCCCAGCAAACTGAAGGAAAACGTAAGTCCCTGCTGTGCCTCTTTATGACCTGAGGTATGCGGAGTCTCTAATTTAAGGCTAAATATAAAACTAAAACACACACAGCTGGACTTTCAAGTCTTTTCCAAACACGTTTAATACCTTCCCGTGAAACTCCCCAAATCCAAGCAGCCCTCACTTTGCACCAGTATAAACAGAAGCTGGGGCAGACGGCACATACGGGCTTCAAAAGGATGTTGCAGAGGGAAGAGGGACGTGCGAGCGCAGGGCATCCAGAGGGATCGGGATGCTGACGCATGCTCACTGTCACATGGAGTCCTCTGCCCACCATGCCTGTAATGGGAACCAGCAGAGCCTGGCCGGTGGGCCACCGCTGACAGGGTCTGCCTCTGATCGCAGCTTTTTCTGTCCCCGTGTACTTTTCAGCTCTTCTCCTGCACTCCTGGGGGCAGCAGAAAATGAGAATGATTCAAGTCTGCTGGGCAGGTATGAGTGGATTCCCTGTTATCCCAGGAATTCTCCCTGGGGGAGGTGGCATCCGTAATACTGGGCCACCATCTGGTATTGCCCGGCACTCTTATTCACTCGACAGTTCCACACGGAGAGTCATCTATGTGCCGGACGCGGCTCTGTGTGTTGCACTGGGAAACAGCAATGAGCAAGTCGAACGAAACCGGGGCCCCCAGCTCGAGGAATCACCTGCTGCAGGTAGAAGGACAATAAAGATGACGGCAGAGTACGGTTGGTGATGCGCAATCATACAGGAGACTGCGGCGTGGTGAGGACGGGTAGCGCTGTAGCATGGACAAGCTCTAAGAGGAGGCGACAGGCGACAGGCACCTAGAGGGTGCAGAGGACTCAGCCACGCAGGGCTACAGGGGAATAACTTTCTTGACAAAGGGAAGAACAAAGAGCAAAGGCCCCATGACAGCTCTCAAATCTGCCCCAGATTCCTCCATATTCCTTTCATCAGGAGGCACAGCCCACGGCCTTCCCTTTGAATCCAATGGTTTCGGGACTGCTTCCCCCAGTGGTGTACAGTGGGAGTGATGCCCTGTGACATCCGGGGCGGGTGAGAAAAGCCACGTAGCTTCTGCTATGTTGCTGAACACCTGCCTTACGGGGATGCAACCAGGCTGAGACCGCCGTGCTGGAGCCCAGCTGAGCGCACCCTTCCTGCTAGCCCAGCAAGGCACTGGACCTGGGGGAAAAGCCATCTTAGACCCTCTAGACCAGCCTCTCGCGGACTGAACACCACTACGCGACCCCATATCCGCCGCTGTGTGGAACAGGAGATCCAACCAGCTGAGCCCTATCCAAAGTCCTGACGCAGAAAATCACGAGATCTGATAAAACAGTCACTGTTTCAAGCCAGCAGATTGTGGGGTACTTTGTTTCTCAGCGATTTTTTTTCTTAGCGATAGATCAATGAAAGAGGCCCCAAGCTGATAAGAGCACGATGAAATGAAACATACATGCGAACTTCCTGGCACAGAGTGGGCTCGCAGCAGATGCTAGATCACGTTCCTTGTGACAATAGAGTTTGATTGCCTTTCGGTTTCATTGCCTATTTTTACACTATGCTGCATTAAATCATAAACTACAGGCAGCTTACCCACGTCTGATTCTTACTGAGCACTTGGCTTTATAGAGCTCTCAAGGTTAGAAAATGACAAACACGTAAACTGAGGCGGTTTCTCTTTGCTCTCCACTGAGGAGGGTTCTGGAAGGAGGTTCTTCGGTGGGAAAGAGTGTGGTCTCGATTGTTCTGCTCCCGACATGTGTTTCAAGACCCCGCGGCGCACACACTGTGGCAAGCCAGGTGTGTGTGCCGGGAAGTTTTTAAATGATTTCCTGAGCGCTATCATTCTTCTTTCCTCAACAGCATGGATTTTTGAGCTCGAATGCGTTTCTGCACTAAGGAGAACGGACAGTCTCCCTTGAAATGTTTCCTCACGTAGTTATTTTTCAAATCAGCCTCTAGAAGAGGTTGGAGAAGTTACTGACCATGAGCACGCATTTCTGGAGCCAGGTGGGCCTTGGTGTGAAACCTGGATCCTCCCTTTACAGCTGGAGAGAGACTGGGCATGTGGGTGAACCTTTATAGACCTCAGTTTACTCCTCCGTGAAATGGGAATAAACACAGTGCCTCCCTCCCAGTTTGCTTGTGAAGTTGAAATGAGATAGCGTCTGTGAAGCCCTTAACAAAGTGAGAGCTCAAAAGAATGGATCTAATAAAAATGGTCATTGTTACTTCTGCTATGACAGGAGTTCTCAGATCTAGCAAGTAAAAATACAAGACGCTCGACGACGCCTGAAACCCAGATCAACAATGAATAATGTGTTGGCAGAGTACGTCCCAAATATCCCATGGGATAGACTTACACTAAAGTCATTCACTGTTCATCTGAGATTCAAATTTTACTGGGTGTCCTATATTCGTTCCTAGATTATTATGATTGTTATTCACCATGACAACCCACCCCGATCGCCTGCGTATGTGGCTCCCCGAGACCCCTGATCACACCGTCCCCCGTTTTCTCATCTTTAATAAAGGCTCGCATCTCTTGTGTTCTCCCCTCCAGCCTCACTGTGGACTGCTAGGAATTAAGACAGGCCAAGGGGCTGCTCCAGAAACGCAAACCCTGTAACTCTTTCTGGAGCGACAGCGCTGCAGTGATTACATAAGCAACTCTCTACAGCAGCGTCCTGAGCTTCGCCGCAGAGAGGCTGCCGTTTGTACCATTTCCAACCTCCTGCTGCACGGCCTCGCCTCCCGCTACACTTCCTCCCTCTCCCCTCCTTTCCTGCGCCTGAAGTCTGGCTCCATCTGAAGTCTCTCCCCCTGCCCTCGGCTCTTTTTTTTTTTTTTTCCCCACGTAATATAGTGTAGTTTATTACATAAGTGATTTATCGCATGCACCTTAATGTATAAGGAGCGAAACTTGCTTAAAATAAACCCAACTGAGAGGATAATCTCTATGGGCAGAATGTACTTGGACTTAATTTCTCTACTGGGTATTACGCACTATATAATTGCTTTAAACAGAAGCTGCACACGCAAATTTAGCTTGGCACCGGTATCTGGCTTCACAGAACACTCAAGTTACATGCTGGGTTTTGCTACAAATCCTTCACTCCACCAGAAGAAACTCAACAGCATCCCTTAAAGAAGTTATTCAGCCTGACTCCCCCGCTGAGATGGGGGTAGGGGTGGGGGAGGAGCGCAGCTAATTGTGGGCTGGATTTGTGTGTGGCCGGGAAAGGCCTTTGTCATGGGAGAAGAGGCAGAGCTGCCAGCCTGTGTCTAAGCAGACTGGGCTGGGGACCTCAGCTTCACTCCTTGTTCAGATGTGTGTTCAACAAACGAAATTGCTGCTCCCTGGCTGGCACTGGATGTAGGATATATGTTTAATTAAAGTTGATCGCGCTTTGTCCTTCTTTCTCCTGTGGATGAATTAATCAACGTGCTCATGTATTCACTGACTCCTTCACACATTCATTCATTCATTCATTCCACAGACACCGAGCTCCTCTTGAGCCCCAGGGCAGTGGTGGGTCCTGAGCTTCAGGAATAACAGTGAACCACAAACAACGCCTGCCCTTACCGGGGTGACAGGCGGACGGGGGAGATGGGCATTAATTAAATCATCACACAAAAAACCGCACAATGACAAATGGTGACAGGGCAGTGGAGGAGAGGTGCTGGGTGCTCTGAGAGCCCTTGGTGGGCCTGGAGAAAAACTCCTCAAGGAAGAAGCTTTCAGAGGATGTATGAGTTCCCTTCAGCTGCTGTAACAAATTACCCGAAACTTAGTGGCTTATTTTCTTACAGTTCCGGAGCTCAGAAGTCTAAAAATGGGTCTCACTGGGCTAAAATCAAGGTGTCGGCAGGGCTCTGTTCCTTTCTGGAGGCTCTAGGGGAGAATCTGTCTCACTGTCTTTTCCTGCTTCCAGAGGCCGCCCGTATTCCTTGGCTCATGGCCACCCCCCCCAACCCCCGTCTTCAAAGATGCCAACATCAGGCTGAGCATTTTTCACTCTGCCATCTCTCTGGTCGTCACTCTTCAGCCTCCCTTTTCCCCATTTAAGGAAACCTGTGATTACTGTGGGCCCACCTGGATCATCCAGGATACTCTTCCAATTTTAAGGTCTGCAGATCTGCCATTTTAATTGCATCTGCAACCTTAATTCCCCGTTTGCTACGTGACCTCACATATCCACCTGTGTAGGGGTTCAGATGTGGACATCTTTGGAGCCATTATTCTGTCGACCACAGATGGGATCTAAAGAGCGAAAAGGAGGAAGAATATTCCAGGCAGAGGCGGAGCTTTGTGAAGTAGGTGTTGATGGCATGGATGCAGCTGGGAAACAGAGTAATGGGGGTGTAGGGAGCTGGGGCTAACTGAGGCTGGAGAGGTGAGCAGGGCCAAACCCTGCAGGGCGTGATAGGCTACAGGAAGGAGTCTGGTCTTCATCCCCAAAGCACGAAGAAATCTTTTAAACATTTCTATCAGGGGATAAGATGCTGTGCTGTACTGAATCTAACACTATAGATGGCATTATTTATCTTGCACTAAAAAAATAAGTATGCCAATTAAAATACGGCCCAATACTTTCTTATTACTTAGAATTTTTATTTTATACTTATTTTTAAAGAACTCCTTGAGAGTTAATTAGACCTCTATTTTTGTCATAGGTAACTCTTCCACCTATAATAAAAATAAAAGCAAGGAAAACAATAAGGCATTCCTCAAACTTCTTCACAGTAAGTAAGAATCTCTCTCCCCTTAAAAACATTTTAGCTCTGAATCACCGATGCCCATGTTCCTCCATACGCTGTCATCTGTACCATGAAAAGCAAGGGTGATGCAGCCTTTCTTAGAAGAATCCATTGAAAAAACATGAAAACCACTGGTGCTGGGCTTTCAAGCTGGCTCTACAATTATGCTGAGCAAACCTACTTCTGCTTCCCACTTCCAGAATGTTGCTACACCCGCTTGCCCCTCCACCCAACAACCATTTGTTTCCTACAAGGTTCCAGCATCATCTCTGGGATTTCCTTCCACGCTGTGGACACCTACTGCGTAGGTTTCATCGCTGGCACTTTGGATGTTTCTTTATGCAGAGGCAAGGACGAAACATCACTGCTGCCTGCCTCAGGGGGCCTTTGAGACGTGCACAGATTTCAGAGATGGTAACGGGAGAGAATTTCAGAGATACACCCTGAGGTCACATTGGCGCCTTCAAGGGGCCCTTCAACAGAAGCAAGACTTGTCCCTACGTTTCAAGGTAGAGGTTGACAAACATTTGTTAATGACGATTAAAGGGCCTTTCATTTATTCTGAGCACTGTGCTAGGCACTTTCCTGCCCCATCAAATCATCTAATTCTTACCACAAATTCTGGAAGGAGGAGGTATTATGATGATACCCATTGTACATACTAAGAAACTGAGGCTTAACTAAATTAACCCATCTTAATAGCTCCCAGATCATATGTAGTAGAGCCAAGATTTGAACTCAAAGTGACTCCGGGGTTAACCACCGTGCGTAACCATCTCTGTTTCTATATATTTGTCTCAATCCCTCATCAAAAAAGTCTTGAAAATCACGAGCTTCCCCAAGTCCACTCCACGAACACGCGTGCAGCACCTTCATGCAGGCAGTGGGCTCTGTGCTGGGCCTGAGGACAAAGCATAAAACCCACCGATCCTTCACATGAGAAGCTCAGAGTCCCACGCAGAAGGCAGAGAGGTTGCCAGCACTTGGGACGGGAAGGGGAGATTGACGTGCATGTCCACACATTGGGGGGGGGGGCACAAGCACGAGAGGAAAATGTCCCCGTTCGACTCACATGGTGCCAATTTTTCTTAAAGAATTTTGTACGCTAAACATTAGGTTGCAAAAAATTCAGAATTTTCCAGGAAGGCAGCGTGAAACCCGCATAGAAAATCTATTCCAGTTTCCACCCCATGCCTGGTTGACCTCACAATTGGTATCCTCCCTCAAGCCAGCCTGAATATTTCTTTCTAGGGGAATAAAAGATAGAAAAGGGTCTAGGAGGGATGGGATGGGATGGAAAGACATAAATACGTGTACAAATCTCCCGTACATTAGCCTTAGTGTGTGATCAGTAATCCCGAGTCAATTGTACAGGCCCCACTGCATACACACGCTATTCTTTAGGCGAAATGCAGAAAGAACTAAGGACTATGAAAGTGCAAAAATAAAATAAAAATCTGGAATGGGAAGTTGGGGCCCATATGGATATACAGAGATAATAGTGAGCCTATTTTTTTTTTTTTTAAATCCTCTTGAAGGTTACCAGGATAAGAAGGAAAACAAAACCAAGCCACACAGGTTATCTACAGACACAAAAGGCACATTTTCTCCCAAGCTGATACCGGGATGGTTTTCGGAAGATGATCCCATACTAGAAAACTTCTTGCTAGGAGGACTCACTTGGGAATCATTTAAAATTTCATTTCAGTTCGGTTTGGGGTCTCTGGGAAAAACGGGCGGGGATAGGCAACCTCCTCCTCTTCTTCCCCGGGAAGAAAGCGCCCTCCCCTGCCACCCACAGAAACCCCTCAAACATATGTCTGTGCTGAAGAGCAGAAGACTGGAGAAACAGATGGCATAATGACTTCAGAATCTGACAGCCCGCTCCGTGGCAGCGCTGTCGGTAGGCAGGACTTGCCAGGGATGCACATTTGAGCGAGGGGCTGCCAGGCGGAACAGACCCACGCCTCGCCCTCCCACCCGCGTGAGATGCTGGTGTTTGAAAACAAGCAAAATGCTTTTTGCGGGGGAAGCGAGCGAGCACGCAGCTCTGCGGCACTTATGGCACATATGTTGCAGACCGGGGGAATGTTTTGCAAGCAGTGGCTCTATAAACAGTGCCTACTTGGGGTGTTTCTCCACACGAGGCAGGTGGGGTGCGGGCGGGGAACAGTCGGCAGAATTGCAGAGCACACTGTTTTCATGGGCTGTTTACTTTCTTTTCACTGTACCTGTCCCTATGGGCCTGATCCACATTTGGGGGATGTGATACACACAAGAAGCTCCCTGAATCAACACAATCTTAATTCTAATCCACGGGAGTGGTGTGAACTGACAGCTGTCTCTTAATCTCCTCTTCTTCCAAGTTCATTAGGGAGGATAGGCAGGCGCGGGGAGAGACAAAAAGGGAAAACGGAGCTGAAAATTATGGATCCCAACCCATGGGACCCTCTGGTCTCGTGCTAAGCACCTGACGTATGCATCAACTCACTGCAGACTCAGCGAACACTTTTACAGGTGGGGAAGTCGCGGGCTCAAGTGTAACCAAAAATCAGGGTAACGTAACAGGACTCGGAAGAGGAGAGCCTGGACTTGGAATGGAACGCTGTTGTGCCCTTTCTGCTTCATTTTTTCTGCCTGGCGCTTTCTAAGAAGGTAGGAAGCACATCCACATGGTACCCAAACCATAAGGCGAGATCTGCTTTCTAGGAAGCATTCAGCTATAAATGGGCCTATGGCCTCGCCATAGGATGGCTAAAGTCTGCCCTTTTCAAGGTTCCCGCCTCTATCCACAAGTCTTCCAAATTTCCAAATGGAGAGTTTATTTAAGGAAGATGACAGCATTCTTAAAAAAAGAAAAAGAAATCTATATAGGAGCAGGCTTCCCCTGAAGGAGCCACGTTCTCATCTCATTTTGTCCAGACAACTTTGGGGATCTGGATTTTGCATCACCAGTTTCCCCTTCCTTCGGTGAAATGAAAATGTCATTTGCTCAAAACCACTGTTTAAGGCGCCGCCAGCCTCCACCTCCCTGCAAATTCGCAGCAATCTCGTTAATAAATTAACCCAACTGTCGGAGACGTATAAATGCAAAATCATTTGGAAATGGTCCCGTTTAAGAGCACACAGTCTCCAAAACCTATTGCAACATTTTATAATTCCTTCAGGCCATCTCAGGTCTCCTTTACACTTGCAGTGGTGCCCCTTTCAATTTGCATTTAAAAGGCAGTAAATTGCAGGGTTCATAAACATTTTTAGAGTGATTTATTGAAGACGGCGATGTCGGTGCCGTTCTTCACACTTTAGCAGTCCCGAGAATCAAACACTGGCTGTATGTGCAATCGTGCTGTCCCCGTAAACCACACAGGAACAAGCCAGGTTGGAACTTTATCATTTTCTTTGCTTTGCTCTCTCTCTTTCTTTCTTTCTTTTTTTTTTTTAAAGACAGCAGCAGCCATATTTATCGCTCAGTTAGAAAAAAAAAATCTCATTTGAATCAGCTTCCAAGTCCTAACTTGGGTTCTGTAATTTACAAAGAACTTGCATTGTGTCATTCAGCATTGTAGCGTCGTGAAGAAGTCACTCTTTATTACGGCTGAGGACAAAAAAAATAAAATAAAAATAAAAATACAAAAAATAAGGAGGGCTTTCTTCCCAACTTCCCATTCTGTGCCCTGCCCACGTGCACCCTTCTCCACGGTGGGTTACAGACAGAGCTAAGGCTGGCCACCGTGCTTCTAGATACCTCTGTCTTTCTTTCTTCCTAAAAACTTAGAGCAAGCGTTGGGCATGGGCTTCGAAAGCTCTTATTTGAAAATAATGTGAGCAGAGAGATGCTGAGGTCAGAACATACTTGTGCTACTTTCCAGCTAAGTCACAAAAGGCGCTGCCAGGAGCCAAGCCAAACTGTTTATCTAAGGGCAGAGTGAACTCCTTGGCATCCTTTGGTCTTTTTACTGGGCAGGGGGTGGGGTGTGGAACGCTCCAACCTTTTCTATGCATAAAGGAAAAGGAGAGAGACTGGGAGAAAAAAAAGAAAAGAAAGCAAGCAAGCAAGAAGAAAAAAGCTTGCACCTCATCTGCCCTTCCAGTGTCCAGAAGGGAGTATTTCTTTCCACCTTTTTCGCATTATAATAATGGCTTCACAGCTCCTGAAAAGGGCCCTGGTGCATCAGCAAATGGTGCATGACACGGCGAAACCCTGGGCTTTGTCGCACCAGCTCCCTCCAAAGAAAGTCCTCCTCTGCCTTCGTTTCCCTGCCATTAACTGAGATGAAATGAGTTTTTCCCCCCTTTTGATTCATTCCCCCGCCCCCCACTGTCTATTACGGTGTGACGCGACTGGGCTTCCGGGCCCATTATTTCACAGACGATTCTTTTATTCTGGTTTGGGAGTCCGCGCCTGCAAGGTTATCTGTGCGCAGAGCAATGCCGCGGTCCTCGCGTTCATTTTTGAAATCTGATCTCATTGATAAGAACAAGACCGTTCGCATTGCATTTGTCAGATAAGGAGCTCGGGTGCTGGAGTCATAATTTTTATGACTTTAGTCAGGGCTCCCTGTTAAAATACGTCAACCGATAAAAATGCAAGTATTATAAAAATAACCTTTGTATCAAAAGTGTCGTCCTATCTCCTCCTCCTTTTTTTAGAAAAGCACATTACGTCCTTTTTCACATCAGATGCCTGTTTCCTGATGTACATTTTTTACAAGGAAATATGAACCGGTCTTGCTACCCCCAGGTCAGCCTTCAGCGTGCTGGGAGAAGGAAAACAAACAAACAAGACGGCTAATGAGGAAAGAATCAATGTCATGCAGTTTGTCTGAAAGGGGCTCTGGTTAATTTCCCTCGGATGGTCTATCGCACAGTGGAGAGGGAACGGGTCCCGATCCTAAGAAGTAAATGAATCAGGTCCATGGACGCTCGGTCCCCTGAGCAGAGTCAGAGAACATTTAAGGACCAGGGTCCAGCGTGTCCCCCGTGGCAGGACTCCGGGTTCTCCGGGACAGGACTCTGCTGTCAGCTTGCCCAGGGAACACATTAGGCATTGTTCCCACGAGGGAAGTGGCCAAACATACTACGAAGAACACCCACCCCTATCGGACATAAACGGGAATAGGAGAGGTCGGCTGGCTCCATCCCGGAGAACAGGCTTCTCGCAGGGTCTGATGCCATCAAAGCTGCCCCCCTGGCAAAGCCACCCCCCACATGGAGGTGGCCATGGAGCCCGCTGAGTATGTTACAGAAATATTAGCGCGAGGCAGACTGCCGGAGCCCCTGTGTGTTTCCATCCCCACCCCTGGTGGCAGCCACACAAAGACGCCGGTGACAAAACCAAGAGACAGCCACGGGCTTGCGAGTGGCGTGCCAAGCCGCACGGCACAAGGTCCTGTCCCCATCCCTGTTCGGGGGCCCCGTACACCCGGGCCTGCAGCTGATAACGCTGTAATAGCCCTCCTTTGAGGACAGAGGCTCCGGCGTGCTGATTAGTCATTTATCACACCTGGCAGCCCTGCTGAACTATAATTACTCTTCTCTTATCCTGCCTCGCTGTCATGTCCGAGAGGAGAGGCGAGGCACAGTCCCCAGTTAATGACACATTACCCTCTTGACAAGCACTTAAAGGTTTTATTGTAAATATGCAAGATAGAAAACATCCGAGATTCCCTTTTTAATTATAAAAAGCAATTTCAGGGCCTCCCTTCCCCTGCGTCCTCCCACCCCACCTCCCCGACCCCCAAATAGTAAAGTTTCCCTGCCTTATCCTCTCTGCTTACCGCAAACAAACTGATTTTCCCTTTGTCACGTAAACTCATTGCTACAAGTTAACTCAGTATCTCTCCGCAATTATCAGACATATTGCCTATGAAATTGGTAATTTAAACACACATCACACTGCCACAAAAGGTAAATTTCCGCCCCGAAAGAAGGGGAAAATGTGCATTTATATGAAAAATTATATATGAAAAAAAGCCGAAAATGCAGCATAAATAGTCCGGTTTTCCTCATCGGAAAGAGAGGGAGGAAGTCATTGAATTTTTTTTTTAATATGAGTCTCTAACTGAGGTTAAAGAAAATAGATGGACATATTTTTTTCATAAACTAAAAAAACTGGAAATGTGCGGGTCGTTAAATCCTGATTGCCTACTTATATGATTTGGGGAGAAAGCCAGCTTAGCATTCAGTGATTCCTGGGGCTACTCTTATACCTCAAGGAGCGTTCAGAGGACACTTCCCGCATGGCAAGGGGGACCCTGGCAGGCTCACTGCATCTTGTCACCTTCCAACTGATTTTTACGAGGCGATCTTTCTGTTCTGTGCAGCCTTGTTGGTCAGGCTTGAGGCTGCCGTGGGCAAACTTTGATAAGAGTCATTAGGATGGAATAATGGGATGGGGTGGGGAGCTGACGTTCATAAGATCTTTCACTCTCGCGGCAAAAAACAAATCCCACGTAGACACACGTAAGCGCCCGACACGGGCACATAAAGAAATATCTGATGTAAAATGAGCTCACCTCAGCCCTGCTGGTTTTAACGGCCCTCCTACACTTCATACAAGTGTTTAAGCTCAACACACATGGACGTTCAAGTGTGTTGGTTTCTACGCGTTTGAGATCATCTTCTTCCAGCTGGTTGAATGTCATGGCCAACAAAAGCCGTCAGAGCATGGGGCCTTTGGGGTTGAGATCCAGGAAGCAGAGATAAAGCAGCAGGGGAAGGCACTCTACCTCTGTTCTCCTTTGTTCCAGGAATCACTAGGGTTGATCTCCCTGATTAGGCCAGCTAGGTGGGTGTTCCCTTCTTCCAGCACCCCTTTCTGGCTGGACTTCCAAAGGCTTCCATTTAAGGGCATCGCTTTCCCAGAGAAAGGAAGGCCTTTTCTTTGGTCAAAGGTCCATGAGAAGTTGAAGTACAGGCAAGGGTTAAGAAAAGGAGCTGATGCAGCATTCGGAAATAACGAACAGCAAGACCCAGGAAGGCACATGGCGGGCAAACCAAGGATGTGAACACAAACAGCTGACCATTTCTGAGAGCCAGTGAGGGCTGGCGATGACTCTTCACTTGGTTCCTGAAGAGGAGACTAGTAGAGGTCTTTGGAGGGGAAATGGCAAAAACAGGGAGAGGATGAGTAGGCCAGCAAGGTGAAAAAAGGCAGGCTTCATCCTTCATCTGAGCATCCTAAAAACAGAAGCACCTTGTGCAGCTGTGGTTGGCCACTACCACCACACAGAACACTGTCCAGGAAGACACGAGAGCTGGTTGTGCAAAGACGGAGACAAAGGCACACAAAGACAAGAAGCAAACTGACATCTTTAGAGTTCATGGTCCAGATCCCCACGCAGGCTTCTTGAACTGTAAATGCCTCAAGGATAGGACCACCTTTCATTCATTGTCAGTCTTCAGTAATGAGCACATAGGTTTTATGAAGGAATGAGAAAGGAGAGCCCTGGAAAACAGGCAGTGGAAGGAGATCCTTGAAGATGTGTTTCCTGATCACTGATTTTCAATTTTTCCCTGCATCCAGTAACGAGTATGCTTTGAGGATTATTTTGCAGCAGGTATTGTGGGAATAAAGGAGACTTAACTGAGGCGATCTCAGGACTCTGGGGCCCCACAGGGACAGGAGCCTGAAGTGGGTGATGATGGCCATAAAGACAGAGATGGTGGTTAAAGGTTAGGTCTACTGAATGCTCACACGGGCAAGGTGATGTGTCAAGCTCTTCAGGACACTAACTCTTTACCTTCCTGTTGGAGCTTCACAGCGACGTTTGGAGGGGTGGATCTTGTGGCTTACACTTTACAGAAGGGGAAACTGAGGCTCTGAGGGCTGAAAGGACTTGCCCGAGGCCCCGCTGCTGGTAAGTGGAGGGAGCTGGCTTCAACGGGGACTCTGTAATACATGCCCTTAACTTGCTGCCTCTTATCACCAGAAGTGGGGGGCTGGGAAAACCACATCTGGGAAATAGTTCAGGGTGACTCCCAAGCACACTGGCGAGAATTTCTCCCAATCTCTTCTTTGACTTTGATTTCAAGGGCTGAGTCTGCAGTCACTGACTTGGGAAAGTCCTTTCCTTCACTTTTCCATCTCAACTTCTCCCTGGGAAGGTGAAGGCTGCCATGTTTGGACTTGTCCCCAGAGCACCCTGCTCTTTTCAAAGGCATTTGATAAATCTCATGAAATAACAGGGATCCAAATAAGCTGTCCTTCCTAGGTCTGTGATCTTGAAAAAAGCTCCCCTTGAGATCTGCTCCCTTTTCTCAGCCTGACACCTCCCTCTCTTAAGGGAAAATCATCTGCACTGTGCTCATCACCTGTTTTGGCTCCTTTTAGAAAATGCCAAGTGAATGTCTCCATATTTGGTCCTCCAAAGGACCAGAAAGCCTGCAACAGAGGCTCAATGAAGAGAGTGGAGGGGTCCTGGCACGTCTGAAACCAGATGTTGCCCATCCTTCCCTCTTTCCTTCCTGCCTTCCTGCGCTCTGTCTCTCTCTCTCGCTTTTCTTTTCTCCTTTCTTTTTGTTCCCTCCTGTTTCTTTTTCTCCCTTCCTTGATTTTTTTTTTATTTTTATTGCCCCCTGGACTGTTCACTAAACCATTCCACAACTTGGGTGGTGATGGAATGACCGTGGCTCCCCGGGGCTAACAAAGAGCTGTTGTCAGTGTGATGTGCATCTTGACGTTGATAAAATGCAGTCTACAGCCTTTGCAATAACACAGCTGTTGACCTTGAGTAGCTCGGGATTTTGAAAATCCACTGAAACTGGACAGTCACCTCCCCCCGGAACTAGGCCAGCCAGATTAGTTGGAGCTCCTTATGTGTAGACAGGAACCTTCCCAGTTAGGCCTCATGGAAAACAGAGCTGGGAAGTAGAAATCTGGGAAAGAATGGAGGCCCTTGGTATGAGAGTAAGGCCGGCTGGTCTCAATATCTCCATCTCTCTCCAAGATACACACGCGCGCGCGCACACACACACACACACACACACACACACACACACACACACAGAGAGAGAGAGTCCAACTTTGCTTCCTCCCTCTCGGCATCTCTGCTTCCTCTCTGCACACCTGTTCCACTATCCTGTCTACTGGCCGGCTTCCTATTTCCTTGTGGGTTCTGCTTTCCCATCACTCTTCCTTGCAGAGGGTCCCCATTGGATGCCCAGTCCCTGAATCCACAGGACTTCCTGGCTTCTGTATTTATCCTCAGCTGACTGCCTTTTTCTGTGCTGTCTATTCAAATCCCTGAGAGGTGAAGATCACAGCAGTGCACTGCTGGCCCCCCTTAGGCTGACCGCTGGGGGAGCCGTTTATGCTACGGACAGGGAGCCCCAACCTGAGGGCGGGTGTGGGCTGGTTGGCTGAATGGAATATCTTTGGTGCCACCAGGACTGTGCAGCGGGGTCTGATCAGACTCTAGGGCTACCCTATCTCAGGAATTCAAGCACACAGAGAAGAGTTCATCACACATATGTGTAAGTTAAGGTATTTAGTTCATGATATTGAACTAATCAGATGAAAAAGAAGGTCTTCCAAATCGGATTAGAATTCTTAAAACCACTTGAAGAGGAAAGACAAGATGGTTAGTTGATGGGGCTGCTCAAAATGGAACGCTTTTCTCAGTCAGTTATAAATTCAAGAAATGTACAGGGAGGGTCCAGTTTTGACATAGCTCTCAACATCTGATAATTTTGGAAAGGGAATGTAAAAAAAAAAAAAAACATTTAAAATTGCACCCCCCAAAATAAAATACTTAGGAATAAACCTAACCAAGGAGGTGAAAGACTTATATGCTGAGAACTATAAAACATTAATAAAGGAAATTAAGATGATTCAAAGAAATGGAAAGATATCCCATGCTCTTGGACTGGAAGAATTAATACTGCTAAAATGGTCATACTACCCAAAGCAGCCTACAGATTTAATGCAATCCCTATCAAAGTACCCACGACATTTTTCACAGAACTAGAACAAATAATCCTAAAATTCATATGGAACCATAAAAGACCCAGAATTGCCAAAGCCATCCTGAAGAAGAAGAACGAAGCAGGAGGCATAACCCTCCCAGACTTCAGACAATACTACAAAGCTATAGTAATCAAAAGAGCATGGTATTGGCACAAAAACAGACATATGGATCCATGGAACAGAGTAGAAAGCCCAGAAATAAACCCACACACCTATGATCGATTAATCTTTGACAAAGGAGGCAAGAATATACAATGGGAAAAAGACAGTCTCTTCAGCAAGTGGTGTTGGGAAAGCTGGACAGCTGCATGTAAATCAATGAAGTTAGAAGACACCCTTACACCATGCACAAAAAAACCCCTCAAAATGGCTTAAAGACTTAAACATAAGACATGACACCATAAAACTCCTGGAAGAGATCACAGGCAAAACATTCTCTGACATACACTGTACCAATGTTTTCTTAGGTCAGTCCCCCAAGGCAACAGAAATAGAAACAAAAGTAAACAAATGGGTCCTAATCAATACCTGATAATTTTGTTTTAAAGCACCAAAAAAAGAGGGTCACTATTAGTCCCAAAGCTCTATAGGTTAAATAACTTATTTTGTGAGTCATCCAACTCAGTACTGGTAACTTTCTGCTTGTTTTTACAGAGAACTCAGGTAATCCTCCTGGCTGATTTCGGACAGAAAATAAAACCCTTCCCATGAAGCTGGGCCACATGCACGGCTTTGCCTAACTGTCTGCCGGACTTGTTTTTCCAGCTAGGGGCAGTGATAAGTTGGTACCCACATATCGACATGCTGGCCCTGGTGATGGACACAGCACACAGCTGAGAGATGACAGGCTAGGGGTAGGGTACAGACTAGAACCAGTAGCCTTTTTTTCTGATAGGAAGGTAACCTGACAGCTACGCTAGAGTCTTCCAATTTCCTGTCCAGGTTTATTCTCCACTCTTTTGTACTCGGCTCCATGCCCGGAAAAGTTGACTAATATGACCTATATTAGTGAGTTCCTTTCATCATTTGGTTTCTGGGTGGGCCTGAATAATGGGGGAGAACGTTTATTACCCTGGGACCTTTCCTTGGGAGGGAGGGGTGTCACCACAGGCAGGCAGAATTCCCCAACCAAAGGTTACAGCCTCTGCCAGGTGGTCCTCCCCAACCAGAGGCCCTCACCTGGCTCCAATACCTGCTTCCTCCTTCCTCTCCTCGCTCCTTCCGGTCCAGGATGGCAAGAGCCACCCTCGTCACTACTCCTGGGAAATTCCCCATCTCTTATGGTTGTACTTAGACCCTGTCCCCACCTTTATAAATAGTCTCTTTATTAAACTCTCCTCAAATTAGCCAATTTCAGTAGGTCACCTCTTTTCTGCCAGGATTGCCTCTCATAAGGAAGGGATGGGATGAGGGCTCTGGCTGCATCTGCGTATGCTCTGACTAGCAGGGCTCACTGTCCTGGACTCACTGTTTAAATGTTGGGGAAAGTCCTGATGGAAATTTTTGGAGAGTACATTTTTAGAGAATTGCCGAGTTCAGCAGCCCAAGAAGAAAAGGACACAGAGGTTTTGGGCCCACGTACGGCAGCTCTCTCATTAACACAAAATGAATTCACTTTCCTTGGCTTCTGAATATGGAGAGCCCCACACAGAAATAAAGACATATGCGCCGTCATACCAGAAGCATCTTGAAACATGAGGGAGCATACGGAAAAGTCCTTGAAGAGGTCTTTTCCAATTTTTCTCAACCGGCACATTTTATAGGAAAGTTCTAAACTCTCACTAAAACAATGGATTAAAAAATGAGATACCCTCCAGTTTCGCCATCCATTTTTTTCAACCTTTCAAGATGTGCTTTGAAAAGGGATAAAATAAGTTGCAAGGTTCCCAGTGTGAACCGACGTGAAATATCTTGCCTTTGCTGGGAAAATATTTTTTTAATTTTCCAACGCATTCTGACCTACTGCTGCTACAGTGCAGGAAAATATCGCTGTCGAAAAAGAAAAGGAAACCATTCACATGCCAAAGATGATGCTGTTTAAAACAATAAAGCCGGGACTGGATTAATAAGCACAGCCCACTTATAAATTTATTCTTCTTTCGGTTTGTGACGCAAGGAGATATCAAATCCTAAAGACCTTCCGTGTGCTTTAGAAAAACAGAGGTTATAAATCTTGGAGTCCTACTTTGCTGTCAAATTGGTGGGTTGGTTCTTTTTGAAAGCTGTCCTTGAATTACCATGGTGGGTACGTCCTTCAAGAAAGCCCCAGGGTTATTCCCCAAGAAGCCTTCTCTGACCCCTCTTCTACTTAGTTTGGGATAAATGTCCCTTCACTGAGTTCCCTGACCATCCTTTTTGTAGAACCTTGTCGCATGACCTTGAAATACCGAGTTTTCCTGAGTCCCTGAGGTCAGAGGGAACTTCTTGTTTACTCTGAAACTATCATGCCTAGCACAATGCGTGTTATCCAAGAGATGTCCAATCAATTCCTGTGCAATTAATCTTTAATTCAAGAAAATAACAACATCAAAATAGCTGCACTTTAGAATCTCTACTGGAGATGATCAAGAAGTGGCAAAGAAGCTTTGTCAAGTGGGCTAACCCTGGCCAGTGGGTAACAGTTTCCCGGTGGGCTGTGCATTAACCCAGACCTGGGAGTCCCAGCCATGCTGGGGAGGAAAGGCAAATATTGATGAATTAACGATGTCAGCCATGGACCCAGAATTGGGGAATGGTGCCAAGTAGGCTGTGGGTTTGCCATTCCTGTCCTCATAGCCTCAAATCTCTGCAGATCACTTACGTGAAACCATCACAAGAAAATTCACTACGATGCAAAGATGGGTACAATCAGCACTGCCCCAACCTATTTAGGGTATTGTGGGCCTGGAGTCTAAAAACAGAAACCAGCTCACGTCCAAACCAATTGTTCTTCGTGGCGCACAGAGAGCCTATTACGAATGGGCCTTCATAAAGCTCTGAGTCAGGCTGGTATCCTCCAGGTGACTTTCAAAGCTGGAGGTCTGGAAGCTCTTTTACCTATGGCTTCTTTGTAAAATTTGATTAACTATTTTCCATAAGTTTTTCTACCATCCCTGGTTGGAAGTTGCAAGCGTGTTGCATATGTAAAAATATAAATGTTTGACTCATCTCGCTTGGGGAAATGCTGACGAAGCCAGGGGTGTGTGTGCTCCTGTTTCGGTAAATGTCTCCCTAAGCCCCAGTTAATCTTGACATTTCCCCTGCATTTCCATGCCATCTCAGACAAGCTGGCGTTGGATATCCTTCTGACCCCGGGACACCCCTCAAGTCCACGTCAAGGAGAACGGGAGGTCAGCGTGGTGCATTTCTGGCTCTGAGCCATGACCTTTTGACACAGCATCCGCATTCCTGGGCCGGTCAAGGTCTTTGTATCAGATGGATCCTGGCTGACTGAACTGGAGAAGGCAGCCAGGTGGCACTTGGGCTTCAAGCTGTAACTTCTGCACTCCTGCTGGAGCGGTCAGCGAGCCCGGGTCGGGATCCGGATTAATCGTCCCCGCCTGCTCTGAGCGTCGTCTGGGGGACACCCACCAGCGATGGCGAGAGATCTCTCCTAGCCGGAGATGTGAAGTGATTTGTGGCACTGGGACCCTGACACTGCTGTGAGCCCTGTGCTCTCGACAAGTCACACGCGAGACAACACAACACCCCGCGCGCCAGGGATAGAGATTCACAGGCTGAACTCTTTCCTCTTTCCTGACATAATGTGCTGTGACAGAGTGACAGAAGAGAGCGTTTGTGTGCATAAAACCCGCCATGGCCGACAGGAAATGGAGACCTCCCCAGAGTTCGCCTTCCTTCCTGGAAGGACTCATGCGCGGATGTCACAGAAGCCTCTGCTGCTGGAGCTGAGGTCACGTGGACTTCAGCAGTTCTGAAATAAGGTCCCCGAAAATGGGTGGCCAGGGCTTGGCTCCTGATGGAGTGGTGGTAGAGGGGGCCAGGCGCTCAGAGACACTTGGATCTGGGCTCGGGTTCAGGGTTCTTTCATTGTGCCCAAATATTAGTCCATATTCTCTCTTTTTTTTCTTTTTAAATTGGAGTACAGTTGCTTTACACTGTTGTGTTAGTTTCTACTGTACAGCAAAGTGATCAGCTATACACGTACATAATATACCCTCTCTTTTTTTGGATTCCTTCCCATTGAGGTCACCACAGAGCATTACTTTTTAAACAATGGTTTATTTATTTATTTTTTTTAAATAATTCACTTATTTATTTGGCCGCACCAGGTCTTAGTCATGGCAGGAGGGATCTTCGTTGCCACGTGTGGGATCTTTTTTCTTTTTAGTTGCGGCATGCGGGATCTTTAGCTGCGGCATGTGGGATCTTCGTTGCCGGGGTGGGATCCTTCGTTGCGGCATGTGGGATCTAGGTCCCTGACCAGGGATCGAACCCAGGCCCCCTGCATTGGGAGGCCGGAGTCTTAGCCACTGGACTGCCAGGGAAGCCCTCCATATTCTCTTAAAATGACAAATCAAGTCAGACTTGGATACTGGAACCTTGATGAGCCAACTGTACAAAAATATCAACTCTCCCTCTGCGTGTGATCCCTTCTTCCTTGTTTTTCTTCTTTCTGTTACATCCCCTGCACACGTTACCCACAACGCCAGAGACTGATCGACAGATACCACAGAGGACATCACAAAAACGGACAAGGAAAATCTGGCCATTTCTAACAGTGGTGTTCCAGATACGGGAGGATTCACGTGGTACTCTCGGTAGAAGGATCCTGAGGGTGCTTGTATACTGTTAAATAAGCCAGTTGACTTATTTCAGAGGTATATCAATATTGCTCTGAAAAAAGTTGATGCCGGGACCCTCTGCCAACCTGGGACATCACACGGGGCAGATGCTGGCCAATCACAGCCCGGGGGCCAATTCCAGCCTGCAGCCTGTTCTTGTAAATAAAGTTTTATTGGCACACAGCCACACCCATTCATTCCTTTACCTTCGGTAGCTGTTTTCACACTACAGCGGCAGAAGTAAGTAATCGAAAACAGAGATTACACGGTCTGTGAAGCATAAGATAGGAGCTATTTGGCCCTTTCTAGAAGCATTTGCTGACTCCTGAACTAGAGAGTGGGGACTTCCAGGTTACCTGTTAAAGCTCCTAAGAAAGCCAAGCTCTGCTGAAGACAAACACGGCACAAGGACGTGTGCCACGTGGTCATACTGGACTCATGGAAAAAACAGACAAGGGCCAGCTCTCAAAAAAGATGGAAAGCTTCACCAGTCCCACCTTCCTGTGGTAGCTGAGATAACTCTACCTGCTATAACACGTGAACTTCAAAGTCACTGAGGCCTAACACAAGCTTATCTCTTGTTCCTGTAACACCTTACTGCCTAGAGGGAGGCCTGCTCCATGAAGACATTCAGAGATCCAGGCTAGTTCCATCCCGAGGCTCACTCCATTGTTTAGAACTCAGTCATGTGACCACATCTAACAATTAGGGATGCGGCCAGGAGAAAAGGCAAAGAGGCTGGTGAACATTTAGCGATAGGACCTATCCCAAGATCCTAACCTGTCCCACCTCTCCTCCCCTTCCCCCTCCTGTCAGAGCATCATGGTCTTTCCTATCAGAAAAGAAGGCACAGGCACAAGCCTTGCTCAGTCTTCGCTGACAGACACATGATGTGTTATCCTCTCTAGGAGGAGATCCATCCCAACAGAATACTGTGTGATGCTCAACTCAAGAAAGAAGGCCACATATCAGACATGTATGTTCATTTTCATTCTACGTGGCTATGTGTTAGAGGTAAGGATCTGTTCTGGGCAAAGAAAGTATTTAGTACATTGTCCACTTCACAACCCAGAGCAGCAGTTTTCCTATAACAATAAAATCATTACAGGTTTTTACCTGTAGCCCTCTTGCAGAGTTGGTGCTTTTGGCCACAGAATCTTTGATGAGGAAATAAATTCAATTGTAACATTTTAATAATTTGTTTTGTGAAGTGTTTTCTAGGAATACTTTTGAGGCCAGATGTGTCAGCTACTTATATTAGCTTGGTTTAAAGTAGCCGTCTCCTAGGGCTTCCCTGGTGGCGCAGTGGTTGAGAGTCCGCCTGCCGATGCAGGGGACATGGATTCGTGCCCCGGTCCGGGAAGATCCCACATGCTGCGGAGCGGCTGGGCCCGTGAGCCATGGCTGCTGAGCCTGCGCGTCCGGAGCCTGTGCTCCACAATGGGAGAGGCCACAACAGTGAGAGGCCCGTGTACCGCAAAAAAAAAAATAAAAAGAAATAAAAAAAAAAAAGTAGCCGTCTCGTATAATAGCACTGCTCCAGGTACTTTCTTCCCAGGACACCTGGACGTCTTTCAGCTCCGCAACCTAACTCTACAAGCCTTGACCTCAGTCCATCCTCGTTAGGGTTGATAATACAGCTCACTTGGGAAGAATGGGCACAATTAGTTACAAACTTTAAAATCTTTGACAACATACACACTATAACAGCTAGGCAATATTTAAAAAAAAAACATAAAAGGAGGCCATAGAAAGAGCCCAAGACCAGGAATGAGGAGCCCCTGGTTGGACAGCCTGCTTTTGCACCAGCTCCTTTGCTAAGCCCTTTCCTTCCTCGGCTCAGTGTAAACGGTGTAACCGTTCGGGTGTCCATGGTCTATCTCTCACCGATTCTATGAATCTGGGAAGAAATTCCTAACGGGGGAGTTTGATGTCTCAGTGGGAGGTATGTTTTAGAATGTCATTCTCAGTTTCAGTCCACAAAAGCAAAAGACAGGCCCACTTCCAGATCAGACTCAGGCTAAAGGAGAACCCACAATAAATATTTCGCAAAGGAAAACAAAGGAATATATTATCCTGCCCCCAAAGGGAGCCCCAGTGACTGCTTCTCCAACAGCAAATGGTTTTATAAGCAATCAGCGTAATTTTATTATTTCAAGTACTGTTCACAACATTGCCACGAAGAAATCACAATTGGATGAAATTAATTTAGCCATCACAGGAAGGATAAAGAGAAGCTCAGAAGGGTATTCATTTGATAAATAAAATATATTTTAGAAGAGAATATTATGGTAATCGCTATGTATTAATGCAAACTTCTTTAGGGTTTGCAGGATTTAAATGCACATTTTCTCCCAACTAAATAAACATACATATTTGAGGAGCCTGGTCTAAAATATTAACAGTCTGTCTGCACCAGAAATATTACTCCTCTCCTCCTTTTCTGCCTGCTTCTGTGAGGAAGCCAGAGAGCATACAACGGCAGCGCCTAGCTCACCATGTAATTGATAACTCCCTACTCGACTCACTGTGGGAATCTGTCAGTTAAGGTCTAAAGATACATACACACCACTATGAAAATGGTCTTACGCAAGCCTGTCTGCGGCCCAGGAAGGGCCTGAATGCAGTCGACATCCTGCTACTTAATTGGCCGGGGCTGGCTAACCAGCACACACGTGTATTCTAGCAATGGCTTGCTGCACTATGACTCTTTCTGACAGACCTATTTAGTGAGGAGGAGATTTTTTTTTTCCCCCCAGATAATTGCTCAAAATCACGCTTTCAAAGTCAAAGTGATTCACACTTGCCTGTCTGTATTTTGCAAACACACAAGTTGGAAGGAATGCAAATGCACAGCGCTGTTTCTCAGGCAGATGCACAACAGAGGCTGTTTTTGTGTTTTGTTTTTCCTCCTCGGAGCGATGAAGAAGGAATTCAAATCCCACAGGGTTCACACCAAGCCTGGTGTGGCTTCTCTGGGGCCAGAACCACAGAAAGCATGAGTCACCCAACTTGGGCCCAGGGCCCATCAGGGAGCGATGGTGAATCTGACATCCCGCCAGTGAAAAACCGGGACTCTCAATGCCCTTTGAGGACTTCCCCAGCAGAGCAGAGGGTTGTAGTGTTCAGATCTGCTGGATGTTTGGAGGAGCCATTTAACTTTTCGAGTGGCGCCTGGCATAGTGAACGGAGCCACGTGCTTCGAAATTAAACCATCTTCAGGGTAGCGCAGGGAAACGACTTCACTCCTGTACTCTGCCCCTCATCATAAAAAGAGAGCTGTGTGTATCTACCTCTAGGGGCTCTTGTGGATTTAAATGACACTCACTAGGAAAATCACCCTGAACGTGGATGTACAGACATCTCCTGGCTTTGTCCCTGCTCCCTCTGCTGGGCTTTGAAGGCTTCTGTGGGCATGGGCATCCCCCCCCTGCCCCCCCCTGCCCCCCCCCCCCCCGCCTCCCTTGGCATTTTTGAATATTCACATAGAGACCATGAAACGGCTCAGGCATTAACAAGCACCAAGAAATTCTAATAAGGGAAGAAGAGAGAAGTGCTGGGAGGTGTGGATGAAGCAGTTTCTGATGGCGAGCACACCAGTGACGTCATGTACACCATGTGCGGATTTCAGGAAAGTCCAGGAGCCCAGGGTCCTCCCTGTGAGGACAAGGGCTTGACACCCCTGAATCCACAGGAATAGCTTTCATGAGGCTTCGAGGGCCCTGGGAAATACTATTGCATTATGTACAGAAATGCCCCATGACCATGCAGCAAAGAGCCCCTTAGCGTAGATCCTTTGGATCTATGCGCAAATCAAGAATCAAAATGTGAGGTCAGTCCCGGGACCTTATATAACTCTATGTTGACATTTCTGAAGGTAAATAAAACTGAGAAAATGTGACCTTTCCCCCACTGTAGGACACAATCCTACAGAATTATAGAACCCTACTCTTTAAAACTTAGAGACGGGGCTTCCCTGGTGGCGCAGTGGTTGAGAGTCCGCCTGCCGATGCAGGGGACACGGGTTCGTGCCCCGGTCCGGGAAGATCCCACGTGCCACGGAGCGGCTGGGCCCGTGACCCATGGCCGCTGAGCCTGCGTGTCCGGAGCCTGTGCTCTGCAACGGGAGAGGCCACAACAGTGAGAGGCCCACGTACCAAAAAAAAAAACACCAAAACTTAGAGACGACTTTCAAGAAGATACTCTCCTACTCTGTGTTTTCAGAAGATGGTGAAAATGAGCTCCTCCGCAAAAATACTTATTTGAAAGGCAGTATGTTTAGTAGCTAAACCAGGACTTCTCTCTCCTAGGGAGAACTGAGCTGAGTAAGGAGATCTGGTCCCACTTTCAAGGTCAAAATTTGGATCCTGACTCAAAATGCCACGCCTGGTTCCCATGACTCTTTAACTATGGGACGATCAGATGCGCTATTATGTTCCCCCATTGCCAGGATACCCAAATAGGACCCTGCGAGATGGCAGCAGGTAAAAACGCTTTGTAAACCACTAAATAAATATATAAATAAATAATTACTATTTTAATTGAGGCTGGATTGCTGGGCAGTCAATTCAATTAACTGCGGCACAATTAATTGTAAAAGTTGAGGTTCGGCCCTGACATTGCCAGTTCAAGCGGCATCGCGTAGGCTCGGTTACAGCAAGAGAACTAACTGTGAGAATAAAATTAGCCGTAAAAGTTTTTATGTAGGGCTTCCCTGGTGGTGCAGTAGTTGAGAGTCCGCCTGCCGATGCAGGGGATACGGGTTCGTGCCCCGGTCTGGGAGGATCCCACATGCCGCGGAGCGGCTGGGCCCGGGAGACATGGCCACTGAGCCTGTGCGTCTGGAGCCTGTGCTCTGCAACGGGAGAGGCCACAGCGGTGAGAGGCCCGCGTACCACAAAAAAAAAAAAAAAAAAAAAAAGTGTTTATCTAACATTTTAAAACATGAGAAATGGAAACGCTGAGGAAAATGAGTCATGTTTGGCACAAACTCTGCCTCAGTTTCTCCATCTGTAAAACAGAGCTAATGTGTCCTACTTTGCGATGAAGATGGAAAACCCTAGTGGCTGTAAAGGTGAAGGGTAATGACGGCTCAGCATGGGTTTGGGGTGGGAGTCAGGAGACAGCGTGGCCACGGGCTGACTGAGCCCACATAATACTTCCAGTTTTATCAGTCACGTCTCTTGGATGAGGGCGAAATCACCAATGCAGTTGTTCTCTGGAGATGCTGACTGCTACCTCCCAGGCTAAGAAAGAAAGGCAGAAGCTGTGGGCCACCAGGGACCCTCCCAAGCATCTCCTGTCTCAGGTGGGCTGCACGGGTGTCGAGAAATGGGTGCTTTTTGTTGTCGTAGGGACCTCTGAGGAGCAAGACGCCCCGCCCCCAACTAGTAGAAGCTTCCATGTGACACATCTCTGCTTGCTGGGCTGGATGGAACTTTTGTGAAACCCCTCCAGGAGGCTCAGCCAGGTCATATTGATTCTGGGCACCGAGGGCCTTTAACCTGCCCCTAATCCAGTCCTAAGCCAAAGCTGGCTGGAGGGAGGATGCCCTTCCCCAACACAGTGGCTACAGCATCAGAGCACCTCCACGGAGGAGCCCATCGCCCACTTACCCCGAAACAGATACACAAAGGGCTCTCATTGCCTCAGCACTGCCATTTAAAAAAATTTTAGAGAAACACTTCCGCTGCTAATTTTATGCTCACAATGTCCCTTGGAATCATCTTAGTTCTTTCTCTTAGCTGTAACCGAGTCTACGAGTCTACGTGACGTTGTGGGAACTGGCAACGATACTTTATTGTTGTTGATGTTTGTAACAGTAGCTGTTTTTACTTGGAGCTGCAACAATTCCTAACTAAAATAAAGAAAAAAAGACCAGAAGGAAATCAACTAAAATGCAGGGGTTAATGTTCTTTGCAGCCCTATTTACAGTAGCCAAGTCACGGAAACAACCTAAATGTCCATCAACGGATGAATGGGGAAAGAAGATGTGGTACATATATACAATGGAATACTACTCAGCCATGAAAAAGAACGAAATAATGCCACTTGCAGCAACATGGATGGACCTAGAGATGATCATACTCAGTGAAGTAAGTCAGAAAGAGAGAGACAAATACCATATGATGTCACTTATATGTGGAATCTAAAATATGACACAGATGAACTTATTTACAAAACTCACACACACAGAGAATAGACTGATGGTTGCCAAGGGGGAGGGGGGTGGGGGAGGGATGGACTGGGAGTTTGGGATTAGCAGATGCAAACGATTATATAGAGAATGGATAAACAATAAGGTCCTCCTGTTTAGCACAGGAAGCTATATTCAATATCTTGCAGTGAACCATAATGGAAAAGAACATGAAAAAGAATGTATATATATGTATAACTGAATCACTTTGCTGGACAGCAGACATTAACACAACACTGTAAATCAACTATACCTCAATAAAATAAAATTTTAAAAATAAAATAAAATACAGGGGTTATCTCTGGGTGTTGGGTCTGTGGACGGCTCGTTTCACCTGTGTGATTCTTGCTCTGTGCTTTCACACGTTCTAAAATGACACGGATTCTTTTCGTCAGCCCTTTGGGGCGACCCACAGTTCATGCAGCCTAGAACACAATGAGCCCTGCATGGTCATCTGGGGCAAAAATATACTTGCTGTGTCTGGATTCGAAAACGGGAGATTGGAGTTCTGAGCAGCTGGGACCAAGGCCGCCCACCAAGGGGGCCGGATGCTACTGAAGGTGGATGTAGTTTTTTATACCCTGATCTCATTCCAGCTTGAAGATGTGGTGGGGATAAGGGGAAGAGGAGATGAGAGGGAGATCAAAATGTAGCTGAGAAAATAACAAGGTTTGCAGAGGATGTGGGGAAACCGGAACCCTTGAACATGGCTGGTGGGAAGAGGCCAAAATGGTGCAGCTACTGTGGAAAACGGTTTGGCAGTTCCTCAGTTAAACACAGAATCCCTAGACGATCCAGCACTGGGCATATACCACGCCTAGGTCTCTATCCAAAAGAACTGAAAACAGGTGTTCAAACCAATACTTGCACACGAATGTTCATAGCAGCACTATTCACAGCGGTCAAGAGGTGGGAATAACCCAAATGCCCACCTATGGATCAATGGATCGATCCAATGTGCTATCAACATCCAATGGAATAGTATTCAGCCAGAAAAAGGAAGGCAGTGCCGACACAGGCCCCAACGTGGATGAACCTTGAAAACTTTATGCCAAGTGAAAGAAGACAGATGTAGAAGATCACATATTGTATCACTCCTTTTATACGCAATGTCCAGCACAGGCAAATCCACAGGGACAGAAAGCAGATGGGTGGCTGCCAAGGGCTGGGAGGAGGGAGGAAACGGGAGGGACTGCTTCACGGATAAAAATGGTTTTATTGTGGAGTGGTGAAATACTGTGAAACTAGAGAGAAGCGGCGGTGGCACAAAATGATGACGGTGCTAAATGCCAGTGAACTGCTGACTTCAAAAGGGTTCACTTTATGTGACGTGAATTTTACCTCAACTGAAAAGAAAAGCAGAAAAAAACAGTACACCTGAAGTTTGCTGGCCTGTAGGTGTGTCTGCTGTTTCCCAGAAAGCACCCTTCCCAGAGGGGAGCTGGGGGTAAGGGTCACACCTGGGAGCGTGCGTCTGCACAGGGCAGGGGAGGGGGGCCTGCAGGACGGCCACAGGCTCGCGGGTGCCTTCCCCAGCCTTGGACACCCAACGGCCAGGGCTGACCTCCTTGCCTCTGCTGGAATTTCCTTCCTCTGAGCCCTCCCAGCAGGCTCAGCTTCCACCATTCTCCTTCTTCCAGCCCCTCACGCCTACCACTTGTGTTTATATAAAAATTACATATGAAGCTCCTTAGAGAAAAAGGAATGAAGAAATCACCCAGCTGAGGGCCTATGTGGAGCGGGGGGGGTCTGTGCCGGGTTTCTAGGAAGGAAAACTCAAGTCGGGGGAGCGGGGCAGGCTCATTCAGCCAGTCTCCTTATGGCTTCCGGTGTTTGATTTGATTGGGGGTAAGGGACGAGGACAGGAATAGGGCCAACCCAAGAGCTTCTGTTAGGCAAATAAATCCTATCTGGAGGGTTTCAGGGCCTCTGAGGATCTACTAGGCCTCCTGGTTCCCCGTGGGAGGCTGTTTAGATTCAGGGCCTGAACCTGTCGGACAATCACTGTTCCTCCGAGTCCTTGGGGGCTTGCCTGCCTGCGTAAGTCTGGCCCAAAAGAGTGGTTCCAGACAACCTCTTGATTCAAAGATGTGGACTGAAGTACCACTTAGAGGGGAAGAGGAGGATAAAACGGCTGTTATAAGAAATTGCCTGAAGGCTGCAATTGGCACAAACTCTGCCTCAGTTTCTCCGTCTAAAGGCTGCAAAGAGTTGCTATGATGAACCATGTGTGCCGACCTGATTCTCCCAGACCAGAGGCAACTTGAGCTTGTGCACTCATTCAACAAAACAAAAACAACCAAGCAACCAACCGAGGGGTCAAATCTTAACCAGCTGCTTCCTTTTGGGGGGGACTAAGATAAAGAAAGGGACATGGGGTGGGGCACACGTATTTTGGAGATAACGACCCTCTGCCCTCCCTTCTCACGCCTGAGTCAGGCACTGAAGAGACACAGCCAGCATGAGCATGGAGACTGGCCTCGTGGAAAAGTACTGACAATGGAAGTTGCAGTCACGAGACCAAGTGCTGGGGCGAGGGAAGGAATAAGTGTCCGCCACCCCGCCCCAGTATGACGGGCATCTTCTCTCTGTTATTTATTTTGGCGTCATGCTACTCCAGGGGCGGCGGGCAGTCATACTGGTATGGATGTTAACGCCTGGAGGCGCCAAGGCCATGGTGCTCACACGTTGAGGCTTTCCTGACCTAGATCTGCAACCCAGCTACATCCTTGAGGCTGAGGTTTCAACCTTGAGGCCAAGTGTACCCGCTCCTTCCATGGCATCGGGCTTTCATCCTCTGCCACGTGGGTCCCTTCTTCAGAAATGACTTGCTCTGTTGGCCTCCCAGGCTACCGGTATCACGTGCCGGGTGGCTCTGTTTGCCACAGGTCCACACACATCACGTGCTCCGGATCTGAGACTCTGACCACACAACCTTGAGCGCTGGGGGTGGCGTGAGGACCCGGCAGACCAAGAGCAGAAATAGCCTCATTGGTTCTCATTTCAAAACTGCCTGAAAACGAAGGGCAGAAAGAAGTAGGTGTGTTTCACAAGATGCTGGCTAGATTAAAGCGTGCAAGGAGCTTTGCAAGGAGAGAAGCCCTTACTCATCCCTCCATCCCTCCATCCCTCCATCCATCCAAAAAACAGTGATGGAGTGCCTTCTCTTGCGCCAGGAACTGTGCACGACATCCAAGGATGGGCAAAGAAGACCCAGTCTTGAAATGTGTATTTGCACAGAAGAGCGTTCCTTAATGTTGCTGGACCCTGGGGTGGGGGAAGGGGCCAAATGCAACGTTGTAAGGAAGTGGCATCTCCGAGGGGGGGTTTCACAAGGTCCCCGAGCACTGGCAGCTCAAAGGGCGGCAGGACGTCCAGTGAACCAGGGCGGCAGGGACTCCGGGTGGGGGAGGGGTGACAGGTGGCTGCTGATACTGCCGGGAGAGGAGGTTTGCTCCCGATGGGGAAGGACCTTTGGATTTGGGAGCCAAGGGTCTTGCCTAATCCCTCCCACTCTCCACCAGGCTGCCAGGATTGTTCTAAAAATTGAATCCCATCACTGTGTGGAGTTCCTTGTTCCTCAGTCTCAAGCGGCTCCATGTTGCTTATGGATAAAGCCCTTCTCTAGACTGTGCGTTCCGATGGGGGCGGTAACACCTCCGGGGGGTGGTGAACACTGGTTTTGGGGGAGGCAAGGAAGGAGAGGAGAAAAAATGTTTGCCGTTTGAACGTTTAAAGCACTGCTGTGCATACGGTACAGAAACAGACATGCAGTATATCTGTGGTAGTGAAATTTTGTGGGCGGGGGCGATGAGGAAAATCATGTCTGAAAAGGCTTCTGGGGGTGGGTGGCGATAAATGAAATAAAACGCTGCGAAAGACCCTAGGCCAGGGTTTCTCACCCTCAACACTATCTGCATTTGGGCTGGGATAATTCTCTGTTGCTACGCCCTGTCCTGTTCATTGTAGGATGTTAAGTAGCATTCCTAGCTTCTCCTCCTTAGATGCCAGGAGCCCTGTCTCCTGACCTGCGACAACCAAAGATGTTTCCAGCGTTGCCAGATGTCCCCTGGGAGTAGGAATTCAGCCCCAGTTGGGGACCCCTGGATTAGATGAGGTCCTTCTTGGAAGCGCTCATTCAACAATAACTAGATTATAAAGCTTAACGATGTTGGATTTTGCGGGAGTTGGGGGCGTCTTTTATTTGCAGCCATACATTCTGAGGGAGCGCCAGGCAGGTTTAAAGTCGAAATGTAGAATGACCAAGTGAAAGGAGAGACCCAGCCATGCCAACGACAGAGGCCTTTCCAGAAAGGTCTCATCAGGAGAGAGGCAGGGCGTAGGGAGCAGAGCCAGCAAGCCTAGAAATGTCCATCTCTGTGTTCCGAGAGGCCTCATTAAATTCCGTGACTGCACTGGTGGGGCTTCACTCGCAGCTGTGAATTTCAAGGCCTCCCTGGGCCTCCTGTGGACAGGAAGCTGGGGTAATAAATTATCTCCGCTTCCTGGCTCGGGTTGTGGACCTTGGGAGGTTCCACCCTAAACATCCCATCTGAAGAGCGGAAAGCTGGGGGACCCAACACCAGAGACGGAGCACGGGTCTCCGTTTTGGCCACGTGTCACTGCCAACAGCGTTAGCCATTTCAGTTGAGCAATTTCCATCAGGTAAGGTTTCCTAGGAGAGTAGCATTAGGCTTTTGCTAAATCAAAAAAAAAAAAAAATTGCAATAATTCCTTGTGCATCACATGATACTTTAAAAAAATAATATATGGCTTATTTTGGTGGATAATCGTAACACTGGGGCCTGGTTCTGGAAAATGAGGGCTCACCTCACCGCAGAACCTGAGTCGGAGCGATTTCCTTCTTTCCTAAGACTCTTTGCAAAGCGAGTGCAGCGTGACGCAAATGTTAGGGGAGAACCCACGTGCTGTTCAATTAAGACGTTTATTGGTGCGACACATAAAACTCTATTTTATTATCTGGACGGGAAGGTGGTTATTTCTTTAACTGCTTTGCTTCTGTGAGTCTGTGGGATCCTTAGAGCTGGTTTTTCTCTTGCACGAACCCAAAAGAATCAGTCCTCTGATGAGGGTGCTTTTCTTCTTTTTTCTTCCTTCTGCATTCCTTCATTCTGTATCTCCTTCCTTCTTTTCCCTCCTTCTGTATTCCTGTATTAACTAGGTTGAGTTTTCTTGCGAGTTTGATTTGTGAAATCACACTGCACGTTCAGGGGCAGAAGTGGGTAGAGTACATATTTCAAAGGCAAGGTGTTTTGAGAAAGGTGAAACATTTCAGAAGGTCATTTTAAACGTTCAACATGAATGTTGTGTGAGTTATGTCTTGCCAGGGAAAAATAAAGCAAACTAATAATACAAGTATCTTGAAATAATCCTAGGACTGGTCATATTAAAAGAAATAAACGAGCTGATGGAAAAAAAAGCAAAATTCTACGCACGCGTATTTTCTCCCTCGCTGGAAAAAGAAATTTCCCAATTCTGTTTACCAGAGGAGGTGCGGGCCCTCGCTCACAGGCTTCTTTGGGGCTGCTGCTCCGCCCTCGCCCCTGCTTTCCTATCTGCATATGAACCTGTGCTGCTGAAGACACCCGGAAATACGTTCATTTACTTTTTCCTCGGGGACAGGTTTCTCAATCAAACTCAGAATTCAAACTTTCATTTGCCAAGACAGTGCTTTGGAAAACCAACCAAAGCAAAGCAAGGCGCACGATAACAAACCCCTAAGGTTTATTCCCGTACAACTTGAGAGACTTAGCCAGAAAGAAAAACTCTAAAAAAAAAAAAAAAGAGAGAGAGAAGCCTTCCTGAGCACCAGATACATTACTACAGATATCTGAAGAAACTGACAGATAGTTTAAGAACATACCAGTTCCTTTTTGGTTGGTTAATTATTTAGTAACTCTTCGCTGTTGTTTAAAAAGTGGAGATCATTCTAGAAGATTGTTTTTCTTCCCTTGATCACCTTCCCGGTCTTCCCAGCTGCTTCCACCAGGGAACTGAAGTACCCAAACGCCAACATGACAGCCCGACTTCTGCAAAGAGGCTTAATTACTCATTACGAGATTCCATCAACACAAGCTCCGGTCTGTGGTTTTGTAATAAAGGCCGTTATCTTTCCTTGGATTTTTCACTCCTTCATAAAGGAGGTTGTGGCAGAGATTTCCACAACCCCACTTTAGATGGGACGGGAATGAGAGGATTGTAATGCATGAATTTGATGTCATTAACAATGCTGACAGCTGTTTAATCCCAATGGAAACAACAGCTGAGTCCCAACTGCGGGGGGAAAAATAATTAACTCTTCAGTGCGTTCGGTGGAAGCGATCATATGAATCAATTATGGGTCTCGTGCCTTTACCTGCAGTTTTTGTCAATTACTCAGCCATTGGGTTGGGAGGCTCCGGCTCTAATAAAATGACAGGAGGCCCTTACAGGCTACGAGACTTGTGAAGTTCAGAGACCAGATTTATGACATGCGCCTGTTCTAAGTTTGCCATTAATTAAAATTAAGAACCATTTTTTTTAATGGTTCCACTGAATCACGGAGCATAATGAAGTAAAGTAAAAGGAAATACTAAAGGAGGAGACCTGGGTGACCCCGTGTCAGGGAGGAGAAGGTGGCTGAGCTGAAAGGGGAAGAAAAACAGGCTCTGTAGCGGAAACAGAAACACAGGGTGGGATGTGCGGCACCCATGCTCCTTTACGACATGTGCCATTTAATTTAAATGGAACATTTAGACACCTGCCAGTGACGGTAAATTTGCTACTTTTTCACCCATCCTCCCCCAGAGATGTCTTCTAGGCTTCAGGGTCTCTCTCTCTCTCTTTTTTTTTTTTACCCCTGCCTGCTGACTGATATCCTTCCGGTGACTATTTCTACTGCTTTTAATTTGTAAAATATTACAGATATAAATAATGGCTAATTAAGATCCAGCTCTGTAATGTGTGGCCCTCACTTCACAGCCCCCATCTGATAAAGCACTCCTGGATCCTTTCCATTCATTTATAATGCGAGGCTCCGAGCAGATGTCTTAAGTATTCAATGTTACAAACAGCAGCATTACATGAATTTAAATCTGGCTCTTTGTCTGAACGCCCCTCCGAGTGCAGCAGCTGATGTCCGGGGAGCCCTGTTTCATCTGGAAACGACGTGGCTCCGCCACCTGCCCTAAGCTGCCTCTTTGCTGGTACCCGGCGAACAACCTGCTCTCTCCCAAGAGGTCTGGGGGTGGAAGGGGAGACCTTCCATCGGATCAGTTTGCTGAAGTGACAGGTGGAGGGAGACAGTTCTGTGTAAACAGCAGGTGGACACACTCTGACCCCGCCTGGGAAGGACTGTAATGCTCGCTCTCTGAGTGAGTGCTGGATGTTCCCAATGGATCTTAGAGCCGACAACGTCTGTGCTGTTATGACCATTTTATTGATGAGGCAACTGAGATCTGGGGAAGAGAAATGAATTCAACTTCTCTCTTGTTAATATTCTACCTAAATGGAACTAAACAGACGTGTGTGTAAAATCTTCAGGTAAGGTTTCAAATCCAGTATCATAAGAACAGGATACCAGAGATGCAGCTTAACACCTGAACTAGAAATAAAAAATCCTAGGGGATACAGGGGATAAACTAACTATAGGTTTTTGTCCATCCAGCACACTGTCCTTACTTTTTCTTTTTTTTCTTCTGGGAAACACACTGTATTCCAGTTGATCCTGTGGGTCAGTTAGGGTGTTCTATTCCCTTTCCATGATAGGAGACTCATGACCTTGGTTGGCTCATTGAATAGCCTATCTCCTTAAAAAAATTTTTTTTATACAGCAGGTTCTTATTAGTTCTGGATTTTATACATATAAATGTATACATGTCAATCCCAATCACCAAATTCATCCCACCACCACCACCACCCCTGCCGCTTTCCCCCCTTGGTGTCCATGCGTTTGTTCTCTACATCTGTGTCTCTATTTCTGCCTTGTAAACTGGTTCATCTGTACCATTTTTCTAGATTCCACATATATGTGTTAATATACAGTATTTGTTTTTCTCTTTCTGGCTTACTTCACTCTGGATGACAGTCTCTAGGTCCATCCACGTCTCTACAAATGACCCAATTTCGTTCCTTTTTATGGCTGAGTAATATTCCATTGTATATATGTACCACATCTTCTTTATCCATTCGTCTGTCGATGGGCATTTAGGTTGCTTCCGTGACCCGGCTATTGTAAACAGTGCTGCAATGAACACTGGGGTGCATGTGTCTCTTTGAATTACGGTTTTCCCTGGGTAGAACAGCCTATCTCCTGAGCACAGTGACTGACTCATGGATAAAGCATGTGATCTAAACTGGGCTAGAATCTTCCCTGGGATACAGATATTCCGGGAGGAAATGAGGACTGCTTTACTGTTACTAATATCGTATGACAATGGGAGACTAGTCCTTCTGGCAGCCATCTCTTCCACCAGTAGACAAAATCTGCTACAGAAGTAAGCCAACAGAGACCACCATAGCCAAAGGATGCAAACAGACAAAGAATCCGATTATACAGTTGAGCTCCTGGATCCAGCTATGCCTGAAGCCATAGCTCCAAGACATTCTAGCACATGAACCAATCCACCTCCTTTCATCATAAACTATGTTTAATTACCACCAAGAGTTTGAGTAATATGGGATGAGAGAGGAAAGAGCAGCGCTCCATCGAAGGTCTGCATGTGGCATATCACATAGTATTTTTCTAAGTTGTGGTCTCAAGTTAATTCTCAGCAAATTTCTCAAAACTCTGGCATCAGCCATGTTCTTTCTTAGCTCCATGCCCTTCCCCATGCTGTTCCTTCTACCTCAAATGGCTTACCGTTCTGCTTCCCTACTTGGTGAGTTTCTACCTAGCTCGAACATAATCTCTTGGTTGCAATCTTCCCTGGTTTCGCTAGATAGTATCAGTTTTCCCCCCAATAAACTACGAGCTGTCTAGAGTAAGACTCACGTCCTACTCGTCGTATGTTCTCAGCAACAAGTACCACACCGGGCATGAGGTCACTCTAACTGATATAATTCGAAAGTAACTCACAGTGAACTGGAAATTCTGCCTTCAAGGAGGCCTACACTGTCCTGGAGAGTGGGGGAGGGAGACAGAGAATCAAAATTCTAACAGGGCACGGATAAATCCGATTCTATAATTGAGAGTCAACACAATCATGCTGGTATGAAGAGAGCTAATGGCTTCAAAGGTTGCATTAACAGAAGTAGGATGCTTGGGGTGGAGGTGAAAGGACCATCCCATTGGGTGCCGCTCAGCTCCGCCTGGATCTCGGCCCCAGCCTCCAGACTTACATGGGGACACTGGAGGGACTGGAGCATCAGACTGGTTGAATGACATCACGGTTTGCGTATTACTGTTAATAGCTTTCTTGAGATAATAGCTCGCATACTACACAGTTCACCCACTTAAAATGTACAACTCAATAGTTTTTACTATATTCACAGGGTTGTGCAACGATCATCCAATTTCGCAACATTTTCACGATCACAAAAGGAATCCTGTTCCCTTACCTGTTATGCCTCCAGCCCCTCCATGCCTTCTCATCTCTAGGCAACCACCCACCTACTTTTTGTCTCTAGTTTTGCCTCTTTGGGACATTTCCTACAAATGGAATCATATGGTCTTTGGGATGGGTGTCTTTCACCCAGTCTAATGTTTTCAACATACTTTTTTGTTGTTGTGAAAGCAGCAGGAACCTCCCTTTTTCATGAACAGTAGTTCAGGTGAAATCCAACAATGTAAGATAAATAAGGGAGAAATGGTACTGGTTGGAAAAGCAGGAAGGGAGTCCTGAGTTTTACTTTTTTGACTTTATCCCTCGACATACGTATCTACGGACAGGGGCCCCTGGGACCAGGGAGCTGGGCCACTTACCAGGTCCCAGGCAGCCCATCTGGACACAGAGAGTTCTATTTTGTTGTACTTTTGAGAGCAGAAAAAAGCAGTGCTGTTTCAAGCCTTTTTTTAATTTTAAGGAACTGCCTTCTCCACGAAGGGGCATGATGTGAAAAACATGCCGAGTCCCTTCTTATGGTAATACTGCACTTTGCAAATGGCTCGGATCCAATCCAATTGAACATAATAAAATGAAACAATCTGTGCTATCTCCAATGGCTTTAATCTTTACCACGCTAACGATTCCGAAAGCCCATGAGCACAGTTTAAGAAAAAAAAAAAGAAGAAGAAGAAAGAAAAGACATGCTCTGCTCTGCTGTTATCAGCCTTCCTGGCAGCTGGGGCTAGCGCCTACTTCACCATCAACAGGGTCCTTGGGAAAGAAGCCTACTCCACTGCTTCGAGGTCAAAGTTTATATGTGAAGCGAACTGGGCACAGTCACTGCTCTACCCCTGTGCTACCAACGGTTAATAAGGACACTCGATGGCATCCGTAACTAAGATGGCTGCCCCATTTTGCAAGGTTGGCGAGAACTCCCCGGGGAACTGTTTGGTCATCACCAGGACCTGGCCTCTCTGGCAATTAGCAATGACATTGTCTGTCCATCCACGCAGACTGTCCAGGGCTCGGAGCTCACGGTCCCTGCCTTAGAACCTATATGCAACCTAGGGCCTATATGGGTAGGGCTGTGGGGTAGAGTTTCTGGAGAACGCGTGGAAACGACTCATTCGCTCGCTCCCTCATTCACCCACATCTACGGATCATCTCCTACGGACCACGCACGACGCTAAGGCCAGAAAGGAGAGGATGAGTCAGATCCAGTCCTTGCTCTTAGAGAGCCCGGAGGAAAGGGAAATTAAACAGAGAGAGAGCCGCATTTTCACATATTGTGGTAAGTACTGAATAAGAAGCGAAACACCAGACTGTAAGGGCGGGGTTGGAGGGCAAACTCCCTGTTCCCTCCCCCGGCTCCTGCGGCAGCTGCTGGGTCCCAGGGTGCTGGAATGGGGCCGAGTGATGCGGAGCCGCTCCCATCCTCTCCCATCTTGCTCCCTCTCCCCGCTTGAATAGATCCTCCACACTCGGAACTCTCTGCCGTCGCCTGCAGCAGTCAGCTCCTGACTTCCACCCTGACCCTTCATCCAGTTGGAACCGAACGCCCACTCGCTCTCCTAAGTCAAATCTGTATGGTTTCCGTCTTGGCCGTCTCCTCCGGTCAGTTGTCCTTGAAAGCCTAGGAGGTGGGTGGGACTGGTCACTTCCCAATCGTTCAGGGGTGGATTCATCCACTTGGAACATATTTTGGTCCACGAGCTTGCCTCTTCCCTTCCAGGCACGATTCAGTGATGATGAGCTTCTCAGAGAAGCAGCTGAGCTGGGGAAAATGGGCTGGCATGCGTACTGGGTATTTCAGGGGCTGGTGAGTGACTCTGGGGAACGTCCTAGAAGGGGAAATACTGCAATAGCGCATGAAAGGAAGCCTTTGGATGATCTCTGTGTATTCCATAGATCCTTCCTCCATTAAGGCAATAATAGTCGTTGGTAATAAAAATAATAAATGATGACTAAGCCCTTAACCATGTGCCAGACATATGCTACATGCTTTATTACCTTAACTCCTTTGATCCTCCCAACACCTCTATGAAGTTGCCACTATTATGTTCCCATTTCACAGACTGGAAACTGAGGCACAGAGCCGTGAAGAAATTTCCCCAAAGTAGGGCAGGTAGGACACAGGATTGAACCCAAACTGTCATTTCTGAGGATACGGTCATGCCATTAAAATAACTGTGTGAGATATTTAAGCCCCTTTAAAAAGATGTACACTCTTTCCTCACTAATTCTCCTTCTGGAAATCTAATCTTAGGAAATATTTGAATATTAGGTATTATATTTATTAGTCTAAACCACAAGTTACTTTTTAGCCTTATTTATGGTAAGTAAAATCTGGAAGCAATGTAAATTTTCAATATTAGGGGGCTAGTTAAATAAACTAGAGTATTACCCATAAATGGAACTTATAGCCATCATTACAAATGACATTCATGAAGAGTCAATAATATAATGCAACTGTGTTACAACGGCAAGGTAAAATGCAAAACTGAAACTTCCATAGATGGGATGATGAAATGTCTTTGGATATCAGGGTAGGAGATGCACAGGAAAGGAAATATTTTCCATGTGGTTCCATCCAAAGCAGCTATCAGGAAACGATGAATTTCTGGGGAAATCTGTTATCTACTCTCAACCCACAGTCTCCTAACCCAGTGTCTCAAGAAAAGTCAACCTGGTACTTTTCTCTTTTTCTCAGATATTTCACGTGGAAAAATAAATGATATCAGAGGGTGTAATATCTCAGTTGGATGGGTAAAGCTAGGCTCTTTAGCTCACAGAAAAGAAAAGAAACCAAGCAAAACAGGTTTGACTTCTCAGTCCTGCTCACGCAGTGTATCCGGAATTGATGAGGCACACAGACAGCATCTGGAGATAACTTTTTTCTCCTTGTTCTCAAGCTCAGAACCAAATCACAGCACCTTCCTCCACCCGCTCTGCTTTAGAGCCAATTGAGACCAAATTAGATCACCCGTTTCGTCCAATTGTATAAACCACGTCAATATCGTTTGGGAAAATCTAATGGTCTTAATCTAAGAACTGCTCCTACGCCCACAGTAGAATCAAACAAATAATCAATAAGCCTCCGCACATTATAGCATCACTGAGGGAAGAGAGAGGGAAGAGCAGAGTTTGTGTTTGCAGAGGGAGCTGCGTAGGTGAATTCAAGTCACAATTCAGCAAGGACGAAACAGACAACAGCAACAACAACCACACTGGGATGAGTAACATAGTTTGTTCTGTAGGCTTTAGCAGTTCCAGAATCTTCTGGTGGGAAGTGTTAGATCATGAACCTGAATGAAGCAGGTATTTTCCTAGGCATTTAAAAATCTCATTCAATTGTCAACAACTCTATGGCATTGTTACTATCAACCCCATCTTATTGTTGAACAAATTTGAAGTTCAGAGAGGTTAGTTCGCTTGCCCAAAGTCACACAGCCAGTTAAGTGGCAGAGACAGGCACTGAAATCAAGTTTGTCTGTTTGTTTTTTAACTCAAGTTAAAGTGAATTACAGGCTGGCAAACTGACTTTGGAGTCAGCCACAATCCAAACCCACATTTTCTATAAACTTAGGCAAGTGGATTATATCTTCAACATTCAGTTTCTATATCTAGAAATGGAAGTAACTATACACACACACACACACACACACACACACACACACACGTCAAGTGCTTATTTAGTGCAATGCATACTCGATAAATGTTGGTTCTTAACAGCTTTATCATTACATTACTGTAATTATTTTTAATTAATTTTTATTGGAGTAGAGTTGCTTTACAATGTTGTGTTAGTTTCTGCTGTGTAGCAAAGTGAATCAGTTATACGTATACATATATCCCCTCGTTTTTAGATTTCCTTCCCATTTAGGTCACCACAGAGCACTGAGTAGAGTTCCCTGTGCTACACAGTAGGTTCTCATCAACTAATTATTTTTTAAAAAGCACACTCTCAACAAAATCATATGCAAATATAAAACTCAAGTTCAACAACACAATGATGGTACACCTGCTTGAGTGTTTAGGCATGACGTGACCAATGTCTGCAACTGATCTTGAAATGAATCAAAAGATAGACTGATGGATGGATAGAGGGGTGGATAAAGGGGTGAAATGTAAATACAGAGCAACATGAATTGTCAAATCTAGGTAGTGTGTAGATGAGCGCTTACTATAGAATTCTTCCAACTGGTACTGATGTTTTTCATAATAATAAAATGTTGGAGGGAATGGCCTACTACACAGAAACAGAGAAGAACAGAAGACTGTGGCTGAACCCCACAACAAAATGATGAGCAAAAGGGGCCAGACAAGAGTCTGCAATGAATGTTTCTATTTTTAGAAAACTCAAGGGCAGAGAGCTACGGTGACAGAAATCAGAACAGTAGCTGGCTCACAACGATGACGGATTTGCTGATTGGAAATGGGTATAGGTGAGCCTTTGGGGGTGTCGGAAACGTTCTCTATCGTGATCTGGGTGGTGCTTACACGGGTGTGTAAATTCAGAGCTGTCTGTAAATACGTGTACACTTGACCGTAATGTATGATACACCTCAAGTTGGATAGTGATTCAAGCAGCTCGTGTTTTCTGAACGCCTTCCCCTCCCCGCGCCAGGCGTTCCTTCTAGGCACTTTCTGAGGCATTCACTTGGAAAACCATTTCAGGGAATTGTCTGACAGAATACATTATTTAAGCCTTCAAGTGTGATGTGAAGCAACCCCACTTTCTTAGAAAATGACTGTCGTCCCCGAGAATAAACTTGACCTACGAGGAAATCACGAAGGTGTGAAACCCTTGTCCAGCACCCTCGGGCCTTTCCTCCAGAAAACAGTGGCTACACCCTGGACCCCAAGCTTCTGCCCTCTGGTGTGAGATTCCGCTATCAGGAAGGAGAAAGGAAAGGCCACCTCCCACTCACACCACATGGAGAGTCACCTACAGGGGGGACGTCCTTGTCAAAGGCTTGGCTCTCCCTCCCTCCTCTGGGAGATGTTCTAGTTCAGAAGACACACCTTTCCCTCCTGTCCACCGCAAGGACATCCCTTTCCAAAGCTTCTCTACGGCCTGGCTCACCGGCTCACAGACAGAAGGCACATTCAAGCTTTCTCAGGAGCGTCCTGGAAGGAGGTCCTGAGGAGAGACTGGAGAGCTGCCTCTGGCAACAGAGACCTGGCTACCAGGTCGACCCCCAGTCCCTTGCAAAGTGCCTTTGATGTGAACTTAAAAGCAGCACCTCCTGAATGCAGGCCACTTGGAATGACACAATGATTTCTGCACGCGCAATAAAAAAGAAGATGTAGCAGAAATAGAGATGAGTTAGGAGCCAGCAGGGCAAGACCACCCAAGACCATGATAACCTGGGGCACTTGTTTGTTTTTTTGTTTTTTTTTGCGGTACGCGGGTGTCTCACTGCTCTGGCCTCTCCCGCTGCGGAGCACAGGCTCCAGACGCGCAGGCTCAGCGGCCATGGCTCACGGGCCCAGCCACTCCGCGGCACGTGGGATCCTCCCGGACTGGGGCATGAACCTGTGTCCCCTGCATCGGCAGGCGGACCCTCAACCACTGCGCCACCAGGGAAGCCCTGGGGCACTTGTTTAAAAAACACAGATCCTCAATTTTCTCTCCAGATCTACTGAATGAGAATCTCTGGGGTTTGCACCCCAGAATATTCTTATTTTAACAAGCTCACACTGGGGATTCTCTTGCATGTGAAAGTTTGAGGATCAAGGCCTCTTTGTAAAGAGTCCCTTAAGGGGAACAGCCCTTTCGTTCATCCTTATACCCACCCTTCCACACACACACACATCCATCCATCCATCCACCCACCCACCCCTTCATCCACCCACCCCTTCATCCATCCACCCATCCATCCATCCACCCATCCACCCATCCAACCACCCATCCACCCACCACCACCCACCCGTCCATGCATCCATCCCATAACTCTGTACTGTGTGCCTTCTCTGGGACATGCCAAGGACTGCACCTTCTTTGATGGTCAAAGACAAAATTTCTTTACACCAGTGAGTTTTACAGAGAACCACACCACCTTAGACATTTTAAATTATAAAATCATCAGCCCAGTCATATAACAGTGATTTTTTAAACTGCACTGATCACGGTAATTTCCCTCGTTTTCCTTACTAACTTACAGAAGCCTATTTTCAGATATCACCACCATGTATGGAAGCCTGCCTGGATTTTAGGAAGAGTAAGATCTGGAACATGACCACTAAGTGCTTAGCTTGAGTCTCTTTTTCAAGGGAACCTGTACCTTGAGCTGAGAACACCTGAGTCTCATGGATCTGCAGGTCAGAAAGCACAGACCTATGGAGCTGATTACTCTCTGAGACGTCCAATTACAAGTGACTAATTTCTTCCCCCCAAAGGTACTCTGTAGAGAATACAGTATAGATTATTCTGTTGCCAGGAAGCTACGGGTATTTGGGCACCAAAGTAAACCCAGAGGTTCTGAAGTTCCCTACCTTTAACATAAAGTCTTTGAAAAATCTGTGTATGTGTGTAATAGATATGACAACTGAGACAAACGTTCAATAAAAGATGATGCCGATTTAACAAAAAAAATAAAAATAAAGCCACTAGGACTTCCCTGGTGGTGCAGTGGTTAAGAATCTGCCTGCCAATGCAGGGGACACGGGTTCGAGCCCTGGTCCAGGAAGATCCCACAAGCCGTGGAGTAACTAAGCCCGTGCGCCACAACTACTGGGCCTGCGCTCTAGAGCCCGCAAGCCATGACTACTGAGCCCACGCACCACAACTACTAAGCCCGCGTGCTGCAACTACTGAAGGCTGCATGCCTAGAGCCCATGCTCCGCAACAAGAGAAGCCACGGCAATGAGAAGCCGGTGCACTGCAACAAAGAATAGCCCACTTGCCGCAAGTAGAGAAAGCCTGTGTGCAGCTACGAAGACCCAACGCAGCCAAAAAAAAAATAATAATAAATAAAGCCACTAAATAGAAAAGCTACATATGCTCCTTCTGGATTAACTGCTGTATACCTCTATCACAGAATCATACAACCCAGTGGCTGATGACACAGGACATGATGATTGTTTTGCTGGACTGAGCTTCCTTGTTTAGCTCTCTGTCCTCTCCAGACTGTAAGATGCTAGACTTAAGCAGACACCATTCTTCTCTTTCTTACCCCTGGATCTGTTCCATGCCTGACAGTGCTTGATTCAATAAATACGTGTGCAATCATGGATGTGTGTCCTTCCCTGGTAAGAATCTGACAAAATGAGACAGTGGTTGCAATCTCCGATGGCTTTAACCTAAAGCAAGTGGATGATTCCCATTGGGAAGCAGTCTCCTTTCGTTTTAAGTATTGATGTTGTCAGAGAACAAATCTAGAGAGCTGAAGAAGGGCGAAGACAGCGGTCGCTCAGCAGCAGACACTGACTGGTTTTAGAACGCATCACACGCTAAGCACTACGCAAGCAGACAGGAAGCCCTGGTCCCATCATCTTCTGTTGTTCCAGGGTCAGGTGTGTCTTTGACCTGTGACCCTAATCATGGTCAGCGTGGAAGCCAAACATTACAAGTCAGGTATAAGCAGTTTGAAATACCAAACATGGGTGGCTAGAATTAGTCTTACCGTCCCACTCCCTGCCGTGAGATCAACAACACAGCCCCTTGTCCCTCACCCCTATGACATGTGCCCTAACCAGTGGTCCGTGACACTGGTCCAGCTCACCCACTAACCAATAAACCTGAGGCCCAGACCACTGGTGTTTCCTTTAATCATCCAGAAAGATCGCTCTTCACACACACCCTTTATTCCCAACCTTAGTTGCATATTAGAATCACCCCAGGAGCTTTCAAAAATCCTGACGTCTGGGCTGTACCCTAACCCAATTAAGTCAGACTCCCCAGAGGAAGAACCCAGGCTTCAGGGGTTTTTTTGTTTTTTGTTTTTGTTTTGTTTAACATTCCCCAGATGATTCTAGTAGGTTGAGGACCACTGATGGAGCACATCTTTCCCCCACTTTTCTCAGAGTCATCAATCTGTGTACCTGGCTTTAGCAAGGCTTCCAGACCTTCTGATGCTGTATTTGTATGGGGTGTCATCAGTATCTGGACCTCTGTTTTATTCTATAGACTTGGACAAGCTCTTTGATCTTCAACCAAGACTTGTGCCTTCATATCACATTGAGATTCAGCACCGATGGTTCTGACATGTTAGAAGTGAGTGGGTGGATAGATGGATGGATGGATAGATGGAGGGATGGGTGAATGAATGGAAGGATGGATGGATGGATGGATGGATGGACGGACGGACGGATGGACAGTTAACTGCGTGAAGACTATTAAACCTGAACTGCTTTACCACTCTCTTCAAACGTTTGTGCCCACTACTAGACATTAAATTCCATGAGACAGAGATTTTGAACTTATCTGTCTTTGCTTTCTCAGAGTCTAGCATAGCACTTGGCTGGTGGCAGGTACAGCAAGAGGTGAAAAACATATGCCTTTTGAAAATAAATGACTTTAATTCAATACCCTTATTTCTAAGTCTACCCAATATCCTTCTAAGAAGAGAATTTCTTGGTAAGGAGAAGAATGAAAGTCTTGAAATAGAGATGCTCCACTGATATTTCAGTTTCGTACTATACAAAGCAGCAGCTAGTGGCATGTTCCGCTAACAGAAATTCTCACTGGAAGATGATACTATTGATCTCAAGAGAAGCCGGGTAGACAAGCATTTTTAAAATACTGGATTATTTTGATAGTACGTGTCGAGCTGTCACAGAATTCCCTCTTTTCACTGATGAGAAAACTAAGGCCTAGGAAATAATTTATTCAACATTTTGAACCCAGTCCATCTCTCTCTCGGGACTCAAATGAAGGATTTTAAAATTACATAACCCTCTTACCCTCTGCCCCTGCCCCAAACATGACCTGTTTTCTGATCAAAGTATCCAAAGTGGCCCTGATGAGTTGGTATCTTTCATCAAGCTATGTGGAACCCAGTGATGCCTGCAAATACTGTGCTCTTTATATGTGGGCTGTTTGAGGTACCAAGGGAAAAGTAGTGAGTTCTGTGGTGTGGTGCTTGACTCCCATTTCTAATGGAAGAGAGGTACGGTGATGTACCTCTCTTCCACTGGAAAGTACAAGGCACCGTAACTTCCCAGACTGGCAGAAACGACCTGCTATGGATTGGAGTAAAGTGTGTTTTAAAATTATTTCAGAACCATAAAAACTCTCCACGGAGAGTGCTTTGAAACTGCAAATTAAATACAGAACATCTATGAACTGTATCCATTTTTACAGTAAGTATATATTTCCATAGGGGTTTGTACCATCTTTTTTGTCTAGTTACACTAGTTAATAATGCAGTGAATTTGCAGTTATAGAGTAAATGTTATTCTGATGACACCATTTGATTAAATTAAAGATGACATTAAAAGGACCATTTCAATAAAGAACAGAAATCTCCAAAGTAGCGGGGCTGAGTGTTGAAGTCGGCGAGTCTCGCGGTCTTAAAAGGACCAAATGGAATTTCCTTCACCACCTGAATGATGAGCGAGGTAAGGAACAACAGGACCAAATAATAGATGGGAGAATATGAAGGCTCAGATTCCAAGACCCAGGCAATTTTAGTTATTTGAGGCAGGCGTGCCACTCGCAAGAAAACAGCTCAGGAAGTCTTGGGAAAATGTAGAAGTACGTTAAGTAAAACGAAAGTGAGAGGGCACTGAGATTTGCAGCGAAATGTGCTGATGTGGTGACAGTGAATTGAGCTGTTGCACAAACCAAAGAAAGGGGACACCTGGGATTAGTCATGGCCACACCCCCACTGCCCTGCTCCCCACCATCTTCTCTGCAAACTCACAAATGCACATGTGGGCCACCCACACCGGTGCAGGGAAATCTCTGAGGTTAAAAAAGAAGAGAGTCCTAATTATTTCTTTTGGGCCTCTGTTCAGGTGATGCTTGCCATATCAAAGTTCTTTTCCTGAGTGAGAGGTTCACGTACGTAAATCAAGAGACTGTTTGAAGATCCCTTGACTTAAGTTCTTAGAGATAGGATCTATCTGAAGAGATATTCCGCAGCAACGTGACTGAGTTATGAATCACGGGCATTTCAGCAGAAAGAAATTCCAAGATTAAAGGTGTGCAGTGGTGGAGGCCCTTCGTTCCCACAGAAACACCTGCTCTGGTGTCTCAGCCCCAAAGACAGATGACATCTCTATTTCCACCGTGGGCCACTGACTGTCGACAAGTTCAAGCCCACAGCACTCACAATGGTGACTGTTTTTACAGCTAAAGAGAAAAACATAAAGAAAAGACGAGAGCCTCGACTCAAGCAAATAGAATTCTTCCTAGTGATCTCAAAAGAACATCACGAGATGCTAAGTTTTTCTCAGGGAATTCACCTGATCGTCATGTGTGTCGGTATCTTGACATAGTTATTTCCTCACAGAAAGGGACGGGGCGTGGTTTGTTGGAAAAGTCACGTGTCCCATCTCAGTAAATATTGCCTCTTTAAGTGCAAACACCTCAGAATGCAAGATTCATGGTGTATTTGACTTTCTGAATATAAACCTACAGTGTTTATTACCTTCCCAGCAGTAAATCACTTAGAGACAAAGGATGACAGAAAACGTCACATCGGCTAAGTCCATTCAATAAAGCACATAGATAACAAGCACTACAATGCTGACGACTTTAAGGCTGAACAGAACCCTCAAGCTGCCAGCGAACTGGTTCTTATTGACGAGACCCATGAACTTGGAAGGATGGCAACTATTCAGAAGTGATGGCAAACTTTCTTTAGGAAACATCCTCTTTCTCAGACCTTTGAAGCAGCTCAAATCCCCGTGTTTGACATTTGTCCCTTGACAGTTTCCAAAAGTGGCTTCAGCCCCCCTGCCCATCCCCTGCTGTTCTCTTTCTCTCTAAGGATCTGGCGCAATGTTTAGAAGAACCCGTATGTCTTGTCTGTGGCACGCTTTCAAAACTCAAAAGCTCGAAAATAATTTTTAATGCATGCTAAAAAAAAAGAAAAGGGAAAGCAGATTTTTAGGGCAGTAGAACTACTCTGTATGACACCATAATGATGGACCCACGTCATGATTCATTTGTCCAAACCCATAAGTTGAGCATCAGCAGGAGTGAACGTTACTGTAAAGGATGGACTCTGGGTGATCATGATGTGACAGTGTAGTCTCATCCCTCTGGTGGGGGACGGCGACAGCAGGGGAGCTTGTGCACGTGTCAGGGCGGGAGGTGGATGGGACCTTGGCATACTTTCCTCTCAACTTTGCTATAAACCTAAAACTGCTCTAAAAGGCAAAATCTATTTTCAAAAGTGGAAACGGGTCTGATACAAAGAGTATTTGAAAACTAGGGTGGTAAAAACGTCTAGTTATCATACCTTGAGTCTGGTATCCATACTTAGGGGGAACTGTGTACTGTCCTGACCACAGTCCATACTCACGTGTCCCAGTAAAAATAGAATCTCTTTTGGTCCAAGCTCTCTGGGACACTAGAACGCGTACCTCTCACTTGCCTCAAGTGTAACCCGAGTGTCGCAGCACTCCCCCATCCCCCTCTGAGCTCCTCCTGGCCAATTTCACTGACACACTACAGCTGACCCTTGCACAACACTGGGGTTAGGGGCGCCGACCCTCCGGGCAATGGAAATCCACATATAACTTATCGTTGGCCCCCCGTATCCGTGGTTCCTCCACATCCAAGGTTCTGCATCTGGCGGATTCAACCAACCTTGGATCGTGTAGTACAGCAGGGTGTACTACTGCAAAAAAGTCCGTGCAGAAGTGGACCAGCACGGTTTAAACCCATGTTGTTCAAGGGTCAACTGTTTCCGCGGAAAACATCTCTTCTGGACCGTGAGGAATCTTCGGCAGCCCATTCGTGAAGATACGCGGAACATAATTAGACAACCAGCTCTCCAGCTCCATCAGAAGCAGCCCCTGCCTCTGACACCTACAGCCCCTCCTTCTGACCTTGACTATAAAACCTCTCTTTTCCACGGCGAAAAAATCCTATACAGCCTTCGACTGTCATCCCTCTGCAGAGTTCCCTGATCAAGAAAGAACACACGGATGAAGCATCTGTGCTCCCCGTAGCGCTTTCTGTCATTTTTACTATCGCCCCCATCATCACCTTGAACTCCCATATTACAGGAATTTGTTCATGGGTCTCTCTGCTCCTATACTAGGAGGTCCTTGAGGCCAGGTCTGCCTCTTTTTTTTTTTTTTTTTTTTTTTTTGCGGTACGCAGGCCTCTCACTGTCGTGGCCTCTCCCGTGGCAGAGCACAGGCTCCGGACGCGCAGGCTCAGCGGCCATGGCTCACGGGCCCAGCCGCTCCGCGGCATGTGGGATCTTCCCGGATCCGGGCACGAACCCGCGTCCCCTGCATCGGCAGGCGGACTCTCAACCACTGCGCCACCAAGGAAGCCCCCAGGTCTGCCTCTTAATTGTTCCTTCTTATGGGTATTTCCAGTTGCTGGCATGGCCTTGGCATCTCAACGATGTGTCACAAGTATATAAGGGAAATTGGACGTATGGGTGACTATATTATTTCTAACAAGCCACAAGGATTTTCGGTAAAATATAAAAATTTCACCATTCATCTATCTATGCATCATTTATCCATCCATCCAACCACTCATCTGTCCATGGACCCATTCATGCATCCATCCAATCTATCCAATCGTCCATCCATCCATCCATCCATCCATCCATCCATCCATTGAAAAAATGTGCCATAATGCGTACTCTGCCATGCCTTTTTATGGGTGATAGAAAAGAAGAAAAAAGATGACTAGAAAATGAATAAGATATGGAGCTTGCCTTGACATATGTTGCCACTGAATAGGAGAAATAATATGTGAAAAGCGAGGGCCGTGTCGCGTCCATCTTTTTGTCCCCTGCAGCATCTTCCACAGGGACTTTAATTCGGCAGCGATCAGCAAATGACTGCTGAGTTAACGGATAAAACCAAACACAATATAAGGCAAAAAGTGAAAAGCGTCTGATAAATGCCGCAGACAAAATGCCACAGAAGAGTGGAGGGGAGGTTGATCACATCCAGCTGGACACCTCACAGAAGGCGGAATTTGAGCTGGGACAGGAGGGCTGGCTGGCTCAAATTCGAGACAGTGACGAGGGCAAGGCATTCCAGAAAAGTCTACCCATTCATGCATGGAGTCTCTACTGTCGTTGCCTATTGCAATGCCTGGCACAGAGGAGGTCCTCAAGAAGTGTTTCTGTTTTGATGTGAGGTACCTGCTAGGCTGAGCTGGGCATTAGGCAAAAGTGATGGGGACAGTTTCTGAGACTCGGGGCAATCATCTCTGGAGAAAGCCAATGGCAAACTGGGGGTGGGGTTAGAAAGATGGTTGTATGTACCAGAGAACAGCAATGTAAACTGCACAGAGTGGAGCAGAGGTCCTCAAGGCGTTGTTGATGAACAGGTTTCTATGACTAGGTTGGAATCTTGTGTTTGCAGTTAGCAGCATCTATTTGTATACAGGTAGTGTGCAAAGCCCTTAAGAAGAATCTGTTCCCTAGAGTGGGTTAAATATGTCCCCCTGCAATTGTGTCTGCAGTACTGATTCATTTCACAAATCCATGATCCTGTAGAGACCAAGGACCAAGGATGGACTTCAGCTCAGTCTAGGTCCAAAGGACAACACTTGGACTGTATCTGTCCTGTCTGATCAGAACAAGGGCTGAATTTCCCAAAGGTTCTACCTTAGGAGATGAGAGTCAAGAGTGGTCATCTACGGTTGAATTGAACAGTCAACTCAGTTGGTATATGGTCAGTTTCACGGCTGCCACCATTATCTCCGTCCCTCCCCCACCAACTGCTGTGTGGGTGCGGGGATTTTCAAGAAAACAAAATAACATCAGGGAAATGAGCGATGTGTCATGAGAATTGTGGGTCTTTGCTGGCCACGCATCCCAAGACGCAGGTTCAGGCTACCCACTGGTTCCTGCTTCCCTCTGCAATTCCAGAATTATTCTGGAAGCCCAAGCAAGTTCCTCTGAAGCACAGCCTTATTCCCTCCCTCCCTCACTTATTCAGTAAATGTTTGTTGACTGATGAGCCTTCTGTTTGGGAACTAGGGCTACATTGCTGCCCAAACGTTTGTTTGGAACCAAAACAAACACATAGCCTATGGAGCTTATACTCTGGTGGGGAAAATGGGAACTCCTAAATAAAGACAAAAATAAATGGAAAATCGCAGCTTGGTGCATTGCTCTCGAGAGAAAAAGTGTGAAACTCTAAGAACTTACAGGAAGACTGAACACAATCAGGGAAGGCTTCCTGGAGGGAGTGACAATTAGGTTAAAATACAAGGAATGAGTAGAGGCAAAGAAGGGGAGAGACCAGCATGAGTCAAGTCCCTGGGGCAGGGGGCAGCAGGGTAAGTTCTAGAAATTGAGAGAAAGTCAATGAGTTAAGAGTGCAAAGCCTTAAGGTGAGATGAGTGAGAAATGAGACCAGAGGGGTCTCATCTAGGCAGGGGCTAGATCACTGGATGGGGGGCTACAGGGGTTGCTCATGGGTCCATCTTTATCCTAAGAGTAATAGAAAATCACTGGTGTGGTTTAACTGAAGGTGGGAGGCGTGGGAAAGGCACACTCAGATTTGAGTTTCAAGAAGATCACTCTGTGTTTGAAAAATAGTTTGCAGAGGGAACCACTCCCTGCCGGCTTCAACTGCCCCCCCTGCCATACCCTCCCAGGGGAAGGATGCTGCTACCTGCCCTTGGCGTGCTGGTGCCAGGAACTGCCCCTTATCCTGCTCTGACCGGTCCCGGCATCTGCACTCCTGGCTGGCCCCCTTCATGAATACGTGAATGTCCCTTTCTCTACTCCCTTCCATGGGCCCATGCATGGTGCTCCCATCACCTGGTTCCTAGGTACGAGGGACAACTGTCTCCCAAGTAGAATGATCTCCAGTTCCACTGGGGATGATTCTAGAGCAAGACCAACATCAAGTTAAGATTGCCACCGCCTCCTGGGATGGGTATCGCTGTCGCAGTATAGCTGCCGTAATGGAGATCTGTTGTTTTTATCTTGTTAAGATCCATCCTGCTTTTTTCCAGCCATAACATGCCTTCTTTACTCCATCCCTCTCAAGTCTATATGGCTTGGGTCTAGCTGGTCCCATCCTGCAGTGCCAAAGTGGCATTCATTCCAGGTCCAGAGAGGTCACAAGGATTGGCTCAGAAATTTACGTATGACCCACTAGGGGCCAACCAGAGAGTCAGACGTGGGACTTTCTGGAACTCTTGGGAAGGAGATGCTCTTTCCCCCCAGCTCCTTGAACATGAAGGATGTAGGCTGACGGTGGCCATCTCTGCCTTCCTGGACCGACCCTGTCTGACAGTGAGGATTGCACAGAGGAAAGCACAGCTGAAGGATGGAGTGAAATACAATGACGTCAGGGTCCTTTGATCACCTGGGTCAAACCACGTCAGATCTTCCCCTCAGCTTCCCAGTTCCAGGAACCAACAAATTTCCTTTTTTTTTTTTTTTTTTGGCCTAAGCTGTTTTAGGGTGGGTTTACTGTCACTCACAATTGAAAATAAAATTAAAAAATTCAGTCTCATCTGGTCTCTTCTCATCATTGCCCTGCTATAATTGCTGCCACTCTAACCACTTCTGGCCTGTGAGGAAGCTAACTGGGGATGAAATCAAGGGAGGTGTTTAAGTAGGGTTGGAAAGAACTCTCCGCAGTGCAGCGTTGGGCCTTCAGCTAACCCCCGGCAAACACCTCACTCGCTCTGTAATATGAGGAGATAATCAGAGCCGTAACCGTGAAAGTCTGGTTTTCCCCAAAGGTGTCAAGCTTCTTCAAGTTTCCAAAGTCCTGGGCATGATGCCAGTAGATCATTTTAGATTTCTTTTGAAAACTGCCAATTTTAGCTTTCCAAGTGTCTAAGAAAAACCATTATTAAAATGCTTGCAGAAAGTAGGACCCAAGGATGAAGGATCCCAGCTCGAAATTTTTACCTCACATAATGGAAGTCATTTTAAGTCTAATCATTCATGGGTTTAGAAATTCACAGATTTGATTACCAAAAACCTGGGTCTGTCTACGTGTGTATATGTGTGCGCATGTGTCTGCATGTGTGGTGCGTCTGAATAGAAAAAAATTACACCTAGAACAGCCAGGGTTCTGCTTTGTCTCTTCTCAAATTCAAGTGTATCCACTGTCACTTTGCTTTCCAATCTAACACCCTATTTCATCAGGAGGGGATGACAAATAAGCCCCTTCCTCTCAGAACAATGGTAGGCCCCTGTCCTTTTGCAGTAACAAACATTGAAGAGTGGTGCGTTTTTCTCTTCCTTTTTCCTCAAGGAAATAACCATTGAATAACTCCCCTCTGTGGAAGGACAGGGTGGGGTTAGTCAGTCAATGGTGGGGACAGTAGAACTACTCTCTACTGTCCCCACCACACACACACTGTATCCTGCATTTGGGCTGGAGAAGGAGACTGGGAAGAGACCGGGAAGGAGTATTAGAAAAGGATGGATGAGACGGGTCAGCTATAAGCTATCAGTTATATCTTTTTTTTAACCAAAACAAAACAAAAACATATGCAGTATTCGTGGTTAAGAACGTGCTTTCTAACGTCATTGCCAGAGTTTACACGCTGGATTATACTTTGAGCTGCTTGGGAAATCTACAAGCCTCAGTGCTCCCACCTGCCAAATGGGAGCATGATAATTAAGTTAAATAATGCATGAAAAGCCCTTCGCAGGTCCCTTGCCTGGCATAGGATTAAACAATCAATATTGCTGTGACTATTAAGAAAGTCTGACGAGGGCCAAAAAGTTACAGATGTGGAGTGACACGGGGAAGGTACACCTGAGATTTCTCAGGCCCGCACGATGAACTCAACGCCATAAGGCTTTCGTCACTCAAGAGGGAAACTTTCTTCTTGTGTTTGTGTCCCTTGGGGTGAACCTAGGGCAGCTGTGGCATGCGGCTTGGAAGAAGCCATCCCTCTACCTCAACGCTTTGTCCAGATGGAGTTAACACGAGACTTAGACAGGGGGGGATTCAAAGAATAGAAATGTGTTCATCTGTGAAATTAAAAGTAGTACAGCATGACATACAACATTACGCGGTGGGGTTCGTCAAAAGCAATAATTAGGCTGAATATGACTCTGAACGTGCTCATAATCAAACAAAAGCAATTCTACTGAACGAGGAAAGCTGGTTCTCTTGGGAGGGGAAAGAGGCAAGAGGCTGAAAAGTACCGCGAAGCGAGCTCAACAGACTGACGGCTGAGTCTCCGCCAGCCGGGGGAAGGCACAGGGGCGAGGTATTCGTTTTGTATCACGGCCATAGAAATTACCGTCAACCCAAAACAACTCATCCATTGATTATCTCACGGTGGCCGGTGGGTCCCAAGTCTAAGCACAGTGTGGCTCAGATGGGCTTTCTGCTCAGGGTCTCCTAAGGCCAAAGCGTCACCGGGCCAAGGTCAGACCATCTTTGGGGGGGATGGTGACTGGTCTCCCCAACAGCAACCATGAATAAACAAGAGCTACCACTGCCACTGTTTGCAGACAAGCCTCCTACTTGCCACATTTTGGGCACAACGCTGTGCTTCTAAGTTTCCCAATGAACAGGGAGGTAGGCATGACTGTTCCCGTTGGCAGCAAATTACGCTCAGAGAGGTTGAGCAACCTATGCAAGATGACACAGCCCCCAGGATGGATCTAAAGCCCATTCTATCTCATTGCAAAGTCTGCATGCCTCCCCCGAAACCAGCCTTGCTGGCTAGCTAGCCCTCGGCCTTGCATGTCTTAAGTTCCTTCCTCTCTCTGCCTTTGACGTCCTCTAGAATGTCCTTGGACCCAACGCCTAAGACACAGTGATTTAATTGCTGGTATTTTTTCAGTGACATAATTAAATATCCACAGTGAAGTCAATCAACCTGAACCCGTTCGGAGAACACTTTGGAGCTGCCCTGGAATATTTTATTTAGGGGCTTCTTAATCACAGAGTTTGGCTTTTCTGCGTCTAAAATTGGGTTTCCGATTTCGGCCCTAGAGGCAAGAGGTAAAAATTGTTCTAAATAGCATCTAGGTGTCACATTCTTTCTGGCTCTTTTTAAGGGGCTCAGTGAGGGGATAAAGCAATTGCTTTATTGCAAAACGCAAGGGATAATCCTCTGGTTTATTATGATCCCGGGTCATCTGCTCACAGTGTGGAATGCAAAGACACTCGGGCGTTATCGGGAGCTATCCTGAAAGGCCCGAACAGGCAACCCACCAGCAGAAGAGCTTTCCAGCCTGAAGGTTCCCACCCAGGTCTGCATTTGCTCCATCTGACACCACGCTCCTGCAAGCAGACAAAAGAGAGATTTCCTAGCTGCTCTCAACATTCCAGAGCAAAATGCACCTGTGCTGTAATAAATGCAGGGACACAGCTGGGGGGGGGGGGGGGGTAAGAAAAATAATAAAAAATGCAGCTAGGGGCTAAAAAAAGTGATTTTGAAGCTAATGACAGTGTTTCTGCTTTTATTGCTTTGGGCAGAAACAGGAAGTTAGAAATCCAAGTGGCTTGAGAAAATATAACATTTAACAAACTCATTTGCAGGCCTCCAGTTGTATGATCCTAATTTATTTCATTGTTGTGCAGGTTCTTCTTTTGGGGACTTTTTTGATCTATTTTTAATGGGAAACTCATGTGCCTTCCTTCCCGCCCCCCCCACCCCTTTTCTCCTCACAGCGATTTACTGAGCAGTAAGACATTTTAAAAAGAACTTTTTTTTTTTAACCTACTCGGTTATGGGGGCAAAGACAGAACTGGGGGCGAGGGAGAAATCCCCACTTCAGGATCCATATTTAATGTCTGTGTTGGCGATTCCTAAAGCTTTAGTTCACGTGACTCTTCCAGGAAGAAAAACCATCCTACCAACTTGGAGAAGGTCATCGTTAACAACCTCCACCCTTGCCCCCCGCCCCCCGCCCCTTCTGCACTGTGGTTCTCACATCAGCATCTGGATTCGCGCTAGAGGTCCCCCAAGGCCCACTGCCAAGTTCCGTGGACCACTTCATCCACATGGCCCCCCGACCCTCTGATAAACAAAGGCACCACCCAGTTTCCCAGGCCAGTGACACATCAGCAGGGTAGAGACGTGGAATCGTTATATTTCTCTAGTGCCCCGGGATGAAGAGGGAGAGAAAGTACCTCTTCTGGGCTGATCGCTGAAATCTCTTCATTGTGTAAACACGCGCAAAAATGAGTTTGGTCATCATCTATCAATCTAAGAGCTCCCTGACCCTTTCTTCAAATACAGAAAGACAAAACAGGCTGAACTGTCTTGGCATTCTTGGAGTGGAGGAAGGAAGAAAGTCAAATCAGTAATCTGAAGAATTTCTTGAATAATCACCTCATTTAGGGGCTCAATTCAATGGCCTCGTGTTTCCAGAGCACAGCTTAATTGAAAAGGGCTCTACAGTTTAGCTGCTCTTTGAATTGTCCAACAAGCCCGTGAGGAAGGTGGGACAGGTATTAATTAGCCTGAAGGGACAGGTGAGAAAATGGATAGATGGAGAGATGAAATGACAGGTTCAAGGTCACAAGGGAAGTTAAGGTAAGAGCCAGGACTGGCCCCCATGTCAAGAGTCTGAGATAACATCCCCACGACCACATACAAGGTTCAGCCCCTATTCATTAAAGCCAGCTTCTGTCTATGAAGCACACAGCACACATATACAATGAGGCCTGAAGAAAAAGAATTTTCAGGATTTTGGGAAAGTAATGAATGAAAGAAGTCAAAGGTATGTTAAGACAATAGGGGGGAGGGGCATACCAAGAGGGTCAAAAAAAGATGCCAACTTAAAAAAAATTCTTAGAAATAAAACCAGTAGTCCGATCAAACACGGAACACAACCAAATGAACAAGAAGGGGGAGAAACTATTAAGACGAAAAGGCCACAGGACATTTGGGAAGGATTAGCAGGGCATTTAAGGAGTAACAGTATCACCAAAAAGATTTAAAAAAAAAACAGGAGTATCACTGAATCACTTTGCTGAACACTTGAAACTAACATAACATTGTCATTAACTAGACTTCAATTTAGAAAAGAAGATGAAAAAGGAGTGAAACAAAAACACAAACTTTGGGTCAGGGTATAGACTCTCAAACTTGAGTTGCACGTTTTGGCATGGAAGCTCCAGATGGATTACAGTTAAGCAAAGGGTGAATTTCACAAGTATACGGACAAATAATCTTCCTCTGAAGGTTGAGATTATATATTTAAGAAAATCAACCAAACGACGGACTTAAGTTCTCAATTCAAACTGCTTCTTTGTTCCAGAAGATGTCCACTTCTGGAGGTCACCCTTTAAAATGAGGACTCACCTGAGGACACCTTGCTATTTCACAGGAAAAGAAAGAGGAACTGGTCCCATTATTGCCGTATTACTACTTGTTCTACACATGCAGGCAAAGGTTTTTCAATTAGACTTTCCCTCCTGTGTTTGAATCCAGTTGAATTATCAGGGAAATGGCAATGTGGTCATGTCAGGGTGTCTTTCCACCTTCCCCTACAGGGCCATGATCACTTATTTGCAGGAGTCAAGAGTCACGCTCAGAAGCAGAGTGTAGGGCTTCCCTGGTGGCGCAGTGGTTAAGAACCTGCCTGCCCATGCAGGGGACATGGGTTCGAGCCCTGGTCCGGGAAGATGCCACAGAGCAACTAAGCCCGTGTGCCGCAACTACTGAGCCTGCACTCTAGAGCCTGCAAGCCACAACTACCGAGAACCTCATGCCACACCTGCTGAAGCCCATGCTCCACAGCAAGAGAAGCCACCGCAGTGAGAAGCCCGCGCACCGCAACGAAGAGCAGCCCCCGCTCGCCGCAACTAGAGAAAGCCCGCGCGCAGCAACGAAGACCCAACAAAACCAAAAATAAATAAATAAATAAGAATAAAAATAAATAGATAAATAAATTTATTTTTTAAAAAAAGCAGAAGTGTAATCTAAGGATGTCTCAAGGTGGCCTGCCCCAGACACTGTGCCATGCAATGTCCATCTCCTTGAAACGCTCCACAGCAATTCGATTGGTGAATCATTAGTTCCAAATTAGGAAGAAAATCACTGAATTCAGAGCACTTACCAAACTCACTACTACAACTCGATCTGGCTACAGCAAGGACAAATCAAATATGGAAGATACGGTATCTCGACTGCCGCATTTTGTAGCATAAGACGCTCTAGGTTTTAATACTATTGCGCTCTTTGTTCTCATCCCCTGTTTAAAAATTGATTCTACTGACTGAGGCAACAAACATTTCTTGAGCAAAGGGAACAGTTCCTGTCTTCAAGGAGTTCACAGTCTAGTAGATGAAACAGACAGGAGACCATTTCAATTCCATGAGAGAGAGGCTGGAAAGGTAGAAACTGAAAAAGTACAAGAGAATCTCAATCATGGCAGTCAATTCTATCTGGAAAGGGGGAAGAGAAAAAATTACCCAGAGGAAGGGTTGTTTTGTGCTGAGTCTTGAGACAAAAAATCAATCCAAACTCAACAATCATCTCATCATGGGCTCCCAGTACCACAGCCCAGAGAAACTCGGGAAGAATTTTCAGAAATCAATAATAGATCCCTGGGTTTTGTTTTTTTCTTCCAACCTCCTTCTCTTGATGAGCTTCTTAAATATCTGGGCAAGGACCTGGAAACAGACCCTTGAACAAGAGGAAGTCAGGCCTCTGAAATGCCAGTGGGCATCAGCGATGCAGGGCTCAGCTGATAAAGATCCTGGGCTCCACGTGGCTGACGCTTCATCTCAGGGCCCACCTGCCGCCCTTTCAGAAGCTACACTAACTCTTTTGGGCCATCACGGGGCTGGTGACCCCACCGAGCAGTGATCTGTGGTGGGAGTTTCCCCTCAAATGGTGGAATCCAGAAAGGGAGCTGTAGGAAGCTTGAGTCTTGGCAGGCCTGCACTTGGTCTTTCTTGTTTCTCCCTCTTGGAGTTCTCCAGGCCGGGACAGGTTATCTGACCTGGGGGAGTGGACTTGCCTTCCCAGAGGTAGGGAGATGGGAGAGAAACATGTTGTCAGTAAGAGTACAACCTTTGATGGCAAAGAGCTCAGGGTTTGGATCCTGGGCTTGATTTTTATTGGATGAGGGACTTACTGCCTGTACTTAGTCTCCTCATCTAGAAAATGGGCACAATAAAAGCCTATGTCACAGGATCGTTTTGACGATAAAAGAGAAAAAGGGAGAGGTTGCTTCTGAAGGGCAAAACCAAAGGCGAGTCACATAGAAAGTCCTCAATAAATGGGAACTATCATCTGTTTTAAGTGCCTACTGTGTGGTGCCATCTTGATTCCTTATCCAGCTAAATCTTTAAAGGAATTTTGAACGGTTGTCATCATTTTACAAAATAGGAAATGGAAGCAAGAGAGGTAAGGAAAAATGAAGGCAGGCTTCAAGCCGAGGTCCGTCTGATACAAATCCCAGGCTGTTCTATATGATACATGCAAAGAAACATCTGACTTCTTTGGGTGAAAAGAGTGGGGAAGGCAGATAGAACAGGGACAGGCAAAGAACGTCTCGTTCTGAAGAGCTGGTTTTGACCTAAGACCTCAGTTTCTAGCTCAAGTCTGCCCGAACAATGATGTCTCAAAATATCTCGAAAATAAGATGTTTTCCCCCCATGTCTTCGGATGACCATTTAGCTCAGTTAGTCAAGTTCGAGGTCCTCTTAAGTGTTGGTTCAATTCAATTGTATCTTGGCCTGTCACATGTATGAAAAAATGTGGCGCAAACCTTTAAACACGTTAACTTTTTTTTGAAATAATATATTCTGGCAAATTTTTATTCATTCTCCCCCTGCCCCACCTTCCCAAAGTTAGAGAGGTCAATTTTTTCTGATGTTATATTTTTTGGGGGGGCTGGGGGCACCCTTTAGTGGTGGAGGTAGGCTTATTCTCAAAACTTTCCAAACTGCCGTCATACATTATCAGAACTTGCCCCCAGACTGTCGTCCGGGACGTCAAAGGAACCTTAGAGGCAGGGTAGACGGTTCTGGAGACTCTTACTTTCAAGCAGGATGATGACGTTGAACCTCATACCACGGAAGATGCAAGACGGGCTAGCAGTGCAGGAAGCAGCTTGAATTGTTTAAGAAACCTAATTTTTTAAGGGGAACTGACTCTTACCAGGTAGCTTATGCCAAGGACACACAAAGAAGCATCTGCTTTGCTTTTCCTTGCAAATTACACTGAGGCTACCAGGAAAGAAGGGACTCTCCATGGGAACCACACAATCATACGTAATCTGGATTTGGGCATACGAGAGCATAATTACCCACCAGCCTCTACGCGGGAAAAGGCAGAGAGAGAGAGAGAGAAAAGCTCAGTCGATATTCCCGGGTGCTTTCCCAGCTCAGCCACATTCATCTATAATATCCTACAGAATAGGGCACAATGTTTTCAGGGAAAAATAAAACCAAAGAACTTAATTAATGTCATAATTAAATTAAGGCCCAAATTAGCAGGCCAAAAAAAAAAAAAAATCACCACGATTAAAAAAAAAATACTAGTAAAAGCACAATCCTGAACTTACACAAAGTATTCTTTTATTTTATTACATTTCTTCTTCCTCTTTTTATAAGTTCACTCTAAGCGGATTAATGGCCTTTTCAAACCCTGGAAAAGGAATCCGAGAATTTCTTCTCTTCCTCTGATGATGGGGGATGCAAACACAGTGCAGCGCAGGAATAACAAATGTTCTGTTTTCTGAGCACTGGCCCATGATTTATGAAAGGTGTACCTCACTGTGGGAAGATGATGCCATTTGAAATGGTCCATTTCATAAATCTATCCCCCTCGTCCCCAGCCACACACAGGACTACTATGAACTCCTGAATCCAGTAATGTTTTCATCCTCTACTGACAAAAAAAAAAAGGACTTTGGAGTGAGCGAGGTAATGATGCCTTACAAAGGAGCAGCGGCTAACACGCCGTCTCCAGGGCTTTCTCTGGCAATGGCCACAGAGCTTCCAAGGCGGGGACACTTGGATAAACAAAATGAAGAAATAATCAACGTGCACGACATCCCTAATGTCCTTCTACTGCTAGAGGCATTAATGATAGCATGCGCCCAATCCTCCAAGCGACTGCAGAACCCAATGTTTTGCCTGAATCCCCTCGCCACCCCATGATGGATTTATGCTTTGGAACTGGGGTATTTCCTACTCATTCACGCACCGGTTCAGTATATCTGCTTGTTTACCTAACGGCAAGAATGCACCCAGAAGAGAATTCTGGGCCAGTCGGGAACCAATCGTAAACTTCAGTGAAATTCATGGTTGTGAGTTTCTCTGGCCCTTAACTAGGAGGGAAGCGATATATACATGTCAATGCCATGCAGGCTGCAGAAGACCAGCATGAAACATGAGCAGGGGGACAGAAGAGGCTTCCTTGGGAGCCGATGAAATGGACAGCACAGACACGAGGGGTGACTACGAATACACGATGGACGCATCTCCTCAGACTGAAGTTGTATGTCAGACCGGGATCGACTTGTTCTCATGACAGACGCTGAGAAACAGTCTGAAGGGGGACACGAAGATGACACATAGCGCCCTGGTGTCAGGGAGGCTGAAAAAAGAAAGACGTGAAACCCACTAGGCATGAAGTGCTTCATGTTCAGTGCAAAGGAAAGAAAGTCAATTTAAAAGAAAGAAAGAAAGAGAAAGCACGCATGCGTGTATTTAGTGGTGTTTTAACGTCAGTGGTGATTACTGCATTTGAGAAAACCCTTATACCCACCACTCAGATACTAATGGATTAAGAGGCAGATAAGGCACAGGATGTAAGATGCAAACGATGTAAAAATGTGATTTTGAAAGAACTCCCAACATAGGATCCTGAGCCTGATCCCCTGGAATTTCCATATTTTTACTTGTATTTAAGAACCAATTTCAAGGTCAGTTTCAGTGGAGAAACACTGAGCTAAGATGGGAAGTAACCCCATTAAAAGTCTACCAGTGTTTTGCATATTTATTTTTCTTCTTCTATAGCGAGCAATGACGACTCATAAATCAAAAAACCAGGGTAAACAAATACCAAAGAGGTTACTTTATACAAAATGTATACTCCTTATTCTATTTATACAAACATTTCTATTACTTGAATTTATAAAGTGTGTAATACTGCATGCATGCCTTAAAAATTTGCATACATTTCCATAAGATGGAAAAATATATATTATTGTCCCAAGTCTCAGAAGACCATGGCCTAAATAAAATGATGACCAACTCAAATGCATTTTTGTACAATGGGATGGAAGTAATGTTTATTTTTTAAAAGCTTCAGGCCTAGATTTTTTTTTTTTAGTATAAATAGATGTAAATTTTCCAGTTATGTAGATTCCATGGTCTGACCATGAATATCCTATACGGATATGGGCAGCTGAACAGGATAACCTTGGGTCTTCGCAATAAGATTCAAGGAGCTTCAACAAAAGCATGTACAAATAGGAAAATCAACATCCACACCGCTATACTAAAAGGACATCAGACTCATGTCACCCTGATCGAGGAACAGGAAGTGGGGTGGGCTGAAAGAGGGAATGGAATGTGGAGAATTGAAAGTTGCCATTGAAAGAGGCAAAGTTACCCCCAAATGCAGATTTTCCCCAGCTGACATGGATGTTCCAAAAGTCTAAACACTTTTTTTATGTTTTAGAAACTTCTCCTTGATAATCTGATATCTGATAATTTGACAATTTGATACACTGGCATCCTAGGCCATTTCAGAAGCCACCTACAAAAATTAGCCCTGTGTGTTTATTTGCTTGTTTTATAAAACATCGATCCCTTACTTCGTTCTTTAAAAATTTATTTATTTATTTATTTATTTTTGGCCATGTTGGGTCTTTTTTGCTGCGCACAGACTTTCTCTAGTTGTGGCGAGTGGGGGCTGCTCCTAGCTGCCGTGCGAGGGCTTCTCTTTACAGTGGCTTCTCTTGTTGCTGCGCACAGGCTCTAGGCGCAGGGGCTTCAGTAATTGTGGCATGCAGGCTCAGTAGTTGTGGCTCGCGGGCTCTAGAGTGCAGGCTCAGTAGTTGTGGCGCATGGGCTTAGTCGCTCCGCGGCATGTGGGATCTTCCCGGACCAGAGCTTGAACCCTTGTCCCCTGCATTGGCAGGCGGATTCTTAACTACTGCGCCACCAGGGAAGTCCCGATCCGTTACTTTATTCATTAGACTAGACTTGAAGCAACTTTCGGCCACTTCCCCCCAAATTAAGTCCATCCTCAAAGGATAAACGTTTGCCACCGGTGAGCTGATGCCAAAGAAAGAATCAAGAATCAGAAGAATCAAGACCCGCAAGTAATTCACAAAAAGGAAATCCTTAAAAATGTTTCCAGCAATTGCAGAATCATGCTTCCCTGCATAAGGGAAACACATGGCAGAGGACGACAGACACACTCTCCAAGCAGGAGTCCTTCGAGGCCAGGTACTGCCTCTTATTCATCTTTTTTTGTTTTTTTTAAATTAATTTTTATTGGACTATAGTTGCTTTACTATGTTGTGTTAGTTTCTGCTGTTCAGCAAAGTGAATCAGTTATATCTATACGTATATCCCCTCTTTTTTAGATCTCCTTCCCATTTAGGTCACCACAGAGCACTGAGTGGATTTCCCTGTGCTGTACAGTAGGCTCTCATTAATTATCTATTTTATAGATAGTAATGTATATATGTCAAGCCCAATCTCCCAATTCATCCCACCCCCCACCCTGCCTCTTATTCACCTTTAAAGTTCAGCACCCAGTTTACATCTGACAGACAAAAGATGCCCAGTGAACCTATGTTGAATGTAATACACAGCTGTCATGGCTCTGAGCGCCACTGGTACGGAGCAGCAGGGAATGATTAGCGTGCACTCTGCGGGACAGCAGATCTGAGGGGGTCTTTGTCTTGCCTAAGACCCTTCAGTGGCTGCCCAATACACTCAGAAATTCCAAATTTCTTACTTTGGGCTGTAAGGCCCACCTGTCCAACCACATCAGGTTTCGCTCTGAACCCATGCCATTCAGTTTCACCTCCTATCTTTCTGTTTTTCAACTATGTCAAACTGGCATTGGGCATTTGCTGTCCCCCCTGCCTGAACCTCTGGCTTTCCAGCACCCCTTTGGCTGCCTCTGGCAATTCAGGCCTCAGATTCTATTAAGGGTGTTCCGGACCCCCCAAATCAAATTAGCCTACTCTCATCCCCCGTCCTCCTCTATGGCTTTACCTGGTTATAACAGGCCAACTACCACTAACCTCTAACTTGTGTCTCACTCACTCATTCATTTCTTGAGTCTGTATGAACAAAGAGCCTTCACCTGCCTTCAGGGCTGTATCCCCAAACTAGTACATAGTAGGTGATCAAAAAACACCTCTGGAGTGAACGAATGTACTAAAATGTCCAGAAAGGACTGATAATATTTGCTGCATTTACGAGAATCCTGCTGATGGCGATCTCAAAGACAGAGGTGACATGGCAGCTCCAACGGCTGAACGACCAGTGGATCAGGCCCACCAAGACAGAAAAATGAATGAAGAAGAGCCCTTGCTTTTCGGTGTCTTGCTGCCCCCCAGAGTGGTGGTCCTCAGGCTCTGTGTGTTCACAGCTTCAGCTGACTCTTCATGTTTGATAAAAATAACCATCCCAGGAAACATCTTGGTGACATACCCTGATTCTGATCTGCAGGACCAACTCTGAAGGACGGTCCGTATCCGAGTCTGAAGAGGTAGAGTTTGGCAAACATTGATCTGTTTCCTGTCTTTCCCACCGTGTACGTCTTTGGTTTACTTCCAGATGTGTGGAAAGCCACTCTCCTCTCAAAACATCAATCCTGTCTTTCCTGAGGTCCAGGAAGGTCCTCACATACAACGTGAGATGATGATATTCCAGGGACTCAGAATTGGAACTCACAGAGTCTGAGTGGGAATCCTAGCTCTGCTGCTGGCTGCTCCGCCTTAAGAAAGCTACCAGGCTTTCTTAGCTACAATTAAATCAGACAAAACAACGCTTAGCACAGAACCTGGAGCATCAAAAAACTCAAGAAATGTATGTTTAGCATCTCCATGGAATTTACATGACCACAGAAAACACACACTCAAAAAAAAAAGGGGGGACCATTCCATTAATATTTAATCCTTATACCTAAGGATTATGTATCTTACGTATCTAATTAGTGTAATTAAAAACACAGGTGGGGGCTTCCCTGGTGGCACAGTGGTTGGGAGTCCGCCTGCCGACGCGGGGCACGCGGGTTCGTGCCCCGGCCTGGGAGGGTCCCGCGTGCTGCGGAGCCACGGGGCCCGTGGGCCATGGCCGCTGGGCCTGCGCGTCCAGAGCCTGTGCTCCGTAAAGGGAGAGGCCACAGCGGTGAGAGGCCTGCGTACCACAAAAAACGAAAAAAACCACAGGTGTATTTGTGCATCAGGGTAGCTCATACTATTCTGGTAACTTTTGGCTATATTTGAAATGCTTTTAAAATTAAAAGTCCCCCCCCCCAAAAAAATCATCCTATAGGTGTGCCCCTCTTCAGGGAAATTTGATATACCAAAATTTTTTAAAATCTAGGAATGAGGATAACTGATGAGAAAAGATTATTCAGAAACTGCCTTAAAGTCCCTGTAGTTTAAAACTATATTTCCACTTAATTTTCCAGGTCCAGAGGCAGAGTCAAGATGGCGGTGTGGGAAGATGTGGAGCTAGCATCTCCCCACAACGAGGGCACCTGGCAGCCGCTGGTGGGGACTCTGATGCCCTAGGAGACGGGAGGAACCCCAGAGTGAACTGGTAGGACATGGGGGGACCGAAGGGGGAGGAGAAGTGGACGCCAGACAGGATCGGTGCCCCTGAGGCCAGGGAGATCAGGAGGGGCAGGTGGGAGGGACTCTCCAGGAGGAACGGGAGACAAGCAGAGGGCGACTGCCCTGCTCACGGGGGCCCAGGGAGCCTGCTGAGCTCCTAGGCCAGTCTCTTGCCCTCCAAAGCCCCCTTCAGGCCACATGGGTCCTTGGGGACATAGGAGGGAGGCCAGGGAGATCAGGAGGGGCAGGTGGCAGGGGCCGTCCAGGAGGAACAGGAGAGGAGCAGAGGGCATTTGCCCCGCTACTTATAGAACTTTCCACACAAAACAGGCAGAATACACTTTCTTCTCAAGTACACATGGAACATTCTCCAGGATAGATCACATCTTGGGTCATAAATCAAGCCTTGGAAAATTTAAGAAAATTGAAATTGTATCAAGCATCTTTTCTGACCACAATGCTATGAGACTGGAAATCAATTACAGGGAAAAAACTGTAAAAAACACAAATACACGGAGGCTAAACAGTGCACTAGTAAATAACCAAGAGATCACTAAAGAAATCAAAGAAGAAACAAAAAAAATACATAGAAACAAATGACATTGAAAACACGACGACCCAAAACCTATGGGACGCAGCAAAAGCAGTTCTAAGAGGGAAGTTTATAGCAATTCAATCTCACGTCAAGCAACAAGAAAAATCTCAAATAAACAATCTAACACTGAACTTAAAACAACTAGAGAAAGAAGAACAAAGAAAACCCAAAGTCAGTAGAAGGAAATAAATCATAAAGATCGGAGCAGAAATAAATGAAATAGAAACAAAGAAAACAATAGCAAAGATCAATAAAACTAAAACCTGGTTCTTTGAGAAGATAAACAAAATTGATAAACCCTTAGCCAGACTCATCAAGAAAAAAAGGGAGAGGATGCAAATCAATAAAATTAGAAATGAAAAAGGAGAAATCACAACTGACACTGCAGAAATACAAAGGTTTATAAGAGACTACTACAAACAACTATATGCCAATAAAATGGACAACCACAAAGAAATGGACAAATTCTTGGAAAGGTACAATTTTCCAATACTGAACCAGGAAGACTTAGAAAATATAAACAGACCTATCACAGGTACTGAAATTGAAACCGTAATTAAAAATCTTCCAAGAAACAAAAGTCCAGGACCAGATGGCTTCACAGGCAAATTCTATCAAACATTTAGAGAAGAGCTAACACCTATCCTTCTAAAACTCTTCCAAAAAATTGCACAGGGACAAACACTCCCAAATTCATTCAACGAAGCCACCATCACCCTGATATCAAAACCAGAAAAAAGATATCACAAAAAAAGAAAATTATAGACCAATATCACTGATGAACATAGATGCAAAAATCCTGAACAAAATACTAGCAAACAGAATCCAACAACACATTAAAAGGATCATACACCTTGATCAAGTGGGATTTATCCCAGGGATGCAAGGATTCTTCAATATATGCAAATCAATTAATGTGATACACCACATTAACAAATTAAGGAATAAAAACCATATGATCATCTCAGTAGATGCAGAAAAAGCTTTTGACAAAATTCAACACCCATTTATGATAAAAACTCTCCAGAAAATGGGCATAGAGGGAACCTACCTCAACATAATAAAGGCCATATATGACAAGCCCACAGCAAGCATCATACTCAATGGTGAAAAACTGAAAGCATTTCCTCTAAGATCAGGAACAAGACAAGGATGTACACTCTCGCCACTCTTATTCAACATAGTTTTGGAAGCCCTAGCCACAGCAATCAGAGAATAAATATAAATAAAAGGAATACAAATTGGAAAAGAAGGAGTAAAGCTGTCACTGCTTGCTGATGACATGACACTATACATAGAAAATCCTAAAAATGCCACCAGAAAACTATTAGAACTAATCAGTGAATTTGGTAAACTTGCAGGATACAAAATTAATGCACAGAAATCTCTGGCATTCCTATACACCAACAACAAAAAATCAGAAAGAGAAATTAAGAGTGCATTTACCACTGCAACAAAAAGAATAAAATACCTAGGAATAAACCTGCCTAAGGAGGCAAAAGACTTGTACTCAGAAAACTATAAAACACTGAGGAAAGAAATCAAAGATGACATAAACAGATGGAGAAATATACCATGTTCTTGTATTGGAAGAATCAATATTGTGAAAATGACTCTACTACCCAAAGCAATCTACAGATTCAGTGCAATCCCTTTCAAACTACCAATGGCATTCTTCACAGAACTAGAACAAAATATTTTACAATTCGTATGGAAACACAAAAGACCCCGAATATCCAAAGCAATATGACCCAGCAATCCCACCACTGCATATACCCTAAGAAAACCATAATTCAAATAGAGAGATGTACCACAATGTTCATTGCAACTGTATTTACAATAGCCAGGACATGGAACCAACTTAAATGTCCATCAACAGATGAATGGATAAAGAGGATGTGGCACATATATTCTACGGAATATTACTCAGCCATAAGAAAGAAACAAAATTGAGTTATTTGTGAGGTGGATGGACCCAGAGTCTGTCACACAGAATGAAGTAAGTCAGAAAGAGAAAAACAAATACCATATGCTAACGCATATGTATGGAATCTAAAAAAAAAAAAAAAAAAGGGTACTGATGAACCTAGTTGCACGGCAGAAATAAAGAGGCAGACATAGAGAATGGACTTGAGGACATGGGGTGGGAGGGGGAAGCTGGGGAGGAGTGAGAGTACCATCGACATACATACACTACCGAATGTAAAATAGACAGCTAGTGAGAAGCAGCAGCATTGCACAGGGAGATCGGCTGGGTGCTTCGCGATGACCTAGAGGGGTGGGATGGGGAGGGTGGGAGGGAGGCACAAGAGGGAGGGGATATATGTATACATATAACTGATTCAATTTGTTGTACAGGAGAAACTAACACAACACTGTAAAGCAGTTATACTCCAATAAAGATGAAAAAAAGAAAAAAAAATTTTCCAGGACCAGATTTAGTACATACTGTACCCCCCAATATATGACCACATTCCAAAATCCAAATGGATTACTAATGGATTAATATGCTTTAAAATACATCTTTACAAGATTTAACCATGAACAAAACTCCTTGCTTCTCTTGGCTTCCAGTTAACATGTGACACCCTGTAATACTTCAAGTGAAAGAGTTACAGAGCCTGGAATTTTATATGAGCCTGGCAGTGATGGATTAAAACCATACTCTAGACATACCTAAACAGTAGCACTTACTTTTTCTTACTTAAATCGTGGTTGATCTACTGGAGCCATTTGCTGGAAATTGTAATTGCTGAGCTGTTGTCAGAAATCTCTCCTTGCTTAGGGTGAGCTGGTTTCCAAACCAAGAGGAAAAAGCACAACCAAGACACGTTCCAAAACTCATGCAGCCTATGGACCTTGCCCAGTAGGGAATTTGAGAAGTTCTGAAGCTGTATGCCTTACTCAGAAAGCAAGTTAAAATTCAACATGGTACACCCACGTTCAGAGTAGCATTATTTATAATAGCTAAAACATGGAAGCAGCCCACGCGTCCATCGACGAATGAATAAGCAAAATGCGGTACACACACACAATGGAATATTATTTAGCCTTAAAAAGGAAGGAAATTCTGACACTTGCTACAACACGGGTGAACCTTGAAGACATTACTGTCAGTGAAATAAGCCAGCCACAGAAAGACAAATACTGTATGATTCCACTTAGACGAGGTATTTAGAAGAGTCAAAATCATACAGACAGGAAGTAGAATGGTGGTTGCCCAGGGCTGGAGAGAGGGGAGAATGGAGAGTTACTGTTTTAACAGGTACAGAGTTTCAGTTTCAAGAGATGAGAAGAGTTATGGGGACGAAGGGTAGTGATGGTTGCCCAACAGTGTGGATGTATTTAACACCACTGGATTGTATACTTAAAAATGGTCAAGATGATGCATTTTATGGTATGTGTATTTAATCACAATTAAAAAAGTAATCCAGTCTGGCATGGGTTTTAATGGGCTCCTTAATTGCTCTCTAGCATCCACTCACGCATTCATCACTTACTCACTGGGCAGGCCAGCCCCCCTCCAAGGAACGAGCTCTGGATAATAAGAGCCTTATCCATCCTGGGGAGATCGGGAGAAACTTCGGGTTGGTTTCAGGAACTTCAAAAGGTCCAGAGCCGTCCAGGATAAGACCTGGGAAAACTTGCTTGGAATGGGCTGCTATAGGCTGCCACCTGGAGCACAGTCCAGGGAACTAGGACTGAGGTCAAAGGTAAGGAGGACACATAGTCCTAATATCAGAAGTCAGCCATGAAACTCACCACCGTCCCCTAGTGCAGCTCCTAATCTCGACTTCCCCGAGTCTGTCTATGGACCACCATTCTCGTGGTTCCCAGACCGGAAGTCACCACTGCCTCCTTTCTCTCACCATCAACATCCAATCAGCCGTCCTCTCAACCCATCACCACTAACCGTTCCCAACCCATTTCTTCCTCTCGAAACGCATCTCGTCAACCAAGCTTAGAACCTCATCATCCCTGGACTAAAATACAATCATAACCCCTTAATTATTTCCCAGCCTCCACCTTCTTCTTCCTTGACATCTGCCATATATATATATACTTAAATATATACATTTAAATCTTCCAGCAACACCCTTGTTATCACGTTACTGTCTCATGAAAAAAAACAAAAACCAACACAAAACAAAAACAAAAGGAAACGCTGCTGTGGCCCCCCTGCCAACTAAACAGAGTTTAAACTCGTGGTTCTGGCATCAAAGTCCCTCCACAAATGACCCTGGCCTGCAGAGTGGTTGGTGGGGGGAGGTGGGCACATGAAAACAGATGCCACCCATCTAATCGCTTTCACCTTGGGCCTCAGGGTCTGAGCAGGGATGCTTCAAGGGAGTGGTTCCCATTGCTTCCTCTACCCTGTCCTAACCTAAGCTCTCCCACCACCTTGGTCTTCATAATCATCATGGCAACGCGTCACCTTTTAAAGAACTGCTGAAAGAGTACCCCATGGGAGAAAGTACTCAGGAGGAGCAACTGATCCCTTTGACTGCCAAGCCCTGCTTTCCTGACCCAGCGATCCATCCTGCAGAAAGTCTTATCGTTGAGGCTGAGGCATCTCGTGCCCACGGCCCTCCAGGGTGTGGGTAGGACGTGGTCTGCTGTTTGGACGCTGATGGTTCAACCCGAGCGAAGGGGACACAGTTCAACCTTCACCACGTCCTCTGTTGGCTGTGGTTATGGAACTCACATGTGTCCTCCGGACGCAGGGGCCGGACCAGGTGACCACCAAACGCCTCTTAGCTCCTCACTTTGCTTGGTCCTCAGGAGGGGCTGAGACCAGCCTGAGTCATCTCCCTTCTGGGAAGGTCCCTCCTAGAAACCACCACTGCCCCAGCCCTGAGTGATGGGCCGGCTCTCTGTGATGTGGATTAAGTCTTTTTCAATTCCACCGGGTCCTCCCATCGGGGGAATTCACCCCCGGGGGCCGCAGCTGCGGGCTTCTCTTTCAGGGAGGTCAGAGATTCCAGCATTTGGTCGGCCCCGCTTCAATGTCGTGCCAGGAACATTTCGAGGACAGCATTTTCCTTGGCAGGTGTGCCCGCTCGGCGGTACCCACTTCAAGGTTTGCGAGAGCAGGAAAACGGCATCTGGGATCTATCTGTGGTGTGGCTTTGCACATTTCGAGGGGCGAAGTGAAAAGGAACTGCCTTACACAGCATGTTCTCATCCAGACGTGGGCTGTGTCCACATGAAGAAAAACGGCCAGGGTGGCAAAACGGTTGAAGGGGCACGCATGGTTGTCCCCAGGGCTACCTTGGGTCACCGACCGGTCAGTTTAAGAAAAAATCTCTCTCCCTGGGGACCGCACCCAGACACCTTCGTGCCTCAGGAGGAGTTGGACCCAGCACTTCAAGAGCAGCTCAGACAAAAGGGCTGCCTCTCTACGTCTGAAGGGTTGAGCTCAAGCCCTAGGACATACCAGCAGCTTAGGTTGGTGCTGCCCGTTGGAACTGCCTTCAAACTTCCGCCGAGGTGTCTTCTGCTCTGGGAACCCTTCTCCAATGTCTTGCCCAGCTGGACAATTAGACAACTTGTCCTTCTGTACTGTAGCCGGGCCAGTAGATGATCCCATGGTTTCACATTCCGTGCTGTATTACACTTAATTACTTTTTATTTTATTTTTTAAATACACACTACTATACTTAAAGTAGATAATCAGCGAGGACCTACTGTATAGCACAGGGAACTCTACTCAAGACTCTGTAATAACCTATACGGGAAAAGAATCTGAAAAAGAATGGATATACGTGTATGTATAACTGAGTCACTTTGTACACCTGAAAGAAACACAACACTGTGAACCAACTATACTCCAATATAAAATAAAAATTAAATTGAAAAAAGTACACTTAATTACTTTAATATCTGCCTCCTCTATAAGACTATAGGCTTCTCAACGTCAAGGAGGCATATCCTAACTGTCTTCAGATCCTCATTTGTTCTCAGAGCAGATGCCCGGTGACCCTCACTGCCCTGAACTGGCCCAGGCCAGCAAACTGTTCTGACCACGTGCAGCTGGATATTCCATCTCCGGTTCAACACACATGTGCTGGGTACCATGCATTTGCCCTCCATCCTTCATGCATCCCTTGCATTGCTTCATCACGGTAGGTACCCGCTCACCCTTCCCGTCTCGGAGTAAAAGGAGAACCTACCTGACCACCCCTACTCCCTCCGGTCCAGGTTGGGGGTTTCTGTACCTGTTTGCTGACCTGGAGGCGCAAGTCCCTCAGGACTACTCACTCCCAGCCCCTTGCCAGTTCCCCACTATTCCTGAGTGCGAGGGCTATCTGCTTATGTTCTCATAACTCTGTCTTCCTTCTGAGGCTGTAAGCTCCTTGACGATAATGATAAAACCTTTTATTATCATTTTTAAACCAAAGTCTTTGAAATTCTTACCTACCATATGCCGTACCACTATACAAAATAGTTCATGTGCATTTTGACCTGTGATGCCCACATCAACCACAGGAGGTAGAGGTGACCATCCCCATTTTATGGACAGGGAAACTGAGGCTGCTACTGACATGCCTGGGTTCGTAAGGGTACTAGTTAGTGAAAGAGCCTAGGTGTGAATCCAGAAATAATTCATAGCGAAGCAGCCACTACAGCTCACTGCCGTTCAGTTCAATTTGTCTTTGTCATCTCAGTGTCTAGAAAGATGACTGAGTCATCACAGCAAATACGTGTGGGGTGGATGCCTCCATGGCACCATGGGTTCTTCCTAGGGCTTTTCAATTTGTCCTCTTTCACTTAACTCACTGTTCTTTTCATTCTGCTATTTGTCCCCAATCAATCTACTCAATACATTTATCTGCAATTAACCAAAACCCCAAATATAATGTCTTCAGTTGAGAGAAGTTTGTGTTAAAAAAAGAAAAAAATCTTGGAATAATCAGCCTTAGGCTACGGTATGATACAATTTTAGGGACCAAGCCTCCTCTCTTCAAAATGCGGTTCCCCTGCCAGCCCTCACGGCTACATCCCAGACGGCAGGGAAGGAAAGAGGAGCATGAAGAAGACAAGAGGGTGAGCATCCTTCTCCTAAAGACACGCCCCAGAAGACCACATGGGACTTCGCTGCCATCCCATTGGCTAGAACCTGGTCACATGATCACGGATTGCTGGAAGGGAAGTTAGGGCATGGAATTCTTATTGTGAACCATCATGAACCTCTTGGAAAATTCTGTTACGAAGAAAGAAGGATGGACGTGGCCCTAGGGGACCAGCAACAGCTCCTGCCCAATAGCATTTCCAGAATCCCTGTCTTCCTTACTGCATGGCCTGAGGTCACATTCTGGTGATCTTTGACAGACCCCCACCTCCAAATCCCCCAGGCCTCATTCTTCTATTTCCCATTCAAAGCCATCTTCTAAATGACGCTTCTTCCAAGAGCAAGCAGTCCAGGCTGGACTTTCAGTCTCTCTTTTGACCCTCCCACCCCCAGAAATGGGAAGGGAGTCTGGCAACCTTATCCTGCCTTCCTTCCCCACTAAGCTCAATAAACACTTTCGGAAGATAATGACTCAAGGTATGGCCATCTCACTCAGATCCCAGACCAAACTCCTAAAGGATGCCAGGAGGTTTTTTTTTTCTTTTTCCCCCTCTCCTTAGCACTGGAAATAGATTTTTAAGTAGTGTCATATAGCAGTTCCTCTTCAAAATCCTTCTTCCCTTTCCTTTAGTAATGTCTTTATAAATCACTGTTATAAAAATAAGGCAAGCAGAAGGAAAAGTATGCAGCGCCTAGAAACTGACAATTCAAGTATTTGCTTTTTATGGGACACTTGAGTCTCTTAAAAAAGAGAACTGCTAGAAAACTTAAATACAAACAATTTGCTGTATGATAACATAAAAGTCCAACAGAACTGAACAGTTTATGAAAATAATTGGAATATTTACACTTCAATTTACGGTCTGAAAATAACCCCCAAACCACGAACTTATTCTTAAATGGATTTTTTGAGAGAACGTTAAATACATTTTGATTATTTTGACACCATGTTGACTCGGATATTCTGTGCAATATATGAGGGCAAAAAGGAAATTCCCTAAAAAAATCTAATGTAAGTATATGCGAACATACATTATATATACAGAGAAATACATTTATATGCATGCATATATGTAAAGTTTAACAAACATTTCAACTCAAAGGCCTGTTTTGGTGTGGCTGTTATTGTTAGGGGAAAATATTGTAAATTTAACTTGAATGAAGCCTAGGGCTAAAACACATTGTAATTCTCTCCACAGGGAAGCTCGGGTTCAAGTTCGTATCTTTTCATTTTCTAACGCTGAGGCTGCATGATCGCTTCAACTGTGTTTTATACACATTACAGAAAGACAGCAATGCGGGTCTATAAAAGTGTTGATGAAAGAGAACCAAACGTTCTCCCATCCTGACTTCCCTATTATTTTTTTTCCCCAGTAAGTCGAAGAAACCCCTTCTCAGATTTTCTTACATTTTGTCTATTTAGGAAAAGTATTTACCATTATTTTAACAGGCCCCCAAAGCATCAAATATCTGTACCAAAAAAAATCAATATTTACTTCCAAAGGGGAAAAATATTCAGTACAGGAAGAGTGGTAAAGAAAGCGTATGTCCAAACACTTTACTATTAAATTCATGGGTTTAATGAAACTCAAACAGGGGAGTTACATTCTGTAAATACACATGGACAAAGGGCTTTTGAAGTCCAGGGGACCACGGCATCCAGAATCTGTGGCTATGATTTTTTTGGTTTGTTTATACATTCCTGCAAGAATTCATAACACACACACGCGCGCACACACACGCACACACACACACACACACACACACACTGCTGAGACTGTTTATTCAGTTTTAAGCTCAAATCCCTGCAAACTTAAGCAAAAGGGAGGCCTCGGAATATGTGTCTGAGCAGAAGAATAATTCACTGAACTTCAGAGTTAAAAACAAAAATAAACATAGTCAGAGAAACCCCTGCTTTATCTGTCTTCCAAAGACAGACGCTTTATTCAGGTACACAGGCAGAGTCCCCCACATGGGGCACTGAAACGAAACTAAAATCAGAGACGAGAGATACGAACGCAGGCACCAAGTCGAAATAAGTGCTTGATGAAGTCTGATAATTACGCCTTAATTACCTTCCTTCTCTCCACTTTGGATTTAAAGGAGAACACATGACCACAAACAGTACGTCAACTCCTGCGGAGTCTCAGTGCTAGTATCTAGGTGATTCCAGAGATCAAATAGCCAACGTCCATTTATCAAACATCGGCTGAGTGCCTGCCCTGAGTCAGGCTCCAGGCTGCATGTAAAACTCTGTCTCCAGTGAACTTACAAACAGACAGGTAAACAGACACATACGATCATAATAGAAGTAACAACATTTATTGGTGGTCTACGATGTACCAAACACATTGTTAAGCCTTGGCAAGTACTAGCCTAGATAGTCCCTGAAACCACCCACTAAGTATGCCTTATTATTATTATGTTTTACATATGAAGAAACCAACGTACTCAGGGAAATTAAATGACTTGCCCAAGGTCACCCCGATGAAAAGTGGACTGAAAGCCAGGTCTGCTGGGAGCTGGAAAAGAAGGAAGGACCACGCTCTTTCCACTAACCTCAAACTCAAAGGATGTCTATGTCCTAGTAACCACTGGCCAGGCATTGACACTCCAACTCACAGGTAATACATACCTCATTTCCTCCTCAAAACAAGGCTCATTTTTTTTTTTTTTTGCGGTACGTGGGCCTCTCACCGTTGTGGTCTCTCTCGTTGCGGAGCACAGGCTCTGGACGCGCAGGCTCAGCGGCCACGGCTCACGCGCCCAGCCGCTCCGCGGCATGTGGGATCTTCCCGGACCGGGGCACGAACCCGTGTCCCCCGCATCGGCAGGCGGACGCTCAACCGCTGTGCCACCAGGGAAGCCCAAGGCTCATTTTCTATACAGAAGAAAAGTCAGACTCGGGGAGGCGCTGCCATGACTTTCCCAGCCCGCCCTCCCAGTTAGTGGAGGGCAAGGTCAAAATCGGCACTTGGCTGGCTCTCTTGCTGCCCAGACCCAGGCTCTCTCCCAGAAACACAGGCTGCTTCCATCAGGACCTTCCAAAACAAAAACCAAAAAACCTTGCTGGAAGGCAGTGGGAGGCAGGGAGGAGGAAGATGACTATCCTGGCGGGTTGCCTAGTCCAGAGTCGAGAGCCAAGGCTGAGCAGGGGCGAGGTCGGCCACTAACACCTGAAGCCCCTTCTCCCGGCCCTCTCTATCTCCCTAGGCTTCCAAGGTCAGTGTATTGGGTGGCGGTTCTGCCCGTGCTGCTCCAACCACTGAACTGCTCTGCCGCACGTTCCCCTGGCACCTTTAACTTCTGTGATACACGTTCTTGACCGGACACAGCGTGGCCGTCCCCTAGCCATCGCTGATCCGTGTAGAACGTGCCGTCTCTGAAGGTGGGGTCTGCAGGTGTGCTGATCGCGCAACATTCTCCAGCCAGCCTGGCATCCTTGACTCCATAAGCATCTGTGAAGGCGACAGCCAACCTATTCAAAATATTAACCAGCCAGCATGGCCTGCGCCCTGGCCACTCGGAACAGACACACGTAAACACCCAAATGGTGGAGCCCAGGCCCCGGCCAGGCTGGCTGTAACCCTTTAGCTGCTGGATCCGGGAAGGCTGGGCGCAGCTCTTATTAACCCGGACTGCAGTGTTTTAACACATGAACCACTCGTAACGGCCATATGGGTGCACGCTGCCCCAACACCAGCCCTGCTGATCGAATGAACCAACAACCTACTCCAGCAGCTGCAGAACATCTGCAAAGAAGACTGCCTGCTTTCTGTGAAACGAGGGCCAACAAGTATCTAAATAACCCTAGCTTCACTGTGCCATCGTCCCTCCAAGACAAATGGACCCAAAACGATACACACAAACTTACAAACTAAGTCAGCAAACGAAATTAAGTGTAACTACATTTCAACTGCATGGGTCGAGCTTTATTTTCTTAGGAGTTTCTAAATGTCTATTAAGAACTGCCCTCTCTCCTTACCTGCACTCTCCCTCCACCTAATCCATCAGAGACTCTACAATCTACTGTCAGCTCTTCCCTCCCTGGTCCCTTTGCCCTCCCCTCGAGGTTCAGATTCTGTCTATCCAGCCACATTCACGGTTGGATTGAAACTGTTCCATATCTCAACCCCCTACATTGTTGGTGGGAATGTTAGTTGGTGCAGCTACTGTAGAAAACAGTACGGAGGTTCCTCGGAAAACTAAAAATAGAATTACCATATGATCCAGCAATCCCACTCCTGGACATACGTCGGACAAAACTCTAATTCAAAAACATACATGCACCCCTATGTTCACAGCAGCACTACCCACAAGAGCCAAGACATAGAAACAACCTAAAAGTTCATTGGCAGATGAATGGATAAAGAAGATGTGGTTCATATATACAATGGAATATTACTCAGCCATAAAAACGAATGAAATAATGCCATTCACAGCAACATGGATGCAACTAGAGATTATCATACTAAGTGAAGGAAGTAAGAAAGAGAAAGACAAATACCATATGATGTCACTTACAGGTGGAATCTAAAATATGCCACAAATGAACCCATCTACGAAACAGAAACAGAATCATAGACATAAGAGAACAGACTGGTGGTTGCCAAGGGGGGGGTGGTTGGGGGAGGGATGGAGCGGGAGGTTGGGGGGAGCAGATGTGAGCTTTTTATACATCCTATGATAAACCATAATGGAAAAGAATATTAAAAGAAGAAAAGAATGCATATATATGTAAAACTGAATCACTTTGCTGTACAGCAGCAATTAAAACAACATTGTAAATCAATGATACTTCAATAACAAAAAAAACAAAAAACAGTTCCATATCTCACCTTCATTCTCGAGGTAGGCAAGAGCGTGAAAAAATGAAAAATAAATGGATCAGGAAGTGACCAAACCCTGTTAGGTCCGGGCCAGGGCTTGCGCCAGGCTCTCTTCTTGGAAGCATTGCTTTACTGTGGGCCAAAGGGAAGGTGGAGACTCCCCTTCTAACAACTCTGGCAAAGGACACAGGTGAAAGCCTAGTTCTCATTGAGAAACGGAGATCTTTACAGATTGGTGAAGCATGAATATATTAAAAATGTGCATCTCCTCCCTGTAACATTATCCCTTCTTTTCCATAGTTATGACTTCCCAGTGGAAACGAGCAGAAATCAACATGTACCAGTGAGTTCCCGGTTAAGATGCTGAGAACTTGAAAGAGGACACTTCAGAAGTGTCAGGGCATTTCTACACAGCAAGGAAGGCAGTTATCGTCCCCGACTTCATTGACATATTTTGCCTGAGAGTTTTCCTTTCAAAAAGTAACTCAGAAGCATGGCTCTCACTTTGATGCCACTGCAGAACTTTTGTGTTTATATTCCGAGCAGTGGAGGGGTCGTTTTCTCCATCCTGGGATGCTGCCACCCAGTGGCAGCAATGATCAGCCTGGGTCACATGGCTTACACAAGGCTTAGCCAATTCATATATTTTTATAAGAGGAACAACGCATGAACTTTTAAAAAATAATAAACATTGAGAGCCCATGGTGTACTAGAGTCTAATGAGAGCGATATGCATATTCAGACACAAATACACAAAACAGTTCCATCACAGTGTAACAAAGTGGTCCAAAGAGATGAACACCAAGTATTAAATACTTAAACAGTTGATATCCCATAGCAAACCTCATAGAATGACTAACTGTAAGCTTATTAAAGGCATAAATGGTTACACATACACATAGAAACCAACTAATAAATGTGAGATTAATAAGAGGGGAAGAAATTAACACTTCCTAAACACTCAAAAGGACTGTGAAACACATTTTACCGATATCTGCTTTCTCATCCTCCTAACGACCATGGAAGGATTTTACAGATAAGTAATCTGGGTTGCTGAGAGTTTTAGTAATGTACTCAAAGACAACCAGTTATTATGTGGGAGTTTTAAGTGAGATATTTTGACACCAAAGGTGGATTCTTTCCATTATGCCATTACCCCGATTTTATCAATAAACAATTCCTGAAAGGAACAGTGACAGCAAGTTCCTTTTTTTTTTTTTTTTTTTTTTGCGGTACGCGGGCCTCTCACCGTTGTGGCCTCTCCCGTTGCGGAGCACAGGCTCCAGATGCACAGGCTCAGCGGCCATGGCTCACAGGCCCAGCCGCTCCGCGGCATGTGGGATCTTCCCGGACCGGGGCACGAACCCGCGTCCCCTGCATCGGCAGGCGGACTCCCAACCACTGCGCCACCAGGGAAGCCCAGCAAGTTCCATTTTTTAAACAAACTTTTAAAAGCACCACCTGCCCCAAATGCCAACTGAAAAAGAAAAAAGCACTGCAAATCTTAACTTGGTCTAACCACATTAGAAAGATCCTAAGACCTGTGAATTCTTAGATTCAAGCCAAAATCCATTCACAAGGCACGGGGTCTTCAAGGTGGCCTCCAAGACCTTGCAGGTATTTTCCCGAGGCTGCCCAACCTGCTCCTCCTCTAACCAGAGTCTTGTCTATGGATTCAAAACTCCTAGCAGTGAGTCCAGGCCACCATTTAAGAAACCCCTAAATCTTTCCTCTGAACTTTCTGAAGAGATGAAAATGAATTATTCTGGAAGAATAAAGTTCACATGACTGATTCTGCCCAACAGGAAAAAGCAACACACCATTCAATTCATGGAAGACCGAAACATCACCCGTCTCTCAAGAGATTGCCAGATAAAAGCTGCGAACGCTTTGTGACTTTAAAGTTAATATTATTATACACACAGGTAGAAGTTTCAAAGTTATTTGCTAAAACAGTTAAGGTCCTGCCTCTCACCCACCCCCCAAAATAAAATATAAACTTGATATCAGAGAGGTAGGTTCAAAAAACTAGCAGAAGAGTGGATCGAGAACTCAGGCGGAAGGAAGCGACGGCTCTATTTCTGGAATGGTCTCAACTAGAAACGATGATGAGGATGCTATTTTGGTGAGGGCTGCGGCCAGAGTGGGCAGGGTAGGAGGAGAGGAAGAAAAAGGAGGAGAAATTTTGACTCCTGGCTGTGGAATATTGTTTTCCTTACAGATTTTAATATCTCTAGCCAAATAAAACCTTAGTTTTAAGTTCTTGTTTTTAGTACGATGAATACGCTCCTATTGAAAATAGGCCCTTTGCTTAGTGACGGTGCCGTGCCCTGAGACACCCAAACTCCACGTGCAGCTGCGCCCTATCAGCCTTATGGCTTGCATCCAACCTGTGCGCCTCAGCTTCCTTCTCCGGAAATGGGAAGGCTGGAACCCAATGCCAGGAAGAGCCTTTCCAAATCAAAAAACGCAGTCGAGGCACATAGAATATCTGCCTGATAGGAGTGTCTTTTCTGATCTGGGGGCCTTGGGTCACACTGGAGAGTCTGAAGAATGGGATTTAGAACAAGGACTGCCCACCCCCTCATAGCCGTAAGGTGGAGGTGGGCCATTCCAGGAAGGTCCACCACGTGGCAGGGTGGGGACAATGTGCCCCGTGGGATCAGCTGACCTGGAGGCTGAGATCAACTATGTCCACGACGGATCGATCCTGACTACGGGATGTGAGCCTCGGGCGAGCCTCGCCAGGTGGCCATCTCCGAGCGTGGATCTCACATCAGTACTGGGAGACCAGTGTGTCCTGACTCTCATGGAGAAAGGACACCGGAAGCTTCTTCCTGGACTCTGCCTCGTCCTTTGGCTGATTTTCACTTGTGTCCTGTAATGAACCACCACCACGGACATAACGGCCTTCAGTGCATTCTGTGAGTCCTTCTAGCAGATAGCACACGTGAGGGTGGTTTGGGAACCAGCCGGCACACCTGCTTGTTGGTGCCAGAAGTGAGGACGACCTTGGGGATTGTGCCTATCTCTCTCCCATATCCCACCGCAGGGCGAGCCAGGCATTCCGCTTACTGGAATCGTCGGGATTTAGAGAGAGGCGCCAGGAAGTCCATGCCTCTCCCTTCCATCTCTAACCTGCAGACGTCCAGAATCCTTATAACCTCTGAGCTTCAGTTTCCTCATCAGGAAAATGAGGATGCCGGGAAGTAGTTCGATCTAAATGGCAGAGTTCTTACGAGACCTGAGGTCAGGACCGTGAAAGCTCTCTGAAAACGGTAACTTCCTTTTTCAAGGCTACGATAGGCAGAGCTACCGTTCCTCTGATTTCTGGAGTTTACATGCTTCAGAGTGATATCACTCTCCTGAGTTTATTGTGTTTCTCACGGCCAGTGAACTCACCCGGTCTCTATCGTCAGGGGCAGCAATCATGTCAGCTAGAACTCTCCCCAGCAAACGATTTTAGTCAGTGAGGAGTCATGGCAAAACAAACGCGGCATTTTGACGAAGCTGCATCTATTTCGGCATGGTGCGGTTTCGAGGCTAATGTCTTTTCAAACAGCTCTGTTTTGCCTGCAGACTTGAATACCCTCATTATAGTGTTTGAAAAAAAAGTTCCCTTATGTTTTTTTAAAGAGCGCCATTCTTCAAAAAGATGTCAAGAAGCTCTTTTTTTCCCCCCTTGCTACAAGGTGTAATGTAGAGATAAGCATAAAATCTGGTTGGAAATGTGACCTATACTGGACTGGCAAAGCTTAATATCCAGCAAACGGCTAGTCTGGGAGCTGGTTTTGTCCTATCTCGCGGCTGCTATTTGGAGAAAAGTACCACATATTGTTCATGGACAGGGAGAGCAGTTTGGAAGTCAATTATGGTTTTTAAAAAATGGGATCCCTGGCTCATGGAGTTCATCAGAGTTCTGAACAAGTCCCTGGCCTGCCTCATGACAGCCAAAGCCAGGTCTTTTGGAAAACATTTTATTTTCATGCTCAGCGTAATAAGAAGAGAAAAGCCATGTTTTTTTGCAGATGAAATGGTGCTGATAATAAAAAGTAGGTCACACTTTCTCTGTCTCTCTTTACTTTCTCTGAAAGACAAAGGAGGGTTTCAAAGACGTGAATCGAGTCAGGTCAAACCTCTGACCTGAGTATTCTTGTACTTAGAGTAAAACTGGGAGCATTTTCAGTCTGACATGACATTTCACGGACGCAGGGAAGATGGCAGTGGGAACTCTGAGGGCTGGGGTGCGGGTGCAGAGAGCAGATCATCCAGCCTTTTGAGAAAGGTGAGAACCACGAGTTCAAAGGACTATTGGTGGTTATGACCTTAGGGTTTGGGGCAGCAAGACAGCAAAGTGGCACGAGGGAGAAATGTCACACTGGCACCCATGAGAGACAGCACTGTTGTGCACGATTATCTACTGTCCACTCCAGCAAGAGACTGTGCAGCCCTTCCTACGAGTGACCAGGTCACCTACTGTGGCCAATGAAATAGGGCTGAAATGACAGGTGTCACTCCCAGGAAGAAGCTTGAAGAACTCATCTTCTCTCTCTCCCCCGTGCAACGAGTCCTGCAGAGAAGCTGAGGAGCAGAGCCAGCTCTTGATGGGTCTAGAGCATGTCTAAGAACTCACTTTTTTTTTTTAATATATATAAGCCATGGAGACTGGGGGCCTGTTTGTTACTGCAGCTTACCTAATCTATCCTGACTGATACGGTCCCCCCTCAGTCCTCTTTTTCTAAAAGGATGGAAGGATAAAAAGCGTAAGCCTATGTATGTGTTTGTTAGTCTCTATTTCCAAAGTACTTTCTAGCTCAAGAGAGGGCATTGATGTAGAACTGTACAGACTGGACTGTGAACACACGGGCACACACTGTACCTCCAGGATCCCCTACCTAAGAAAATAAAGCCACTTAAGAGTAACGATGCCTGTTAGAGGACAGTGATGGCTTTTAAGGGGGATATCTGATCTTACGACACACAGTGGAACAGAACACATAGAGACAAAGATTCGGGAGTCAACTGCCTGAATGCAAATTCTAGAGTCTACCGCTCGCTCTCTGATTCGGGGCAAGCTGCTTAACTTCTCTGAGCCTCTGTTTACTTACCTGGTAAGGGTGATAATCAGGGTGTGAAAGGGTGATGGTAAGGGAGGGTCTGCCATACAGAAGTGCTGGGATGAAATTAAGCAAGGCACGTAAGTGACTAACACAGAGCCCAGCTGCACAGTAATTACTCAATGTCTGCTGGTTCCCGTGGTTCTTGTTCCTGGTATTGTTATCCGCACCACTGTTAATACATCTCTATCACTAAATTCTCTACCACTGAGTTTAATGTAGGACCTCGGGTGGCTTATTAATTTGGGTTGGAAGTGATCAACAGGAACAGCCTCCTGCCTGCTCCTGCTACGACTGAACGTGATAAACTTGCACAGGGGGTGTCATCACAACTGTGTTTCCACCTAAGACGGAAGATCTTTCTTCGACCTGGGTCTGATCAGAAAGCGACTCTTCTTACCACATGCAACAGAATTAACTACCCCCTCTATTCCTGGAGCAGCAGCTCAGGAAAGACGGGAGAAAATGTTCAGGTGTGGAAGCAGTGGTAATGTAAGACCAGGCAAATTGAAGAGAGAAGCCAACTTAGGTTCTGGGACATAGAGTTTAGACAAGCAACTTGACTCTTCTGAGCATTGATTTCCTCATCTGTAAAATGGGAATATTGAGAGGAAATTCAGGGCCTGAGGGCAGGCTTCGAGAACACAAGTAGTGCTTCTCAGCATGGAGCTGATCCCACAAACCTCCATGGACACTGGCTGTTATTACCATCAGTAGTAAAACTAATACTACTAATCCTGCCCGAAAGACACAAAACAGTATATTGCAGCCCATGCAGAAGGAAAGAAGAGGTCTTCAGAAAAGCCAGCCTGTTCTTTCAAAAACCACCGAACACATTCACAGCAGAGACACAGACAGGGGCCCTGAAACCGAGAATAACCAAGCCTCGTTCCGGCCCTGCCACAAAAGGATGACTGCAGGAATCTGCATCAGAACAAGCTGACCCAGAAGAGGGAGGGGTTTCACAGACACACGTTGAGAATGTGCCCTTTAGAAAAGAAAAATAGAAAATGTGTATAAAATCCCACCTAGGAGATCAGTATTTTGCGATGTATACGTGTTCCTTGCTAAATCTTAGTTCTATAATATGGGTTTTCTCAATTAAAAAAAAAAAGATAGTAGAAAATAATAAATGCTGAAGAGGGAGTAGAGAAAAGGGAACCCTCCTACATTGTTAGTGGGAATGTAAATTGCTGCAGTCACATGGAGAGCAGTATGGAGTTTCCTTAAAAAACTAAAAATAGAGTTGCCATATGGTCCAGCAATCCCACTCCTGCATATATATCCAGAGAAAACTCTAATTCGAAAAGATACACGCACCCCAACGTTCACAGGAGCACTATTTACAATAGGCAGGACATGGAAGCAACCTAAATGTCCATCGACAGATGAATGGATAAAGAAGATGTGGTACATGTATACGGTGAAATACTACTCAGCCATAAAAAAGAGTGAAATAATATCATTTGCAGCAACATGGATGGACCTAGAGATGATCACGCTAAGTGAAGTCAGTCAGACAGAGAAAGAAAAATACCATATGTTATTGCTTATATGTGGAATGTAAAGTATGATACAAATGAACTTATTTACAAAACAGAAACAGACTCACAGACATAGAGAACAAACTTATGGTTACCAAAGGGGGAAGCAGGTTGGAGAGGGATAAATCAGGAGTTTGGGATTAGCAGATACACATCACTATATAGAAGACAGATAAACAACAAGGACCTACTGTATAGTACGGGGAACTATATTCAATATCTTGTAATAAACCATAATGGAAAAGAATGTGAAATAGGTAGATACTGACATAAAACTGAATCACTGTGCTGTACACCAGAAACTAATACAACATCGCAAATCAACTATACTTCAATAAAAGAGAATAATAAAAAGGACACTAATAAAAAAAAAGAATTGGTCACGGGTGGAATCACGTGATATTAAATGTTCATTAAATAAGCTACAAAAATGGCCCAAACAGTAGATATTAATACTTCTTATAAGTGGTATGGTGGCAGGTTCTGGGGGCCACGACAATGAACTAAAGATACAGTCCCTGCCCGTTTGTACCCTGCAGTCACATGGGAAAGAAAGACATTAAATAACAAGCTGCAAGTGGGATGGGTGGTAAAGTTCAAGGACGTGGGCTGCGGTAGCAAGGGAACGGAAACGTGTTTCCAGATTGTGGCCAGTGGTGGCTGAGAGGAGGGGGATAATTCCCAACTGATGGCTTTGTTGTCTCCATAAAGTCCTGAGTTTAAAAAAAGAATCAGCCAGGTGTTGGGCTAGGTTGGTATCAGACAGGATGGACCTTGCCTAATTAATGCACAAGTGCAGGTAACTGGCTACCACTGGTTAACACAGCAACAGGAATTACGTAGGTCAGGAGGTACATAAAGGATATGTGTTGAGTTCAGTCCACCGGGAAACCATCTCCACTTCTTTTGATAATGGTTCTGTGATTTCATTTCAGGGAACCAGAGTCTCCTAAACTCTTAGTTCATAAGCTTTGGATGGTCTGCGGTACACGCACCGGGGTGAATCCTATGACTTGCCAAACTTCCAAATCTCTCTAGCTATAGAGACTAGTTCAGGATGAGCACGTGATCCAAGCTGGGTCAGACTGAATCCCAGGAAGAGAGACACTGGCCTTTTCCCACTGGGTTGAACCAGGAATGATATGGCTGAGAGCTGCCGATACTTGTCATGACATCCAAAGAGTGAGCCCGTCAGAAAACGGAGCCAATGCTGAGGAAATGAAACTAAGGATAAAAAGAGAGATGGAGATCAGGTCCTGATCATTTAGCTCCTGGGCCAAGCTTTACCCCGTCTCCTTGCCACGCCTATATTTTCCAGTTAGATAAGTCTGATTGGGTGAAGTTCTCTTTCACTTGCAGTAGAAGGTGTCTGTGGTAACTCCATACAGAGAAAAACAGGAAACTACTTTCCTGACTCTGAGTTGTTACGATTTGACAAACCTTCCCAGGATCTATAAAAGATTTAGCTCAGGGTCCATCCCAGATATGACCACTTTGGTTCTTTTCAAATCTGTGCATTTTGCGACTGGGCTTACCTTCTTATTAATAGGCAAAGTGATCGTTCATCCCTACTGGTCTAGGACAATCCTAATTTATGCCTGTTTTCCTGGAATAATTCTTATTAGTGTCTCCTTTCGCTTTAAAAAATATCCAAGACTGATTAAATAGTAAAGTATAAGGTTACCCTATTCATAATCCTCCTTTCCAGAGCTTTTCTCCTTTAAGAGTAGAATCCCACACCCCTTCCCCAAATTCTTTTCAGTGATAATTGTGGCTAATTATACTCAGCAAATAATCTCCTCTTGCCAGTCTTCCCATGTTTGACTTTTGGGGGATTAATCACAGCTTTCTGCTGTGGAGCAAGGTTCTTGAGAGCATGGCATTATTGTTTTATCTAAAGGAAACCCCTCTGAAACGGGGCCTCCATCCATCATCCCTCCTGGAGTAGAAAGAACTGATTAAAACTTCCTGGCCTGCAAACTTGTTTGCTAACGTGTGGCTTCCTCCCTGCCGTCAGCATAGGGTCTTCCTCGTGCGTGCGGCGTGTTCAGGATTCGGTGGAGGGTATTGTTTTATCAAGATGGGACGGTTATCCGTGCAGGAGGACCCTGGGCTGGGAACCCGACCACCCCTGTAAACACAATGATAACATCGTGTCCGCATGCTGGGAGAAGACAATGCTCCCGAATTCCCTTTTCCTAATTAGAGTTTGAAACAATAGGTGGGAAACCCAAGCTTCCCTCCGCCCCCCATCATTATCTATTGGCCTTCATTTCTGGGCATTGATTGAGCTTAGGGTATTTTGTCTGTGTGAAGAAACAGCAAATTAAAATTCAGAATCCTCCCATTTTTCTTCCTGGACGGTTCATCTTGTTATGAAGCTGGGGTGACAGAGATTAAAAGTTGGAAGTAGAAGACTTAGGAGCTACATACACTTGTGTGAACCGTATCAACTTCCCTCTCAAAATTATTCCAGTAAGCAAATGTCTGATCAAGGCAGATGATGGGATGCGGGCTCATGAAGAAATTTCGTAGAGACCTGTTTTGGTCGGGGAAAGACACAGACAAGCACCTTCCCCAAATGGTGGGCGAATACTTTTGTCTTCCGAGTCCATGATTGTGATACATCACCTGTTATTTTGCTAATAGGAACCAGCTATGGCACAGTGTCATTTTTCATTTTTTAAAATCTGCAATGCCCAGGACGCTGGTGACATTTTGTGCCGGGTAGCGTTTGCCCACACCCTGCTGAGTGGCACGCACTGGCTGGCATCATCAGAGGGACAAAGTCATCACCAGCAACCAAGTCATATTAAGTTGATTTACATTTATGATTACCCTGTAGAGTAACAATTAAGCTATTCAGACGGAAAAATCTCCCAGGACCCTGCAAAAGAGATCTCTAGCACTGCAGATACGCAACGTTTAGTTCTTACAGAATTCAACCGGACAAGATAAAGACAAGGTGACCAAATTCTATGCTCAATAACTGGAATGTCCTGTAAAGGGAATCCTCTCTCAACCTGTACAAGCTAAATGAATAACTCCATTTCCAACTGCGGTTGGCAAGCCTCCCTCTCTCAAGCTTCTCAGACTGGCCAGCAGTATCAGTGAATTTGGAGCCATAATTCCTGGTCAGAAAGTAGCTGCGAACACGTGCACCAGTTAGGGTCACGGTGGCCGCTGTGATGTGGTAAAAGGTTTCTCACGTACATAAAATCCAGAAGGAGGATTCTTGATCAGTGGGGTGGCGTGGCTTTGTTCACTGACTCAGGGACACTGGCTCTTTTCATCTCGTGGCCCTACCATCTTTAAAGTGTGGCTTCCAAACCAGCAGGGGGAGGGGGATGGAGGGTTGTGCATGGCGGGTTTGAATGGGGCAGACCTAGAAGGGCCAACACCACTTCCACCGATACTCCACCGGCCAGGACGCAGACATGTGGCCACAGCTAACACCAGAGAGGGGGGGAAACCGAGTCTAGCTGTGCACCAGGATGAGGAAATGGCTCGGGGATGCTCAGGACCTCTGCCCGCATGAAGCGATAAGCAGAGACACAAGCAAGCTCTCTCCCTCCAAGTTCAGGGTCTCAGACCCCCTTACACTGCCTCAGCTAAAGCAATTACATGATCGAAATCAAAATCTATTTTGGCAGGATGTAACGTGGGCTGTTGCATATGGGAAGCGAAAGCTAGGGCTGAAATCCAACGGGTTAATTCACTAAAGCAAAGAAATATACAGACCTGTGGTGCTCTCAGACAGCCCCAGAGCTGGAAGGCTAATCGTCCTTCTGGGATGCTGAGCTCTTTTGCGGAGCCCCGGGAACAGACCCTTCGACCTTTTGAGGTTTCTCATGGCTCTGATCTCTTGCTAATGGATAGTGTTTTCTGAGCTGATGGTGTTTTAAAGATACGGCATCTAACCAATGATAATATGTCTGACCTCTTCAGGGAGAGCCTTGTGCATCTCACTGTCCCAGCCTCCCTTCCTGGCTAATTACATAACTTGACTAGAAGTTGGTCTTAGGGAATCAATTTTGCCATTGCCTAATCACAAGTAAAACCATAAAGTTTTATGAGAGCTAAAGGGACTGCCTTCTACGGAGGGGAACTGAAAGGAAAATTAAAGGGAGCATAAGATGATAAAGAAAGGAAATTCCACCGAGCGTTTTTCCCCGGACTGACACGCTGAATTACAGTGCCAGGGATGTCATCCTGCTGGTTATGTCTCCAACAAAGCACCGAGGGAGAGGGGAGAAACTGGCATTTTCTGATCGCCGGCAACAGGATTGAAGGAGTTCTAGCAAGTGGCTTTAGGAGAAGGTACAGAAGAAAACCCATGGAGCTACCACCTCCTAACTGCGTGTCTCTAGGCAAATTTTCTGAACTTTAGATGCAACATCTACAAATTGCAAATGAGTACAACTCCTAGCAGCATTCTTGCAAGGATTCGATGAAACAGTTTATGTAGAATGCCGAGCACAATGCCTGACCCACAGGGGGTCTTTAGTTAATATCACCATTATCACCGTTGTTAATAATAGAAAAAGCTTAAAGACAACCTGGGGCTCTGTTCAGTCTAGATGAATGAGCTAACGTTGATTTCATGCTGACTATATGCCATTATGCAACACAGAATGGAACAATACCATCTCCACTTTATAGATTAGGAAACTGAGGCTCAGAGACAGTGAAAAACTGGCCCAAAGTAACACAGCTAGGAAGGACCACAATTGGATTCAGTAGCCAGATAGTCTCTAGAAGGAAATACACTTGACTACCATGTCCAGTATTGTTCAGTGTAAGGTCCACAAATGAATCTGGGGTACCTGGCCATCACCAGGATTTCCAAACCCCACTTTTGTTTACTGAATCAGAATCCCTGGCAGCTGGGGGCAATTATCTGCACTTAGAACAAAGCACCATCCAGTTGATTCTTGTACACTCTGACCTTGAGAACCATTGATGCTGTGCTGCTTCTTGCAACATTGCAAGTGGGGGGAAAAGTTCCTAGGAGCCCCATTTTGTTAAACGGCCAAAAGAGCTGACCACTTCTTTCTTTGCATCTCCTCCTAACTTCTCTGTCAGTCGCTGTCATTTCTGGTACTTCTGTGTGTCCACAAAAGGCAGGGGTAGATGGACTGAGGCCACTGAGAAATAGAAAAGACTACTTCTCCAGGCCCAATAGGACGGCATGAGGATATATTTTACAAATACATGATTTATTGTAAAGGTCAACCAGGCACTGATACGGAAGCATGCACCCATGGGCAATTAAGGTAGTTGTGATGGGTAAAGCACTTAATTTAAAAGAAAATCACCCACGTTGCCCTGAATATGAAAGACCCAAGCACACTGTAATACCATGAAATATCACACTCTGTTCTGGTAAGGATGGAAGAGGTTCTGCTGTAGTAAGGAACAGTCCCCACATCTCAGAGACTCAACACGGCAAAAGCTTAACGCTTGCTCAGACTACAGGCCCAGAACAGGTTGGCAGGGGGCTCTGCTCACCCTAGTCACTCAGGGACCCTGGGTGATGGAGGACCCATCTCATCATGTGAGTCCACGATCACACTGTCAAGGAAAAGCAGCGTATCACCATGCTCTGCCTTTAAATCTCCCGTTGTAGCAACACTTCTGTTCACGTTTCCTTAGCCAATACAAGTCACCTATTTATGCCCGACTTCAAGGGATGGGAAAATGTGATCCCCAGAAGGAGAGGAGAGGAACATTTGGAACAATACCAAGGACTACCAGATCTACAAACAAACAAAAAAGCTAACAAATTCATGATATCTGAGTTTCTCAGGCAATTAAATCAAATATAAGGATACTCTGCAAAACCTGATCCTGATACAAAATACAGGTGGCACCTGGGAGGGAAGATGAACCCTCGGAAAGAAGTAACATTAAAATTAGCTTGATATCTTATTTTGCAAAATGAATCTCTTGGAGCAATGGAGGCGGGGTATCGTTTGCCAAGCAGCGTTTACCATTTCCCAGACAGTCAGTGGCCTAAGAGGTGCGTGGCGTCTTCTCATACCCTCGGTTTGCCTGACTTTTTGCCTTTGGACCAAGCTGATGTATGGAAGAACCCACATGCTTCATTTCAAATAGGGGTCATACGTTTCCGTTTGGAGAATGACCTGCATGCTCCTCGTAAGAAATACATTGGCGGGATGGGCACAGAGGCTGATGAATGTCAAGATCACATCCTTCAGGAAATGGACCTTATGCCTAGATTTCTGAAAGGGAACTGTCACCTAAGAGGCATATCATTTTCAGAAAGCCTCCTGCATCCAATGGTGGGTTTTGCCCAAAGGCAAAAGAGAGGCTGAGGATTAAAACCAGCCAGAAGGCGTTCCCGGACTTGCAGCTGGCCAACTGTGCGTACTTCTCAGGCCATGAAATATAGCCCCTGTTTTGACACTCCTGTAATAGCATGGATGTTCACTCTCCTTGTTTCCGTGGGGTTTATGGGCCATAAAGTTTCATAACGATCTTAACAGCTCTACAGAGAACACCCCAGGCTAGAAGGCCACTCTTACCAAAGGGGATCTGGATTTTTCCATTCCCCCCCCCCCACCAGTTCCACCCTGGGCACCTTGACTTGTACACGTGCCCATCTCTCATTTGGGGCTGTAAAGGATAACCACGTGGTAAAGGGGACGCAAAAGGCTGCTGGTGGCTCGGAGATAGCGAGGGTGATGCATACACTTGGCCTTGGTAGAAGCTTGAGCCCTAAGGAGATTACAAAGCCTGCTTGCCCTGCAAATTGGGGACCTACCAATGCCATAGGGCTAGTAAGTCAAGGCTCCATCCAAATAACCGGACACCTGAAATAAACTCCAGATTCCGCCTGAAGGCTGCCAAGCTGTGCCTGGGCTGCTCCCAGCCTCCTCTCCTTTCTCAACTACTCACTGTGGTCCTGATCGAAGCCGCTTGCTGTTGGCAAACCCGCCAGCCCCTGACCTACCACAGGGCTTGCACTGGCCGCTGTCTTTCTTTGGGGGCTGGTCTTCTCCTGTCCTCCTGGGACTCAGCACCACTTCATCCTCAGCCCTGGTTCAACGACACCTCCTCAGAGACATCCTGTGGATTCCAGCCAAAGTCACATGCCCTGGTTCTATGAACTTACCCAGTTTTTGCTTCCTACACAGCACTTACCGCCACCTGCAACAGGTTATTTATGTACCTGTGAAACCCCTGTATACGGAGGACGACGGTGCTACCTCATCGCCTAAAAGGGAATTGAGCATCTGCAGAGTTAGGTATTCTCGGGGGCCCTGGAACTGATTCCCCTGTGGATACGGTGGGACCACTATATATTACAACTAGGGCCAGATTTTGCAGGGGACCACTGAAGGATCCAGGATGGGAGGGGTCACGACACTCTTCCCGGGGAGAATATTCCAGTTTGGAAAGCAGAGGAATGAGAGGAAATCCTTATCAGGCCACATTTACATATCAAAGAACCCTTCCTGCTGGGCTTGTTTTGCCCAGTAACAAAGTCCTCTCATTCAAGGCCAAGAGGCTTTCCTGTAATGCTCAATTCTGCAGTTCCTTCTACTCCTCCCTGGTGGAGACAAAACAGCTCTGTTTCCAAAAGGCACAGGGAGATAATGCACCTCGCTGGTGGTTCCCTGCTACCCTAGCTGTCTCTAGACAGCTGCGTCTTCACTGAGGAAGCCTGGGTTTATAGGAGTTATGTGAGATTTCCCTCAGACTCCTGAGTTTATCCAAGGCCTGTAACCAAGGAGACAGAAATACTATGGCCTATGTTATTCATTCATTCATTCATTCACTCATCCATCCAGCCATCCACCCACCTATACACCCATCCATCCATCCATCCATCCCAGAGCATTTACTGAATCACTACTAAGTTTCTAGTACAAAGCTATTTCTCCTTTCTGGACCTTTGATCCTTTAGTTAATTAATAATGAGAGGAGGAATCTGGGATGGCTTGAGGTGAGGGGTGGGATGTATTACACAGATAACTGGGCCAAGTCTGGGCAATTTGGGTGAATATGTTTGATACAACTGATGGGGTTCAGGACACACTACCCCAAAAGAAGGCACCTTGGCATGTTGAATAGTAAGGCTACTCTGACTTTCTCCCTCCTTTTTCCCCTGACACAGGTCATAAATCCCTCCTGTGGTCTCCCCAGACGCATCCTTATCTCTGAAGACAAAGGGACTCAGAAAAACAGGCTCTGCTAAGTTTCCCCCAGTTTCCTACACTCACCTCATGCTTTTTACCACATCATATTCCTCTATAACTGACTCTCTACTCTTCATCAAACCCAGCATAAAAACCTCATTTCCTCCGGAAGGCTCCTGTGTCTTGTAAAACTTACATTAAATAAATCGTATGCTTTTTTCTTCTTAATCTGTCTTTGTCAGTTTAATTTTCAGATCCAGCCACGGACCTTAAGAGGGCTAAAAAAACTTTTCCTTCTCCTACCCAACTAACATTTGAAATCGAGAGTCCCTTGGTCCATCTTCCTAAGAAGTTCTTTTTCAAATGAATTCTATAAATAGGATACTGTTCTTCTTACACGCAGGTGGCTCCCTCCTTCCGTTCATGGTCCAGCCCTTTATTAATGGAAGAATTCTTTCAGGGACCATCATTTGATTTACATTTCTTTTTTTAGAGCGGAATTTTCCCATCTCAGATTTTCTTTCAGTTGGAAGCAAGTACGTGTGGACCCAACGTACAACTGAAATTAGCATGCAGCTTGTCCTTCTCTCCTCTCCTGGGGCCTCCCACCATCCTCACGTCCAGGGCAGAGGGTATCGGGTACAACCTCTCATACAGGATCAGTTAAGCCACTAAAGGCCCCACTGCACAATAATTTTACATTGACCCCCAAAATACAGGTCTCAGAGATTTGCACTTCCCGTTAAAAGCAAAAAAGATTGTCGATGGATTTTAAGCAGTTATAAGGACACTCTTAAGCTGAAGTGCTCTATTGGGAAGTAGGGGGAGAATGGGGAGATGCAATGCAGAGAACCAAGAGGTTCACCAAGCAGGGAAGGGGTGTTGACACTAAAAACGATTCAGTGATTTTTGTTTTTAAGGACAGAAAGATGGTTATTTCCTTCCCCCAACTAAACTGAGAAGGATTCAGTGGCCCAACACCAAACTCTGCAAAAAGGCCAGATGCGAACGCCCAACAATTTCACAAAGTAGTAAGGATGATGGGTTACAGCTAGGTTGACCAGATGTCCTGATTTACGCCCATCATCCTGGTGTAATTACCTGCTTCCTTCCTCTCTCAAACATGTCTCAGTTAGGATGATCCATTCTATGGTCACTCCAATCCCAAACACCTCAGAGGCAGGCTGAACCTGGCGGGGAAGGGTTTACCTTCTTAGTGACTGTTCCGCCCAAAGAGGACATTGACAAGATCACTTAAGTGATGACATCACAAGCTTCTATAATTGGCAGCTTCTGCTTTAAGGCAAAGTCATAACAATAATTTGACTTTGTGTCTGTTGCTAGTTTAATAGCAGTCTTCTACAGAAAGGTTTTCCCTGCTTGCCTTTGTAGGCGACTGTCCCCTACTTTCCGGAAAGAGATCACGTTGATAAAAGGATACAGGTGGTGTGGAGGTAATGTTTCCGGCCTATGGGGCTTTAACCCTTTCCCAGGCCCAGGGAGGCTCCACTCATTAACCATGTCACCTGGAGAAAACGACTCATCTGCTCTGAACCTTCAGATCCGCCCATGTAAATTGGGAACAACAACAGTTCCAGAGAGTTCTGAGAAGGAAACGGAACATTCCCCAGTGCCTGGCATATCACAGAAACCCATGACACCACACGGCAGATGCTATCACAATCACAGGCAGACCGCGTTCAAACGTGCTTTTGCTTTATTGCCCTCTGCAGATACTAAGTTTTTTATAAATTGAAGGTTTGTGGCAACCCTGCATTGAGCAAGTCTACGCCATTTTCCCAACAGCATTATTTTTAAATTAATGCTGTTTTTAATGTTTATTTATTTTTTTTAGACACAAAGCTACTATTGCACACCTAATAGACTACAGGAGAGTTAAATGTAACTTTCATAGGCACTGGGAAACCAAAAAAATTCGTGTGACTCACTTAACTGCGATATTCACGTTACTGTGATGGTCTGGAACCAAACCCACAATATCTCTGAGGTCTGACTGTATAATTTTTATTATTCCCATTATTACGATTATCCCCAACCCTCAGCAACCTTGTTACTAGCTAGCTCATTGTGCAGTTAGAGAACATAAGCCCTGAAAAGTGAACACAATAAAGGGCGAGGTGGAGGAATGAACTAGTTTAAACTCTCGGGGTCTGTTCTCATCACAGTGCCTCCCATACTTGGATTAGACTGGAATTCTCGATGCCGTAAAATTTGTGCAGGTGGTATGTTGCCAGAATCAATGCAGCCTCAATAATAACGGTAAGAGACACTTACTGGTCTAGGAATCTTTAAAGTAATTATTGGCTAATAACCACCAGCCAGGTGGTGGGCGAGGCCCCTTCCATATATTAGTATCTCTTTGAATCCTCAGACTAGCCAGTAAGGTTGACACTATTACCTCCCCGGGCTGGGGGTGAAGGAGAAGCTGAGAGGGCAAACAGCAAGCCGAGTTTCTTTTCTCAGCGAACTTCAACAGAGTCAGCAAAGCAACTGATGTAAAACGGACGGGCCTTTTCTCGTAGGCCGGTATTTTGTAATCTTAATGCTTCTGGAATAAAGTGTCTGCTATAAAAGACAAAATCTTCAATATCTGAAAAAAAAATATTAGTGTTGGTCACTATTGATCTATCTCTCTTCTTCGTTTTCTTGTTCATTCATCGCACGCTAATGCAGCAGGTAAGACGTCGCACCGAAGCGCGTTTCCCTGTGTGTGTCCATGGAGGGCTGAGATCTCAGGCCAGGACGGGTCTCCCTCAGCCCTTCCCTCATATCTTGGTTATTAGCACTGGTGCGTCCACGAAGGGCTGAGATCTCAGGCCAGGACGGGTCTCCCTCAGCCCTTCCCTCATATCTTGGTTATTAGCACTGGTGCGTCCACGAAGGGCTGAGATCTCAGGCCAGGACAGGTCTCCCTCAGCCCTTCCCTCATATCTTGGTTATCAGCACTGGTGCGTCCACGAAGGGCTGAGATCTCAGGCCAGGACGCGTGTCCCTCAGCCCTCCCCTCATATCTTGGTTATCGGCACTGGTGTCTGACTCTGTCCGTACCACACCCGTGGGGCTGAGACGTCCCCTCTGCATTTAGCTCCAAGCCTGCTTTTCTCTGTTTTGGCTTCTCACCTTATTCACCTCAGGCTCCCCAGCATCTCTCCCGGGACACAGTACGTCCTCAATGAATGTTTGTCGAATGAACAATGAACAACCCAAGACAACTTATTCCTAATGCTCTGGACTGTGAGCCTAGCTGGGCTAGAAAGGAACTCACAGGTGACCTATCCAAGTGCCTTCATTTAAGGGATGAGGACACACAGCCTGAAGACACTATATGCCAGGAATCCAGTCTCTGGTGTGTGTGTGTGTGGGGGTCCAAAAGAGCAGACCCAGGAATCTTGAGCCCTGACCCAACGGGTATATCTGCTTTATAAGGTACTGGGAGAAATCATCTAGTCTCTACTCCCTTTTCCCTTATACTTCAGTTGGGAAGCTACAATTAGATGGAGGGGAAAAAATAAAACCATGCAAGTCAAGCCTGAGACGAGAAGGAAAAAAAAAAAAAAACAAGACCAACAGATTTGCTTTCATTCTTAGAAGGCAGTGGGTGGCAAAGTGGATTCCCACTAAGACAAGAGCTGGCCTTTCTCATCGAGCAGGAAATGCTGAGCTGCTTTGGTTTTGCAGACCCTGCGGAGCCTGGCCTGATGGTTGAGCCGCAGAGTGCGGGTTGCAGCCCGAGAGAACAAGAGAGAAAATGTGGAAGCGGGTGTCAGATTTTCTGCTGGGGTACAGCTTTGGCTGGGGTCCCTGCTGCAAGCCTGCTGGGCGGGACAGCCTGATACGCAGCAGTCTAACCAGCTGCCTGGCAGTTTGAAATGCCTTAACCTCAGCTCAGAATCCACCTCGGAGCCCTTGCCTTCCCCCCTGCCCTGCGTGGAGCTGCAGGACACGAGAGGCTTCCCGTGTGAAGGGAAAAGTCACCATCCCCTTGTCCTTGAGGTAATGAACCAGCGCTGACTCTTTACTCGCTGAATAATATTACTCAGAGCATACTCCCTTCCCGTGATATCAATCACGCAGTGTAGAAGCAGTTCCAAAGGAGACACAAAGGGATTTGGTGGGGTTTCACAGCAAAGTTACGAGGCTAAGTTGTTGACGTGGAAGAGTACGTACGATTGCTCCCAACTCAACTGGCTCTGCTGCCTGACTGTCTGATTTTCAAGGAGAGAAATCTTTCTGACATTTCCCATAGGATGTAGATGTAGGAACGGTCAGCCAGTCCTTAATATGCAGCAAACATTTAGCTGGACACCAAGGGAGTGTCCACCCTCTCTCTACTCTGCCTTCCCAAAAGCGAGGGGCAGGACACTGCAGGTTTGATGCCCGCTCAGATTTCTGGGTGACACGTGTGCGGGTTCCAGCCAGCCCTTCACTGCAGAGGGCAGTGATGGTATTAAATTGTACACTGCTGTTTAGAAGAATGACTACAAGCTAGTTGTGAACGGCGAAGGGTAGGGGGTGGGATGGCAGGGAGAGAAAAAGAAAAAAAAAAAAAGAGAAAGAAAAAGGAGAACAGGAGGGGAAGAGGAAAGAAGGGGAAAAGATGGAATAATTCTAACAAAAATGCCCCATTTCTATCTGATTAGGGATCTCTAAAGATATTCTATAACATCCTGGACGTTCTGAAACTTCCACTGAAGAGCCTGTCCTTGCAAATGCAGTTAAGTCAGACAGAGAAAGACATACATAATATCACCTATATGTGGAATCTAAAAAAAAAAAAGATACAAATGAACTTATTTACAAAACAGAAATCGAGTCACAGATGTAGAAAACAAACTTATGGTTACCAGGGGGGAAAGGGGGGAGAGGGATAAATTGGGAGATTGGGATCGATGTATACACACTACTATATATAAAATAGATAACTAACAAGGACCTACTGTACAGCACAGGAAACTACTCAATATTCTGTAATAGCCTACAGGGGAAAAGAATCTGAAAAAGAATGGATATACGTATATGTATAACTGAATCACTTCGCTGTACACCTGAAACTAACACAACATTGTAAACCAACTATACTCTGATACAATTAAAAACCAAAAAAAAAAAAAAAAAAGGGAAAGGAAAAAGAAAACAAAGGCAAGCCTTTGAATTGTTGCTAAACCATTTCCTTCAAAGTCCCTCTCTCCATCTCTGTGTCACCTTCCTCCCCTGCTGTCATGGGGGGAGGGACGTGAGTTTTGCACTTTGGACCTTGAAGATGCACTTTAAATTCCCCTGCCTGAAGGAGAAAACGAGAGCTTCTGGATGTGAGGGGACTCTTAACAGAAAGGATGGGTCAAGAAAGAGAGGGGTGGCCCGTGCTGAAGATTGCGTTCTTTGAAACTGAAAAACAGGAATGCTCATGTACTCTTCTGCAGGGATTAATCACTGGTCATTTTGGGAAACGAACGCCGAAGAAAACATGAAATGCTCCGTATCATGGCAGTCTCCTGCTGTATAAACCCTTCTTAAAAAAAAAAATGCTTCTGATTAAAAGTATCATTTTATTTAATATTCCTCAAATAAGAGAGGCTATTAAGTTAGCATGATCGCTATGAATATTATTGAAGGCAGTGTTAATAGTGTTGTTTTTATGATTCCATTTATTCACAATGAAAAATGGTATTCACCAAACATCGGATCTGATGAGTAATAGATTTATAAAGCAACCGAAGAGGAAAGATGAACTGGAAAGAAAATTTATTCTGATTAGATGATTTTGTGGTTTTCGTATTGGTTACAAATAATCTGGCAGCCACAAAATACCCTCCTTGTCCTCCAAAGAAGGATCTCTGTTTGGAAAACCAGTGGGAATGGGGACTACGGGGTTTTTTTTTTTTTTTGAGAGCTAGAGAGGCTCTCTTCATTTTAAAATGTTACTTCTCTATTAACAAAAGGTCTCCTCTTTTAAGGAAAAAATTACAAATACAGATTACTTGGGCTCTGAGCAGATTTCATGCATAGTTTTTAATGATAACAAAAGGCATTCTTGAGTGACAGTTCATTTGGGTTGAAGGCAACGATTTGGACATGTTCAGTGTATGGAGAAGCCAGGCTGGAAACTGTCCACTACAGTGTCTGTGCTGACACAAAACAGCAGAAGAAAAGGCTTTAATCCCACCATAAACAAGTGTACAGATCTCCTTCAAGGTTTACACCCAACACCGGCAAAAGGGTGAAGGGTTTGTCAGTGACTTGCCCTTCATTAAAAAAATTTTAAAAAAATTAATAATAAAGGAATAAAATGGAAAAAGAACAACAAAGCTCTCTGCAGTAAAAAAAAAAAAAAAAAAAAAAAGCTGGGGGCTGGGGAAAAGGTTTGTATGTTACACACCTCTGTTTTGGTAACCCAGAGAGGGTATGTAAGCTTAAAGTCCTGAATTTAACAAACCTAATTATCAAGGTTTAATTAGTACCAAGGGTACAGCTTCATGGAACACCTGCAGACTTAATTTATGTCCTGACAGAGAGGAACAAGTGTTAATGGGCTGTATTTATGTTAATACCTGAACCTTAGGAGCCAGTGGAATAAAACACACCATGCACTAGTTTTCCAAGCTACAGAACAAATATAAAAGATTTTCATCTTGATGCTAGTTTACAGATAATTCTTCAGGGATCACAGGCATCTACTTTTAAAACTAGAGAAGTGGAATGGGAAAAGGTACAGCCGTTCTGGTTATCTGTAAAAGTCTACCAAGATCAGCCCAGAAACTGGTGGTTGTATCTTTACAATCGACCGTGGCCCATAGGGCTGATGTCCTCAGTGTTCGAGATGAACGTTTTTCAAGATGCTGGAATATAAACCCCATTTTTCCCCATAAATGTCATACTATTAAAAGAATACTAACATTTATGTGGTGCTCACTACGTGTCAGTCTGTATGCAAGGTCTTTGCACACATATTCCAGTTACAGATGAGGAAACTGACTCAGAGGAAATAAGCAACTTGCCCTTGGCTATGTTTCTAGGTTAAGATTTTGGAGTCAGATTCCCAGCACCAACCCTTTTTACCAATAAGCTAAACTCCCTTCAATACACAGATAAGAGTAAGAAGAATATCAAGTATATATGAATACATATTTATAACAGCATTCTCAGCAAACAAGAAATAAATGCGAACTCTTCAATCTGACAAAGACCCTACAATTAGAGTCATCCATAACGGAGAAATACTAAATGAGGCAAGTATGTCTGCTCTCTGCACTTCAACATTCCTGGAGGCTCTACCAGGGCATTAACACAAGAAAAAGAAACAAATGCAAGAAAAATCAGGGTGGAAGAGGTAAAACATATTCGGAGACACAGAAAATCTTATGAATCAAAAAAAAAAAAAAAACTAATAAAAAATTTTAAGATAACAGGATATAAGATCATTTTGCTAGAATCAGTTTTATTTCTACACAGTGGCAGCAGACAATTAGAAAAAGAAATTTCAAAATGTTATTCACAACAGCATAAAAAGCAAAATGTTCAGAATAAGTTTAACAAAAAAGTACAAGACATTGAAAACTATAAACACCAGTGAGAAATTAGAAAAGACCAAAATAAACTGAGAGATACAGGCTCATGGATTATAATACTTAATAAGGTTAAGATTTCAATCCTCCCGAAATTGATCAATAGATTCAGTGGAATAATTACATAAAATCTCAGCAGTCCTTTAAAAAGATATTGAGAAACTGATCCTAAAATTTCAATGGAAAAGCAAAGTAACTGAAATAGCCAAAACAATCTTGAAATATGGAGCAAAGTTGGAAGCCTGACATGACCTAACTTCAAAATTTACTGTAAAGCTGCAGTGATCAGTACAGTAGGTACAGACGTAAGGGGAAAAAACCCTCAAACAATTAGATCAATGAAGTACAATGGACGGTATAGAAACGGATGCACAAATATATAGTCAACTGATTTTTGACAAAGGAACCAAGGAAATTCAATAAGGAGAAGAACAGTCTCTCAACAAATGGGGTGGGAACAACTGGAGATTCACATGAGGGAAAGATAAACCCCCATCCTTACCTCACACCATATAAAGAAATTCACTGAGACAACATAGACCTAAATGTAAAAACGAAAACTACGGCACTTCTAGAAGAAAACATAGGAAAATATCTTTTTGACCTTGGGACTGAAAAGATTTGTCAGCACACAAAAAGCAATAACCATAGAAGAAAAGACAAAAGTTACAATGAACATTATCAGGATTAAAATATTCTGCTTTTCAAAGCCTTCATGAAGGAGTGACTAGAGAAGATAAAGATTAGGAGAAAATTCACAATACGTGTGAACAAACACTTGTATCCGAAGTATGTAAGGAACTCCTAGACCCAATAATAAAAAGACCAAAAAAAAAAAAAAAACTTGAAAAAATGGCCAAATATGTGAATAAGCACTACACAGAAAGAAAATATATGCATGGCTAATGAGGTCATAAAAAGATGTACTTGTCATCAGGAAAATGCAAAACCACCAAGAGATACCATTTCACACCCACTAGAAAGGCTATAATTAAAAAGACTGAAAATACCAAGTATTGGCGAGGATGTGGAACAACGTGAACTCTCACACACTTCTTGTAAGAGTTCGAGATAGACACCCATTTTAGAGAACTGTTCAGCAGCATCGTAACAAGTTAACAGGCATACCTTACGAGCCAGCAATTCTACACCTAGGTGTTCGTCAGAAAGAAATAAAAATGTAAACGCACAAAAAAGGTTTATACAAGAATATTCATGGCAGCTTTACTCATAATAACCAAAACATGGAAACACCCAATGTTCATCAACAGGTACATGCATAAATGGACCCTGGTGCATTTTATTTTTTTTCCAATGGAACACGACTTAACACTGAAAAAGGAAACTACTGATGGACACCCAAAGATGACTTTGAGCACAGGAAGCCAGGTACACAAGAATAGGTAGGATTTCCGTTAAATAAGGTCGTAAAACAAGTTAAACTAAGTTACGGAAACAAGATAGAACTAAGAACACTGTTTGCCTCTGAGAGTGGACAGACTTATTGGAAATAGGAATGATGGAATTTACTGGGGTCATGAGAACGTTCTATATCCTAATTGTGGTGGCGATTACAGGGGTGTGTATATATGTACCTTTGTCAAAAATCCTGAAAACTATATTTTAAAATATGTTAATTTTACGGTATGAAAATTACAGTCCAATAATACAGGTATATGTATAAATATTCTCTCTCTCACACACACACGCACGCACGCACACACAAACATCTGCCAAGAGAGTCAGTTCCCAGGTCAAATTTCGTATTAGTAAAACAGACCTTACTTCTTAGGCTCAAAATCCAACCCACAAAAGTGCTGGGAAGTTTTAAGATGACTTATGAAATTGTTGACTCATTGCTATCTGAACAAATCGTGCTCTGTAGAAAGACAATGGACTTTGGGGTCAGATGTCCCAGGTTATTATCCTGGATTTGCTTCTCATTAGCAATGTGATCTTGTGCAAGTTAATTATCAGTCTCAGCAATTTCTTCACCTGAAGAAGTCGGGGAAGCAACGTGGGCCTTGCGAGACTGTGGTGTGGCTTCAACGTGCTAACGGGTGTATCGAGCACAATTAAGGGCTCCAGTTCTCGTTATGACCACCAGCAGCCCCGGCACATTTCTGATAACTGTGCACACAGAGTGGCTTTGGGAAGCCAGTCACTCCATAATCCTTTTACTGTGCTCTTACTTCTGAGGATGACTGAATGCATCTCTGAAAACTATTTGGTGACTTTCTTTTTTAATAGATAAGTACATTCCGGAAATGATTATTTTGAAAACATAATTTAACACACCTTTTTCTTTTCCGTCTACTAGTATTTCTATTTCATTCTCTTATAAAACATGGTCGCTTCCATCTTTTTCTTAAAGAACAGTGGCTTGCACGTTTTTAGGGTGCTTACAGAAATACCTTTGGTGATTACTCATCTGTGGAAACAAAATTTCTCTTTGGCCACGCCGCATGTCATGGGGGATCTTAGTGCCCCAAACAGGGATCGAACCCACGCCCCCTGCAGTGGAAGCACGGAGTCTTAACCACTGGACCGCCAGGGAAGACCCTGGAGATGAATTTTTACACAGACTTTGAGAGCCGTCCTTTTCTTGAAGGAGGAGCCAAATCACATATCCACGACCTGGGATGCTAGGTGCTTGTCAGGGCCAAATTCAAGAGATCACTTTCTTCTTGAAGAGAATGCAGGGGTAACGTGAAAGAAAGACTGAGCTTTTCTGAAGTGAAGGTATCAGCTCCTTGGCATGAGACCAGGCCACGAGACTCGACACAGCCAGGTTCTATGAATTCATGGACATAGTTCTGAAGAAAACTTAACTTTTGTTCGAATCTCTGAATTTACCACAACCATAGCATGTTCAAGTCTCGTACTCCTCCATCTATCCCACCAACGCACTTCGTAAAGATCAAGGGGGCAACCTCATAGTAGAAGTTTAACACAGTAAGAGTCTTTCATATTTGCCTTTGCATGGTCACATTGGGCACGGTATCAGCAGAATCCTTTCCAAATGTCCCCTATTAAACTGTAAAGATGAACAGGCCTTGTTCTGTGTACAGTGCAAGTTGGACACCAAATTCGGGGTTGACAGAGTGCTGGATTGAAAGAATACCACAACCACACAGGATGAGAGGCTTGTGGTGAGAGCTAGGCCGCTGTCACCACCACCATGTGACAGAACAGACAATGCCATGAGGCCCTGCCTCAGCTTAGAAGACAACACACGAATTCTCTTTGGTGAACCACTGTGTTTCCAGGCTACCAGGAATCAGAAAGGAAGATGTCGCATGCATCGAAACTTGGGTCCTTTTTAAAATAACACTTCATTGAGAAAAGAAAAGAAACCCACAGAAAAGTAAGGCAAACCCACTGATGAAACAGGCAGGTTTTATTTCTCTTAACTGGGTAAGCCCAGCTTTTTAAAAGAGTTCTCAAGCCGTTGATGCTATCACCTTTGACATGTGGTTTCAAAAAGCGGATATTACACTTCAGCACATGTCTAATAACTACCCCCATGATGGAAACATTTAAGGCAAATCACTGAGTTTATTTCCCTAGTCACCCGGCCGGCCGAGATAAGGTGTATCTAGAACACCAAGAAGTTCTCGTAAACAGCGCCCGGTGGCGTGATGGGAAGCCCAGGCGGATGCGGATGCGTAGGACCCTCGCCCTCTGCACACCTGAGCTGCCGGGGTGGATCATGGTAATCAGAATCGGTCCAGTCATCAGATAATTTCTGATTGAAAATTCCGAGAAGTGAGTTAGACACAATGCTCGGTTAGTCACTGTTTTTCTCAAAAGAGCTGCACTGTGGAAAACCGAAGCCCGCCCATCCTGGGGTCTGAAGGTCAACTTCATGTACTTGTACACACTTGCCAGGCTCAGTCTCAATCCTGCCGGGTTCTCTATCTACACTCCCATCCTCTGTCTACACTGCCCGCAGCTTCATTCAGCCTTGAGAAACACACCAGGGGCAGGCATGAGAACCACGCTGCTCCCTGGACATGCTAATCCATGTCTTTCATGCAAGAAAACAATCACTGTGAGTTAAAATTTAGAATCCGGCTGGACTACAGCTGCAGCAGTGAATTAGGCAGAGCAGAAGGCTTGTCTCCGAAGCTCCTACATTTCCAAGTGGCAGAAATGTGGACAAAAGAACAGTCTAGGACTTTGTGATCTACATGCTTAAGCATCACTGGAAATCAGTAACTCTGAGGTTCAACAGCCCATTTAGGGAGAGGGACCAGGAAGCGGAGGGTATCCTTTGCTTAGCTGGAGTTGACAAAGGAACCGGCTTGAGTCTGACCACAGCACAACAGTGAGGTGTGTGTACGTGCTGCATAATTTTTTTTTTTTAATTAGAAGATAAAAGCTAACTGGGAAATGAAAGCAAACACTAAACATTGCCACAACAGAAGAAGTTACTCCGCGGCTTTTGGGAATACTTGGTACTCAAGTACTCAAGTACATCACAAGAGAGACATCTGCCTCAGCTAAGTGACAAATGTGTCAAGGAAAATATTGTGCAGCGAGCTCAAAAGACCTGTCTAGAAAATCTTCTGTTCTAGGGTACTGGAAACCAGAAGATACTGTTTGAGTTTAGTTTCCTCTCACCTGTGTGAACAGAAAGTGTGAAGGGGGTTAGATGTGAGAAGCAGACAGAGGTACCGAGTGATAGAGGAAAGGCATTGTCTGAAACAAGGGGTGGGGGGATGCTAATGAGCTCAGAGCAGTGGGAGAAACGTCCTTCGGCATGATGGGGTGTCCCCAACCAAAGAATCCCCTGGGCCTGGAAGAAAAGAAAACAGTCTAGGAGACAGTGGCTGCAAGGCAAGATTAAAAAATGGGAAAGAGGAAAAGGAGAAAAGTCTGAGGGAGGAGTGGATGGGAGAAGAAAATGTCTTGAGCAATAATCCCACCTTCCTCCATTGAGGGCATCTGATTTCGCCTGGGGATGGCACCCTAAGAAGCAAAAGAAAAGGGAGAAGCCAACCTAAACTGTGCAAAAATGAAAGAACTATAGTGAAAGTGGGAAGCCCAGGACGACAGCCTTAAGTACTCAACTAGATACAAGAGGGGAGAGGCAAGGGGCTGACATCTTTCAAGCCCTGACACTGTGCCAAGCACGGCCCTGGGAGCTTAACAGACATAAAAGAATATCACTCCTCATTTCAGGCATAGGACGGTCGAGAGGGGCTCTGGGTTTTCTGGTTATAGTCTTAGGCCAGTCACTTCATGTCACTTCGGTGTGCCCTGGCGTGGGAGCCCGTCAACCTTGGAGAGTCCCTTTGTTCGTCTCAGTAGCTGCTGTTTACCCACTGAAACGGAGGTGGAGTCTCCTGATTCTAGAAGCTTCTGTGACCTCAGGTCTTCTTTGAGGGCCCCTGCTCTGGATGCCAGAGAACTCTGAGGTTCCTCCATCAGCTTCTAAAGGAGGAGTAAAGGACATGGCCTGTTAACCTGTCTGTGGGTTCCTTGAGGCCAGAGATGACATCTCACCAGGATACGTATCCAAGCAGAGGGCTTGGCTTCGAATATTCAAATTCATGAAGTCCATTCTTGACCTCAGTGCATGGCTCAGCGCTTGCATCACTTTTGTGCCCTGAGCGCCCCTTGCCTCCTCAAATCAGACGGGAACCAGGGCCGCTAATGGAAGATGTCTTTCTAGTCCTTGAATTTCCTACATAATTGTCCAGATTCCACTGTTGTCACTGCCAGTAGAGAATGACAGTGGAAGAGGAAACAATACTATAGAAGTGACAATGTTTAGACAGACACAGAAGGCATTATTTAAGTAAGGAAAACAGCCCACTTTAGCAGAGGAATATTTTATATTATTGGAGGCCTGGATTTTTTTTTTAAATTTTATTTTACTGACTGCTTCAATATCATCGACCATGATTTCTCAGGCTAGGTCAGACCTTCTCTATATTGACCACATCAAACAACTAAAACATCGTCAAGAAAACCAAGTCTGCTCATACACTTGTTAGACTTGATTAAAAAATAAAATCAGCTTCTTTAGAGACATTTTTTTCTTTGGCCTTCATAAATGAAAGTTCTATTGGGGCATTTCAGTGTCCTTAGAAGATCAGCCAGCAGTGGATTCAGAATCATTCGTCATCTTTCAAGATCTGAGAGTCTTTCTTGACCAATTTAGCAAAGAAGGATGTTACAGCAAACAGACAGCCTAGCTGCTAATGACGGGCAACAGTTCAATATTTTATGCCACCTTAAAAAAGTTTCAGTAACTGAAGGTATTCTCACATTAATTCTTTGCATCAATTATTGACAGAGAATTTAATTTAAAGGCAACTAGCCAGTAACCTAGGGGTAGTGCTTTAAATAATTTATAATTGCTGCATGGGTGTAATCACATTGCTATTGATTAGGATCCAGTCACTTCCAAGGGGCCGGCAGGTCTTATGCTAATTACTTTTAGTGAGATCACCTTTTTAACTCTGTATTCCCTGGTAACAGGAACTCATTATAAAATAATTTAATGAAGTGCAATCTTTCAGAGTACTTGGAGACCTGGGGGTGGGGAGGAGGGAGACATGAACCAAGGAGAACGGCAGGAGCTGAAAGCATTATGCCGAGACTTACAGATAATAGACCTGAAATTGCATATTATTATTCAAATACCATATGGGACTGAGTTAACAGGGGTGAGAAACAGGGTATATTGTGGAGGGGCGGTGCAAAAAAAAGAAATAAAAGGAGAGGATTTAAATAATTTCATTTTTTGAGCAAAAATGTCTAAATTCCATTTTATTCATCCCCCTAGGATAAACGTTATTCACTGTGAAACAGACGAGCAATCATTTGGAGGAATTCGGAAAAAGGTAACCTGGGATTTACTGAAAATTTGGAGGAACGAGGTCCACTGTGTGCTCCCTCCTAAAGTCTGAAACCATGATGAACCGAGGTGGCACAGGGATGCACTTAAACTCTGTACGATAATAGCTGTGAATGCATTTTCCTGGAGAGTGGCAAAGGCGCATGGAACCCATGATTACCTCTATACAGTTTCCTTGAACAAGGCTAAAGTTCAAATTTAGGTAAAATAAACAGTGGGCGAGAAAGTGATCAGTAACTAATAGTACAGGTGGTACTCAGGTAAGGCATGATCAGGGTGCTAGTTTGGGGAATGACTGAATTTGGGAAATATTGGTGAGAAGACCAAATCCGAACAGCATCATTCTTCTCTCTCTCTTACTTTGTTCCCTTCACCAAAAGAGAGCAACTACGAGGGTTATTTGCAAAGGGAAGTGAAAGCATCAGCTCCATTTCAGGGAATCCAGGAGGCCTGCCCAGTTTGGACAGTGACTTGTGAATGAGCCATTCAGCCTCAGAAGATCCAGAGAGGGTGGCAGGGATGCTCAGCGAGAAAATGAGGGCTGAGAACGATGGAGAGCCAAGAGGTCAAGTAAGAGTGTGAGAGGAAGACTTTATTTATTTACGTGCCTTTGAATTTTTTTGTATTTCTTTTTCGGGATTTCATTTTTAAGCCATCAGGTTTCAACTGCAAATTTGCGTCTTTTACCAAATGGGTGTGTGTGTGTGCATGTGTATATTTGCTTGAAAACTGTTACAACACTGATTTTGTTTAGAAAAAACAAAGTGTGTGTGTGTCTGTGTCTGTGTGTGTGTGTGTGTGTCCGGGAGTAATTCTGTAATAAATACAATGTTTTTATGCCACTTGGTTTCAGATTTCAGAATATTCCTCATATTAAAGAGAGAAGGAGAGATCCATTTTCTGGAAGAAGAGATATAAGAGGATATACATCTCATTTAATCCAAAGAATCTGGGTGACTGGTGAGCATTGGAAGGTAAAAGAAAATTCATCCTACAGTATGGACTTTTTCCAGAGACGGCAACTGAAACCCTTTTTCTGAAGGTGAGAACAACATATCTTTAAACCTTGGGTGGCAGCTATTATAATAATTAATGTGGAACAAAACATGGACCTTTACTTGCAAAAGTTAAAAGAGAGGAAAAAAAAAAATACCTGCAAAAACTGTCACCTGCCCACACTGACAGTTTGCTAAAAAACATAATTCTCACTTAAACCTAACGAAAAGGAAACAACAAATTTCTAGCTTATTCCGTTTCCTCTGGGCCCACTTAGTGCTTTCAGTCTTGGCCCGGTTTTCTCCTGCGTGGAGCCACAAGGACACAAGCCAGGTCTCATGGTTATTACAGGGTGCTTAAATATACTTAAGGCTTCAAGAATTAAGCCTAAACTACCAAGAGCAAGAATTATTACTCGGAGACACACTGATTCCACTTGGGGTTCACTACAGACCCTTACGTGGGCGACCCAGTTTGCAGGGTTCAGGCTCCTGACCCCCGGTATAAATCCGGGGTCTGCAAACGTTTTCTCTAAAGGGCCAGAAAGAACATATTTTAGGCTTTGTGGGCCGTACAGTCTCTGTTGCAAATACTCAACTCTGCCTTTGGAACCGGAAGCAGCCACTGACACAGAAAGAGCGTGGCTGTGTTTCTTTAAAATATGACTTATAAGAACAAATTATGGCCACAATTTGCCAATCACTGGTACAGACCCCTATCACTTGATTGGTTAAGCTCTAGTCCTAAAGGGTGGCGCAGAGCCTGGGGTCCACAGCACAGGAGGTGAAGTTGACCCAAGAGTTGAATCCAAAGAAAGACATCTCTAATGTGAAAAGGGAAGAAGCAGGCGGAGATAGAGGTAAATGCTGGTCAATTTCTGGAGGAGTTGAGGGTGGGAAGTTGGGTGTATTGTTGAGAGACTGACCAGCAAAGGTTTCTTTGATCTCACAGGCAAAGCTACCAGGAGGAGGTAGCCAGTGATAGGGCTTGGGGAAAACAGAGGCTTGAAATAGCCGCTAGGAGGAACAGAAGAGAAACCAGACTAAGCAAACAGGATTACCAGGCAGTCTTGAAAACACAGTTGAGACCATGAATTTAAAAAAAAAAGAACAGAAACGGAAAATCAATATTATCTCAAAACTGTACCAACAACCCCACGAGCGGCAAAGGGCATAGAACTAACTGCGGGCTATTTTGGGGGAGCAGATTCTGTTGTCTACGTTGTGTCTTGAGATGAACAAAATGATTCCACACCAAGCCACAGGAATATCTCAGAAGACTCACTGGAGACATAAAAATAAGTGTCAGCTCCTTCCGTGGGGAGACGTTCAAGTCCACCGTGAGAATGAGAGCCTCCCCCAGCCTCGAAACAAATAAGCAAAAGTGATCTTTGAGATCAAGAAGAGAAGAGAGCTGGAAACAAAAAGGTTTATGGCCTTGAGGTGTCAGGTAGCACCAGCTAATGGCGCTTGGTGGGCCGTAGAATGTTGGAAACAAGAATTCAAAAGCTACCAGCGATGATGCCTCAGAACAACAGGGACTCAGGGGCCAAAGTGGCTGCCACTGGGTGGTTGCCTGGAATTCGAGTTCTGAGAAGAGAAGCAATGAATCAAGGGGAAGGGTTCTCCTTCTAGATGCTGTTATGCTATGTGAAATGAGTTCTCAGGTCACTTTCAGAACAGGGAAGGGGAGTGCACTGTCCCACACAGGCCCCGACACACCTCGGGTAGGTTAAACATTTTATGCAGGCATCAGCATCTTTACGAAGCTCACCTTTTAAAAGAAGCCAGCTTTTTGTTGTAAGTGGCACTGACACTACAACAAGAAAGTTCATTTCACAAAGATGATTCATTAAGAAATAAAATATTCATGGCTGACAGCTTGAAGGATCGCCATACAGTTATATTCTAATGCACCTGTCCTCTCTGTCAAGTCCAATGTGCGATGTCATGTCGCCAAAGTTTTATTTAGAAATTGTTTGTCAGAGTGAGCTTTCTCATGTGAATGAAAAATTCATCCCCTCATTAAGAAGATTTTACATGAAATGTCTAGGATTTTCAATGAACGCTAGGACATGAACCAATTACTGTTAAACACTTAAAGAGACAGAGTCCTAAGCTCACTCAGCAAAACCCTTAATTGCCCAAATGTGGAGAAAATTCGACATCCCGAAAGGCAAATGGGAATCTTGATTTGGAAATTTTCTTGCCTTTTGTCACATCTGGAGAACCCTTCTCTTTAAAGACTTGGGGGAATTCAAACACAACTCTTATATGGAATCCACGTGTATATCATTATATCCGACCCTTTCCTACACAGGCACACATCGTGCCACGGAATTTGGAATCTTTACCCACTTGTTCAATTCCCAAAGAAAATCATTAAAATGTCCTGCAAAGGTATTGCATTGTTTCTAGATATTTCTTTTTTTTTAAAAAATTTTTTAAAAATACACTTTGTTGGCTTCATGTTATTCCTACCTTACTTTCGTAATTTATGTAAATATCAAACAGGTACCATGGAAACAAATATACTTAATGATTCCAAAATGTTGGGAGTTGGAAGAGAGGGGAAAAATCCACAACAGATTAAAATGCACTTGAGCTGCAGAGATAGAAGAAATCCACAAGGGATTTACTTGTATAATGAAATAGCATTTTACAGCTATGACAATGGATTAAGTTGACATTGAGACTCTTTTCTGACATATGGTCTAGTTCAGCTTAATCTATGGTAGAAAATAGTTCACTCTCCAAACCTAGTACTAGACTCATGCTCCATTCCATATATATATATATGTATGTGTGTGTGTGTGTGTGTGTGTGTGTGTGTGTGTGTACACATCCAGCTAGACTGTCACTTACAATTTCAGAAAAGGCTTGAGACTGACAATACGAAAACTGAAATTTCTCCTTCTGAACCCAGCAGACTATAAACTTTAAGGATTCTGTATTCGCTTTCATATTATGGATGCTTTAGTGAACTAGTTCAAGGAAAAAGCAGCCTTGACCCTATAGCTGTTCACTGCCATCCTGTAAGACTCTAATGATGCTTTCCAAAAGAGGGACGACTTTGAAAAAGCTCTTCACTATATAGCTGATATAAGTGGGAACCAGAATTTCAGAGTCTTTCTTTGTGTTTGATTATAGCTGCCTCTGCAGTTTCTTTTATAAATAAATAAATATATATATATATATACACACACACGCACACATATATACACACACATATGTGTATGTATATATATTTTTTATTTTCATTTACACATATTTCATCTTTTATATACACGTTTTGTAATATTTTTATATTTTCTGGAAAGCAACTGGAGAGTAAGTATCAAGAGTCTTAGAACAGTTTAGATGGGAGATTCCATTCCAGGCATTTATGTCTTAAAATATCTGCAATTCAGGGTTTCGCTGGTGGTGCAGTGCTTAAGAATCCACCTGCCAATTCAGGGGACAGGGGTTTGAGCCCTGCTCCAGGAAGGTCCCACATGCCGCAGAGCAACTAAGCCCGTGTGCCACAACTACTGAGCCTGTGCTCTAGAGCCCGTGAGCCAGAACTGCTGAACCCACGAGCCACAACTACTGAAGCCCGTGTGCCTAGAGCCCGTGCTCTGCAACAAGAGAAGCCACCGCAATGAGAAACCCACACACCGCAACAAAGAGTAGCCCCCGCTTGCTGCAACTAGAGAAAGCCCGCGCGCAGCAACAAAGACCCAACGCAGCCAAAAATAAATAAATAAAATAAATAAATTTTAAAAAATATTAAAAAAAATAAATAAATGAAATATCTGCAATTCAGATATGGAATTTTTTTAACACCTTTATCGGAGTATAATTGCTTTACAATGTTGTTACTTTCTGCTGTATAACAAAGTGAATCACCTATATGTATACATATATCCCCATGACCCCTCCCTCTTGTGTCTCCCTCCCACCCTCCCTATTGCACCCCTCTAGGTGGTCACAAAGCACCAAGCTGATCTCCCTGTGCGATGCAGCTACTTCTCATTAGCTATCTATTTTACATTTGGTAGTGTATATATGTCAATGCTACTCTCTCACTTCGTCCCATCTTACCCTTCCCCCCTCGCTGTGTCCTCAAGTCCATTCTCTACATCTGTGTCTTTATTCCTGTCCTGCCCCTAGGTTCGTCAGAACCATTTTTTTTTTTTAGATTCCATATACATGTGTTAGCATACGGTATTTGTTTTTCTCTTTCTGACTTACTTCACTCTGTATGACAGACTCTAGGTCCATCCACCTAGCTACAAATAACTCAATTTCGTTTCTTTTTATGGCTGAGTAATATTCCATTGTATATATGTGCCACATCTTCTTTATCCATTCATCTGTCGATGGACACTTAGGTTGCTTCCATGTCCTGGCTTTTGTAAATAGTGCTGCAATGAACACTGTGGTACATGACTCTTTTTGAATTATGGTTTTCTCAGGGTATATGCCCAGTAGTGGGATTGCTGGGTCGTATGGTAGTTCTATTTTTACTTTTTTAAGGAACCTCCATACTGTTCTCCATAGTGGCTGTATCAACGTACGTTCTCACCAACAGTGCAAGAGAGTTCCCTTTTCTCCACACTTATTGTTTGTAGCAGATACGGAATTTTTCACAGAGATGTTCAATGCTGTATTATTTAAAATTGGAAATAACTTAAATATCCAAAAGAGGAGGAAACGTTCCTCTGCTAAGTCACCAATCACGTTTAGGATTTACTTCTCATATAATACTGAGTAAATAAAGTAGGATACCGAATGCATTAAATGTACTAAGAATTTCATGAGGCAAATATAAATGCATTTAAAAAAGAAACCAAATGTTTCAAATGGGTATGGGCGATGTTCTATTTGCTTTTTTTTTTTTTTTTTTACTATTTTAATTTTCCATTCCCACTGGTCCACATGGATGTAATTAAAAGGCAAGTCTAAATAGTGTCAATCTCTACACACTGCGTATCTAGGTAGTAGAGAAGTGAGCTGTTCTTTGAAATACAGACTTAAGTAAGAAGGAAAAATAATCTAATCTTTTCTATTAGGTGAATCAAATTATCGGTTAAAAAAAGGTTCCCCCTTCATCTCCTGTCATGCTTGAGATATTAACGTATTGCGTTATCCCTATGGAAATTGCAAAAACTATTTACATAAATTCTCCCTGTCTACCAAATGGCAACTTGCTCAAATAAATCAGACACTGAGCCTCTGGTTTCTGTGAATTTTGGTTAGCAGAACTCTATGTTGGAAATCGCATCCAATACATTTTTCACAATCTGCCCATAATTAGTTTCACTGGGAAAACTGTGTAGAACTATTTTGCTGCTTTTAAATTCATAATTTTGGTTCAAGAGCCCAGAATAAGATGTTTAGACAGAGTGAAAACTATTTTCTAACAAATCAATATTAATTTATCTGACTGTTATGGTCTCAGGAGCCAGAAAGTGTTCTTGTACTGAGCTGACAGGAAAGATTTTATCCTGACCAAGTGTTATTCAAATATTTATAAGACAGGATAATTTAGTAAAGAAAATACAGATGGAAGAAGGCAAAAGAAATTCTTTTTTTTTTTTTTTTGGTGTTCCTTTCCCATTTACAAATAACAAAAACTGTAAAACAAACAAACAAAAAAGGTGGCAAGTGATGAGTAACCCCCTCCCCACCTTGAATGAGCTCCTTGAAGAGTCTGTTGACCATCTGGTTGACCATATTCCACAAACTAAAGTGGGTCCTGAGGCACTTCAGCAGTGGACGTGATACTTGCCATTGTACCATGGGCGCCATTTTGGTCAAGAACAAAACACTGCCGTAGGAGGGAAAGCTTCCCAATGACACAGCTGATGGCCAGACGGCAGGCTGGGAGCGAAAAGCAGAAAAAGAAACAGAATGCACTGCCTGTGCGTTTACATTCATTACCTTATTTAATTCCCTCAACAGCCGTGAGATAAGATTTTGTGTGTGTTCGTGAACTTTTTATTGGAGTAAAACATAACACTCAAAACCAAAAAGAGCACCAAACGCGCGTGTGTCACTAAATGAACTTTCACGAATGGAACACACCCAGCACCCTGACCAAGAAACAGAACATCAACAGCATCTCAGAGCCCACCCCATGGCCCCAGCCAGGCTCTCACTACGACTTCCAAGATACGGAGAGCTTGCTTTTCATTGAACTTCTTACTCTTACAAGTACAGTCATATAGGGTGCTCTCTTTTGAATCTGCCTCCTCTCTCTCGACATAAAGTTTTCAAGGTTGATCCATATTGTCGGGTTTGGTTGTGAGTCATTCATTCTCATTGGTGTGTACTGTCCCGTTGTGTAAATATACCAGTTTATTCATCCCTTCTACCTCTGATAGACATTTGGGGAGTTAACAGTTTTGAGCTATCGTGATTAACACTGTTATACATATTCCCATACCTGTCTTTCGGTGAACATATACTTAGGAGTGGAATGGTAGGGGTTCAGATTTCCTTATGTTCAGGTTTACGTAGATACTGTTAACAGATCTTCCCAAATGATTATACCAATTATATTATTGCTATGGTCAGAATGTGTCCCCCTGAAATTCCTACGTTGAAGCCCCAATCCCCAATGTGACTGTATTTGGAGACAGAAACCTATAAGGAGTTAATAAAGGCTAAGTGATGTCATAAAGGTAGGGCCCTCATCTGATAGGATTGGTGTTCTTTTAAAAAGAGGAAGAAACCCCTGGCCTCTCTTTCTCTGCCATGTGAGGACACAGTGAGAAGGCAGCCATCCACAAGCCCAAAAGAGAGCCCTCACCAGTAACCAAACCAGTCAGCACCTTGATCTTGGACTTCCCAGTCTCCAGAACTGGGAGAAAATAAATTTCTATTATTTAAGTCAACCAATCTGCGGTCTGTTGTTACAGCAGCATGAGCTGACTAATACAATTATCATGAGATAAGTGTTGTTGTTGTTTTTTTCTTTAAATAATCTTTTTTGTTTTAGGACAATTTTAGTTTTACTGGAAAGTTGCAAAAACAGCACACAGTTCACGCATACCCGTCAGCCCATCCCCCCTCATGTCCAAGGTATGCTAAGAAATTAACATTAGTCCATCGCTACTAAGTAAGCCAAAGACTACGCAGATTTCACCAGTTTTCTGCTACTGTCTTTTTTCTGCTTCAAGATCTAATCCAGGATAGCCCTGGCTTGCATTTAATGTGTTTTATCTCTATTTCACTGACAAGAAAAAGAGTCCAGATGGGTTAAGAAGCTCGCCCAAGTTCACGAAGCCTAGAGGTGAGGCTAAGATAATTTCAACAGCAACAACTTCCATCGCTATTTTCTGAGTCCTTCTGAGTTCCAGGCATGATGTAGCGTCATCAACTATTAAATCAGCTTTTCCTGAAAACCGACCATTTTCTGGGCCTCTGGAACACTAAAATGAAAGGTGAACCACTAAGATGGTTTCTGTCCTCAGGCCTACAGTAGAGTTGCAATTCCTTGTATTGACAGCAGCCATAGATGCGTATGCCCTGCAGTTCTGTTGCTTCTTCCTCACCCTATCACATGCTTTGTGATACAAAACAGGCACTAGGTAAATCTTGGCTCAATGCATGAATGCCCAAACATTTTTAAAAATGAGGGCACTGTAAAAACTTGATTTTTAAGATATATGGTGTCAACATGACCCTTTTCCACATCTATGGGGTCTGAGATACTTTATCAAGAGGCAACTGTGATGAAAAAGACAGGAGACAGAAGATCATTCTGGCTCTGCCAGATCGCTGTGTTGTCTTGGGCAAGTCAGTCAACCTCTCTGGGTCTGTTACCCAGGAGGTATAAAATGGGGATACTCATACTGTCCTGGCTCCCTAGATACACTTGTCAAAGGCTTTGGACACTATAACATACTCTACACACATTAGGAAGTACTGGCCTTATGACACTTATCTTTAATAGGAAGAAAGAAATCACAGATGAAATGGAGTACACTATTTACCACCAGTTCTTTCTGATTCCAGAGGAAAATGCTTATATCCATGGAGTCACTATAGGAACCATCTGAGCAGAAGAACCATTTTGGGGGAGAAAAGCCAGAAGGAAAATCACTGCTCATTCTATGACTTCTTGAGTGACCAATGGAGACCCAGCGTATCACACGCAAATACTGTCCAACCAGATTTCACAGCATGGAACTAGGAAGAATGCAATGCAATACGACAGAAATACTCTACGGTATTATGCCGTCATAATCAGGCTTTATTTTATTTTATTTTATTTTTTTATTTTTTGCGGTACGCGGGCCTCTCACTGCTGTGGCCTCTCCCGTTGAGGAGCACAGGCTCCGGATGCGCAGGCTCAGCGGCCATGGCTCATGGGCCCAGCCTCTCCTTGGCATGTGGGATCCTCCCGGACCGGGGCACGAACCCACGTCCCCTGCATCGGCAGGCAGACCCTCAACCACTGCGCCACCAGGGAAGCCCAGGCTTGATTTTAAAGCTGGACAGCGATTGCCTCGAGGACCTAGCCTATTCCTTCCGTTCCCAGCAAGGAAGCCACCAAATTGTAGGCACTCCCAAGTGTTTGTGGAATGATTATTCCATTTTCCAGTCTAAATGGGTTGGGGACTTTGATCTCTGATTTTCCATGAAAATCTATTTTAATCAAAACCTATAAGTCAGTTTTCTAGAAGCCCTGGTCTTCAAGAAAATCGTGGCTAAATCACACTGCAAAATTTCTGAGACTTGATCTGTGCGGTGGTGACTGCATAGACAAAATTTTACAAGAAGTCCCAGGGGCCCAAAGAGAAGACAGTGAATGAGACAAGAGCGTTGTGAAAAACAGGATCAGGGTTTTACAGATATCTCTGAGCAGGTATCATATACAAGAAGGCAGGGCAGTTCTCTGAACTGTGAACCGAGCTTAACTTAGAAACACACTCCCATGTTGGGGAAACACACTGTCTTTCCGCTCTCAACATATCAAGTTCTTTGAAATCATCCGCTTCCAGTGGTAGGGTTATCAAAAAACAGCGGCTCACACTTACGTGAACTCTCAGATGGACCGCCGGCGAGAGTCCATCAGCAGGTTAGGCAAGTGAATTCCCTCGCCAATAATAAATAAGGAGCAAAGGGAATGAAGATGGGCATTTTGGCTGGATTCCAAATACGAAAACCTGCCTATCCACCTTCAAAGTGATGCAAGATTGCAGTTTGTTTAATGTTCATCTCATGTGCTTAATTACCGATAGGGCTTGACTAATTATTCCTGGTTTTGTAGACTATTTAAACAGAGAAGGGAAGCAGCTATACACTTTTGTATCCTGAATGAGGATTTGTAACTCATTTTTTAATCGCACAATTCCCAGAGGGCTTCATTACAAACACGAAAGAAAACAGGATGCGAAATGCAGGTGACAGTCTCATTTCCACAGGTACGGGGTAAAGCATTAGAGTGAAGTAATGGAAAATAAAATAAAAAATAGCCTTTAGATGTTTCCAACCATGTAAAGTGTTTTCATGTTAATAAGAGAGAAAACTGCAAGGCAGCAAAGACATCTCTGTTTGGTACTGGCATCTTTTCTGACTCCCAATTTGATCCAACATCTCTGCAAGATTATCAGATAAGCCACAAAATAGACCCCATTTTCCTTACTCACTGAAATAAGTGTTTGGTGAGTTGCATACGGCACTATCAACTTGGATCATCTCTCTGTTTTCACTCTTTTAACTTTTCTACACTTTAATAGTAATTCTTAGTCAGGTGAAACCACTGCACAAGACTTTGAAATGTTTAGAAAAATAAGAGGCTTAAACTAAATAACAGTATGACAGATTCTAGAGGTTCCAGATGGTTAGAAATTGTTCGAAATTACTTCTGGGCATGACAATGTTGCCTCTCGGACAGAAACTGGGTTTAGTGGTCAAGAGATCAGCCCCCGGTTTTGTTTTTTTTGCTTGCTTGCTTTCTTTTTCCTTCTCCTTCCTCCCTCCCTCCCTCCCTCCCTCCCTCCCTCCCTCCCTTCCTTCCTAGAGGTGCCTCTACATCCAGGGTGGTATCAGACATTTGGGAATGTGGGGAGAGCCTGACAAATTGTGAGCCATAATCCTGCCCTGAAGGCATCAATAAACTAATTGGGAATTTGAGAAGGGCCACCGTCCATCAAGCACTTGTTGCGTCTCAAACTGAGATGCAAACTTCACCAAGCCCACATTACCCCAGCAACCAGTGCAGCAAGTGCTGTTGGTCCCTTTTCCAGGTGAGAAAACTGAGGTGTGTGACCTCGGAGGCTATGATCCTTGCCCTCAGTCTCCTCAGCTTTCCTCCCTGGCTCTTTCTGCCTGAACAAATACTTAGGATTACGGAAGTTAGAACTTGTTGCCAGTAAATTTCAAGAAAGAGATTTCAGTAGCATGCTTGGGATGGAAACCAGACTGCTGGGTGCTGGGGGGGAAGGAGGATATAGAGAAAGTTAAGGAATAACACTGAGGACATTTACTGAACCCTTACATATACCAGGTAATGTGCTGCATTTCTTTACACACATTCTCTCCTGTCCTCATGGTAACCCTATGAAATAGGTGTTAACAATAATCATCATAACAGCTAACATTTAAGCGCTAGAGTGCTTCAGAGAATGAACCAAGCCCTTTATATGTATTATTCCATCTGATTTTCCCCAAACCCTATAAAACTCTTAAGATTATTATCATCTCCGTTTAGCAGAGGAGCAAACGGAAGCTTAGAGAAGTTAATTTGCCCCAAAGCTGTGTCAATTACTCAATGATAGAGCCAGGAATTGAGCCCAGGGGGCTCCTACACCACCACTTAGCATGCCACTTCTACTTACAGTAACTCAGAGAGGCTGAGTCACCTGCCCAAGGTCACGCAGCAATGAGTTCCCTTCCACCATCTGCCCTCGTGAACATCGCGCAGAACCACCTCCCCTCATGAGGACAGCTGCTCCAGAGCCGGGCAGTGATTTTCAAAACCCCAGTAGACACTTTTCAAGCCAGAGCCAGGTAGGCTAGGAAATCTACAGAGAGCCTTGTGTCTGGGAAGCCTCCTCTGTGGTGTCAGGGACAAATAAGGCAGGATCCTCGGGAACCTATAAAGACAAGTCTAATTCATTTGGTGTCGAAGACACTGACGAGGGGAATCTGTAAGGGAATAGAACTGGTTTCTGATTCCCTCTCACCCAGTTGACCATCTGTGGGATCGTGTGTCAGTCACTTAACTTTTTGAACTGTTTTGCTTTTTTGAACTGTAAATGCATATAAAATTGATCAAACTACCTATGTTGCTGTGATACAGCAAGTTGGTTATATACACAGGGACACTTCTAGACTCACTCGTTCAACAAATATTTACTAGCTGTCTGTCTTGCGCTCAGCGCCACAGCACACGCTGATGAGCAAAAAAGACAAAAATCCCGATACTTATGAACTTACATTCTAGAGGGCAGGGAATAAACCAAAAGTTCATCTATCTCTACATGATGTAATGAGAAATAGAAAACAGGGGGTGAAAGGATCACGAGGCAGTTTGCCATTTTATAGTGAGTGGTGAGGAAAGACGGCACTGAGAAACTGACATTTGAGCAAAGCCCCGAATTTGGAGAGGAGCAGTCCACAGTGTTAGACGAGAACATTCCAAGCAGAGGGAGCCGTAAAGGCAAAGCTCCAGGGACAGGGGCACACCTGGCATGTTTGAGAAATGGCAGAAGCGGAAGGAGAGAAGAGGAGATGGAGACAGGTCAGAGGGAGGAAACAGGCGAACAACGAGGTCCTCCCATCCTGTCGCGGAGACCTCACCTTTTAATCGGCCTGAAAAGGAAGACAATGAACAGAGTCCTAGATGGATAAAGCAGGACTAACTTTTTGGGCTTTGAACCTCCGTCTGGGTAAATCAGAAGACGAAAGAGGCATCTACATGCAAGATCCTCCTCATTACTGATGGGAGCTCAGGACTCAGTCCTGACCTGGGAGGGTTTTTAAGGAAAAGTATTTGTTGCTGGAAGAGTTACTTAAAATGTCCCGGGGCTCTTCGAAACAGCAGAAATAGGAGCCACTTAAGTTAACAGGCAAAGCAATGAGACTATACAGAGGAAACTCACACTTGCATACTTTATGCCTTAATTTTAAGTAGAGTTATAAGATTTCCTGTAGGAATTCAGAGTGTTATTTTATGCCCCAAACTAGAAAGAGCATTCCAGCGGGTTTGCCAAGCCCTTAAGATGAAAATATCTGTTTGAGCACAGCATAACAGATGAGGTGTTTAAGGCGTTTTCCTTCAGGTTTTTGGTTAATCTTCTTTTACTTAATTTTCTGAGATAAAATCCAGTTATAAATAACCTGAGGGTACCCTAACTGGGCTGTTCTGAGAACGGCAAATGTTTAAAAGCCAGAACTTCTGCCTTTTAGAGATCTCTAGGGGGAAGCAGTACTCTGAAAATTATCCAAAGCAAAATAAGTCGAAAGCATTAACAAATTAAAGAGAGGGGGAGAGAGAGAAGAAAGGGGTGAAGGAGGAAACTTCTTTGACATTCATAAGATGGCAGATCTTACCCTTGAAACTTTTTTTTTTTAAATTAAAAAGTCAAACATTCAACATCTATTTGTTGATTACAACAGAGAATTGGTGAGTTGCTATCATAGGAGAGCAACAGGAAATTCACTCTTTTGTTAAAAAGGAAAGTGGAGCAAAATACAGACAAAACCCAAAGTGCAGGAGAAAGGGCATGACCGTAAGTTAAGAGACATTATTTAGACTGACGTACAGTAGGTGCCACCTTAAAATGAGAAGTTTTAGAGCTGCTCTTAAAGATCGCCGGTGGAAGAAGAAAAGTAAGAAAGAAACAGAACCTTAAGTGTTCTTCAGTGTTACAGTGTAAACCCAAATTTATAAAAGGATTATAAGGTAGGGTGGGCAAGGACGTCGTGTAAACTAGCTGGAATATGAATACTTCATCAGCACAAAAGAGAGGACGTTGGCTGCCATCCATCTGTCGTGTATATATTATCATGGAGACTGTTTATAAAAATAAGAGAGGGTGGGAGGCCCAAAGTGGGCATAACTCAAAACAAAACACATCTTTAGGACTAGATAAGGGAGAGTGATTATTCCCAGGTACTCACAGACTAAAGCATACCAGGAGGAAGAACTGGATCCAGTTTCTACAAAGCAGTAAGATGGCGGCAGAATCAGTTTTTTTTTTTTTTTTTTTTTTTAAATGAAGATGCCCTAGAAACCTGTAAGTCAATAACCCTGTCACCAATTGTAAGATCATCCGGGACATGCAGAGCCTCCTTGGACAAGCACGTTGAAAGGGTACCCAGACTGGTAATCGAGCAGGAAAACTGCCACTGGGGCTCAGGAAAACCAAGTCTTGCTTATGGGTTTGCCGCCATCTTGTTTAAGCTTCTGTACAAGGGGGCTGGTGAAATGGACTGGGATTTTGAGGATACCCACCTTGAGAGAAAGAATAGGAAGAATCAGGAAGATGAGCAAGGCCAGTTCCATATCTAGTCACCAAAGCACCCTCTCCCCTTAAGGTAAAGTCTGCCAAATTGAGTTGCTGTTTTTTTACCCTCAGCCTGGCAGATCAGACACTTCAAAATGAGGTAAATACTAATTGGGGCTAGAGACCAGAAAGCTCTCATGTACTGGGGGAATAACAGATGTGGAGGATGGCTTACAAAGCAAGACGGCTGTCACTGAGGCCAGCACACTGAGCTCTTTACCAGAAATCTATTACTTGATTAACCAGGAGCAGTGAAGACCTAAGGAAACAGTGAACACGGAGCAGTGAAATTAGAGCTGGTTCTTCCTCAGAAAGAACCTCTGACCTGCTTAATCTCACGCCATCGTCCACCATCACTGAACTCAAACTCAAGATGGAGAGGGCCGGCCCCAGATCCTCTCCAGAATCCTCCTCGTCTGCTGGGTAGGAAAAGACAGTGTGTTTAAACCATCTTACTGGAAATGAATAACATTCTCAGAAACACTGGCCATGGGGAGATTCCTTTAAGAGGCCAACTCCTCAAAGGCATTCGTGGAATGGGAAACCCTCTGTGTAGAGACACGTGGTTCAAATGCCCTTCTTTTTTTTTTTTAATGGCTGGATCTGTGTGCTTGAAGGGGAGCTCTTGGCTTCACTGAGGTGCCTAAGGGATCATCTACCGCCTCCTCTAGAAAGGTCTAATGGAAATCACTTCTACACTTGAGTCGTGATCAAATGCACACCTGTGTAGAAGGTTATGCTTGGAATGGTTAGGTAGGCATTCTGCCATCCCACCATTACCTTAGTGAGTTACTATGTTTGGTCAAAAAATAAATAAATAAAATAAAATAGACAAAAATTCTTCTGTATACAGAGCACAGGAGTTTTACATTTTCTCCGCTATCCATGGCCAACATGTCTTTTAGTCACTTTCCATCTGAACCCTGAGTGGAGAGTTCAGACACCATCTGCCGCTACTAACGCCAAGCCTGCCCTGCATGCCAGGCACTGTAGCCGGCCTGGGCAGGTGTTACTTCAGGCTGCAGTTCAGACTCCCCACTTAGCAAGTGATGCTCTTTCTCTCTGGTCTGCTCTGCACTCCCAGGCCCTCACTCCCCTGGGATCACAACTGTCCAGGCTTCAGCACTCTGTGCAGGTGCCTCATCCCAGGGCTCCCTTTCCTGACAGCCAGGGGGTCCTTCCTCATGCTCTCCCGGACTCTCTCTCTTTACCTTTAGAACCCTCGGCACGCTTCCTGCCATGGTCGCGTGTTGTACATTTGCCAGTGCCACTAGAACGGAGTCTCAGAGAAATCGGGACCTGGTCTGTGGCTGCCCTCCCGGATCTATTCCCAAAGCCTAAACCCAGGGCTTAGCAAAGGGAGAGGACCCTCCAAATATCCTAAATGCATGGATATCTCCAAAAGACGAAGGCTGTAACTGGATGAACCATTTGCACTCTTGTCACGTCTGCTGGATACCAAATACTTGTCCCACTATTAAAACGAAACAAAACAAAATCAGTGTAAGAGCACAGTAAGTCTGCAGGGCGACGAACGCGACTCTGGCCATAGGGACCAGTCCCATCTTGATTCCAGTGAGGAGCCACAGGTCAGTAACGAATGGGGTCTGAATCTACCTGCCATAGATTTTAAAAAACAATTTTTATGGAAGCACAATGCACAGGCAGAGAAGTACACATGTAATAAGTGCACATGTCTGATTTTTCACAAACCGAGCGCACCCATGTAATTAAGACTCAGATCAAGAAACAGAAGAGGGCCAGCGGTTAAACGGGGATTTGTGCGTGTGGTAATTACTGATGCTGTAATGACGACCAAGATGGCGGCCTTGGAGGCCAAAGAGAGGGATGCTCAGAGAGTGACTGCGGACAGTGTGTGTCTGCAGCCCCCAAGCAAATAGGAGATGTGAGTAGAAAAATGAGAGAAAGAAAACGGGAACTTACTAACTCCCTACCCTGTGTCCCAGGATATTTTCACTAATACTCACTTAAAAAAAGAAAGAAAGAGGGCTTCCCTGGTGGCGCAGTGGTTGAGAGTCCGCCTGCCGATGCAGGGGACACGGGTTCGTGCCCCGGTCCGGGAAGATCCCACATGCCGCGGAGCGGCTGGGCCCGTGAGCCATGGCCGCTGAGCCTGCGCGTCCGGAGCCTGTGCTCCGCAACGGGAGGGGCCACAACAGTGAGAGGCCCGCGTACCGCAAAAAAGAATGAATGAAAAAAACTAGTCCTGGTTAGAATGGTTGACACCATGGGCAGAGGTGGCTCCCTTCTGGCCAGTTGACTCTGGAAGAGTGATATTCCTGTTAAGGGCTGAGAAGCCACAGTCAGGGTCTCCACAAAACAGGACTGGAAGAAAACAGGTTGAATGGCCAGGAAAGGCAGCTTGATAATAGCTGTTTCTCTAGAGCCTGCCTCCTGATCCATTTCCTGGTAAACCTCAACTGGGGCTTAAGTAGGAATGCCACCATAGCTCCAAAGTCGCCTAAGGGTGAACTGGGTCTTTTGAGGCTGGTGTCACCTGTGGCTTACAGGACTCCTCTCGGACCCCATAGGTGCAGAAGCATCAGAAACTGTGGCGGAAACAGCCTTAAGCTTAATCAAAGCCCGTGCCAGCCATTCAGTTGTCCCCTCTGTGCTTTGCAAACATCACAACGAGGCTTTAATCCGGGCATCCGGGCTCAAGTTCACCCTCTCCCTCCTCCTGCCACCGTGACATGGTTATTCAGGAAGTTCAGCAGTGCATACAGCTTACAAGAACAAGGACAAAGCCACGGGGGAAGAGATCCCCTCGCTTCCTGTCTCATGACAGCAGCTGGGGTTATTATTCCTGGCTGAATCATTAAAAAAAAAAAAAAAAGCCCCAGGAATGTTGGAATTATTATTACATTCATTGTTAGAAAAGACATTTGTTCATTGATTCGACATTCAACAAATATTTACTGAGTTGCTTCTGTGTGCCATTAGAGGTGATGTTTTAATTGTTTTACCTCAAAATTAAATTCCCTGAAGATTTAACCATACCCAGGAGTCTAGGGGACCCTGGCTGGTGGGACACTTGAGACTTTTGAGGTCTTATTCAGGGAGAATCGGGCAGACATTTTCAGATTTATAAGCACTGAACAAATTGGACAGGGGTCGCGGGCGGTGTTGAGGAGGGAGATAAAGAGAGAAGAGGAAGAAGCATTACATATGTAAAAGATAAGATTTTTTTGAAAAAGTATACAGAGACGATCTGACACAGAAAAATGAACACTGAATCATGAATTAGGAGATAGCGTGGTCTTTTCTGGCCATCACCATGATGGTAAGGCATTCAAGCCCAGACCTCAGTTTGCCCATCTGTAAAATGAAAAGATCAGAGGAAAGTTTTTTAATGGGCTCCTATGAAAATTTGAAAAACTTCTGATTCTGAATTTATATGTGAAGCTATATGTTTTCATATACAGAAATATTTATACCTTTAATCCAAAAACTTGTTTTTAAATTAATTTATTTATTTATCTTTGGCTGCATTGGGTCTTCGTTGCTGCACACAGGCTTTCTCTAGTTGCGGCGAGCAGGGGCTACCCTTCGTTGCGGTGCAGGGGCTTCTCACTGCGGTGGCCTCTCTTGTTGCGGAGCATTGGCTCTAGGCACGCGGGCTTCAGTAGTTGTGGCTCATGGGCTCAGTAGTTGTGGCACACGGGCTTAGCTGTTCCGTGGCGTGTGGGACCTTCCCGGATCAGGGAGCGAACCCGTGTCCCCTGCACTGGCAGGCGGATTCTTAACCACTGCGCCACTGGGGAAGTCCCCCCCCCAAACATTTTTAAGAGCAAAATTATTTCATATAAATACAGAATATGGGCTTTGCATGACATGCTGGTCTCTGAGTTACTGAGAAAATTATTTGTATTTTCAAATTAGTGAAATGTATTAGAAACACAGATATTAAATTTTAAAAAGTTAATAGATATTGTTCTTTTAAATGTTGTTTCAATAAACTTTTTAAAAAATATAAATATATTTTTTTTTTACAAAAAGTTCATGATTCTTAGAATGGACAGATATGATACGTGTCTATATGTTTAGAGAAATGGGGTCAAACAAAAGAAAAATGGTCATCAGACAAAACAGAAACCAGAGTGCTGGATGCATATGGAGAGAATCTTGAGGAAGGCTATCACCTGCCTTCCAGAAAGCCTCTGTTAAGAGAAGTAAAGGGATTTCCCCCTTCCCGTTTGAGGCTGAAGTCATGCCCTGGCAAAGCACTTAGACCTGGTCTTACATATGGACGGGTGACAGATAGACACTTTGATCAATGATTTGCGCTTGGCATAAGAAAGTCCCCTGGAGGAATAGAAGACTGATCGGTCTGGGAGACTTTGATCTGTGTCACTGAGCTTTCAAAACCTTTAAGCCCACATAAACACAGACTCCTGAGACGGTGATGTAGATGACAACTGCCATGTTTTCCGAATGTGGCAGCCCCACGATTATTTGGAAGAGACCCCAGAAGATGGAAATGAATATACGTACACAAACTCCCCCCAAAGCAAAACGGCCGAGGCTGTGCCGGCTTCTGGCTCTTCTGCGAGGCTATCTGGGGGTAATGCTTACTGTGCTTTAGCAAATAGAAATCTACAACTATGCAGCACGTGTTCATCGTCTAAATCAGGGTGGGGAAGGCACTGCAAGTACGCCCCCATCCCCACGTCCGCAGAAATGCAGCAGAATCTGTAATCTATCATGAGATCCTTTCCCAAAGAGCTCGTGTGCCGCCTTAAACCCTTTCCAACACACCACACCAAGTGGACGTTGGAGTTGACCAGACTGAGTCATGAAATGAATCCATTTTGCACCTCTGACCTATATTGCTACTGGGTGAGGTGAGAGGAAGGTACGTACGTTTCTTGGGAATAAGCCTCTGTTGATGACTGTGATCTAGTCGGACACAAAATAAAGACATGTGAAGTAGGGAGACATCATGGCTTGGATGCCTAGGTAAGTGGGCACACCCAGGAGTGACTGAAGATCGTCAAAGCCAACCCCCGGTCTTTCCTGGAGATCCTTCTGACCTTGAGTGTCCTCAGCCCCAGCAGGTACCAAAGCAGAACTCTGTGCTGACTGGTTTCCTCAAGACCAAGAAAGGCTTGGATCCCACCCATGCGAGAGTCCACAGGGCCCTAGTAAGACAGCTGATGGTTGACTGAAATTTATATATTATTTTAATTATCTATACTAGTGTATCGATAAGTTCAGTCTAAACTAGTGTCATCTAGACTAAAGTAAATAAAAAATATTTACAGTGGCTATCTGAGTGATCTGAGAAATGTGGTTCTACAACCCACAGTTCAGTCTACCATCTCTAGGACTTTATGTAAGTTAAGTCACTTAACTTCTCTGAGTCTCAGTTTCTTGGTCTGTAAACTGGATGCTGTAAGAGCTACAGACGATGAAGAGTCACTGGGTGAGACGATATATGTCAAGGACTGTGTGCAACTTACAATTCCTTTCTAGAACAAAGAATTCACCAAAAAATATGAAAACGTATGAGGGTTGTATCCTTTTCTCCTTTTGACCAAGCAAAGATGTCCACTCGAGGGCTTCCCTGGTGGCGCAGTGGTGAAGAATCCGCCTGCCAGTGCAGGGGACACGGGTTCAAGCCCTGGTCCGGGAAGATCCCACATGCCGCAGAGCAACTAAGCCCATGCACCACAACTACTCAGCCTGCGCTCTAGAGCCTGTGCGCCACAACTACTGAGCCCGGGCACCGCAACTACAGAAGTCCGCGCGCCTAAAGCCCACGCTCCGCAACAAGAGAAGGCACCGCAATGAGAAGCCCGCGCACTGCAACGAAGAGGAGCCCCTGCTCGCCACAACTAGAGAAAGCCCTCGCGCAGCAACGAAGACCCAATGCAGCCAAAAATAAATAAATAAAATAAATAAGTTTATATATTAAAAAAAAGACATCCACTCGATTTTCTTTTGTGCCCCAAATTCTGGCTCCATCCCCTCTGAGTAGTACGCAAGGGAGACTATTTGGACTTTTCTTCGCGTCATCATGTTTCTCTGATCATTGGCCCACTCCATCATGAAGCACTCTCAGTGAGCCAAGTATGTAATGGAAGGAGTCCTCCGTCAACGGTGAACACTTACTCCTCAGAGCTTGGAGTCAAGAAGGACTAGATCCAGCCTGCAGTAAGACCCTCTAAGAAAAAAACCACAACTCTGAAACCTTCTGGCTGTAACATTTATGCAGCCTGTAGCCAGAGCACAGATCTGAATCTTCAGACCAAAGAAAGACTTTGCTCCCAAACCCTGATGGCTCACGGTTGGCCTCTGAATGTGGTCACGTACTGACCCCAGTATTTGAAGAAATACTTGAAACACCAGTGACCTGGATGTGGTCCTACCTCAAGGTACATTACAGACCAGCCCCACTTCCCTGGATAGATCATGGCTGCAAACAGTGTATTCCTGGTTCTCGGCCAGTGTCCTTCATCTGCGTGTTCTGCCACTTGCTTGGGAAAATAATGCTAAGTTGCAAGACAGGGCAACAAAAACACCGCCAGGAGCCGACCAGCTCCCAGGGGTTGCCTGGGTAGCTTGGTGGCCCTAAACACTTAAGTGATTTTGTTCCCCATCCAATCTCCTGTGGTACATTAACTTTTATTGATAGCTCAGAGCTTCAGCAACTGGTCTTGATTTTACTAACCCAAAGGACAGAGGAACAAGAGGCACCCACACAGCTGACGTGCAAGAAAAAAACAGCACGGAACGTCTAGATCAGTCTCGATGTTATTTTCCTCTTGCTACAGTTTTCCTTTAATGAGGGAGTCACAATTATTGCAGGTTAATCACGTCTCAGGCCCCCAAAGGGAGGGAGGCTGAAATGACCATTTAGAAAGCTGGCCACGGCTCCCTCCGGCAGACCCTTGGAGGCACGGCAAGGCATTTCAGGCACGGCAATCCGAGCCTGAAATTGCAGGCTTGGTTATATGACTGCTTTGGAGACTGGCAAAAGGATTCTTGGGTTTCCATGATACACGTATTAAACAGAAGTTAAACCAGGGGCTGGTGGAAAAATCTATGTAATGGAAGACAGAGAGACCAATTTCATCATTGCTTCGAAGAAGTCAACACTTCCAACTAGAATCTGTATCTTGGAGCAGGCTGGTGTGCTTCTGACTCACGGACACTGAAAAGGGTATACATGTGTTTTCCTTTCTGTGTGGAATGCTATCATCTTCAGCTCAAAAAAAAAAACCCCACATTAACATTAAAAATGAAACAACACCAGATATGATTTGTTGAGCACCTATTATAGGCCAGGCCCCGTTCGTTGCACTTTACATACCTTGCTTCAATTCATCCTCATAGCAATCTTAGGAAGCATCCATTTGTATTGCCGTTTTGTAGCAAAAGAAATTGAGGTTCAGACAGCATCTATAAACTGTCAAATTCCTCAGCCAGGAAGAGGAAGAGTCAGGGAAGTCAAGGAAGAAAAACAGATGGCATCCAAAATCCAACTCCTAGACATATCGCCATGTGTAGATGTACAGGACCCCTACCATGTTAACATGTATGGTGTTGATTTTGACATATTAAAACATCAGTTTCACAAAATGGGGTTTGAAAGGAACATCGAAGCAACTCTGTTTTTGTTCATCCAAGATTCAGTGGTCATCGACCATGTGTCAGACTCTGTGCTAATAAGCCCGTCCTACTCAGAGAATCTCAGAGCTGTGCCTATAGGACCTCAATGACCACAGCCTGAACCTGCATTCTGTAGGCTGTGCCCAGCCTTGCTTTAAAAAAACCCACATCCTCCAGGTCACGATGCTCATTCAGCCACTGTGACGTCCAAAGGTCTACACAGACGACATGAAGGTGACCCCCCAGAGCCACATGAACGGGGAGGTCCGGGGACAGGTACCGTGGCAAACACATGACAGAATTTTGCTGAGTCTGCTCCTTCCAAGTCAAGATCCAATGAGTATTCTTTTCGCCATTTTTATTCTGAGGTCCTGAGGAGTGTGAAAACTCCCGTCTTCAAAAAAAAAAAAAATTCTGTCAAGTGAATACGCCTCATTTTGTAAAATCTTCAAATATCTTACCTCAAAAATAATAAAATGGTTCCTTGATAAGTTAAACAGAATCAGCATATGACCCAGTCATTCTACTCCTAGATATATACCCCAAAGAACAGAAAACAGGAGTTCAAGCAGACACTTGCACACTAATGTCCAGAGCAGTTCTATTCCTATTAGTCAGAGGGTGGCAACAACACAAATGTCCAACAACAGATGAATGCGTCCAAAAGTTGTGTATCCGTACAATGGAATATCACTGGGTCTTGCAAGGAATGAAGTACTGACACAGGCTGCAACTACAGCTGAACCCTGAAAACATTATACCAAGGGAAAGAACAAGATGTGAGAAGCCACAGACTGTATGACAACACTCATGGGACGTGGGACTACCTTTTTGAGGGTCCCCATTCAACCCACTGTAACTGCTAAATCTGTGATCATTTGTTTATAAGAGCAGTAGATAACTAATACAGTGACCATTTATTTATCCATTCGTTGGTTGGTTTGCTGGTTCAACAGATACTTACTGAGTACCTCCTGTGTGCAAGGCACTGTGCTGGGCTCCAGAGGAACCTGAGTAAATGAAGCAGACTTAACCTTGGCCTGGGGAGAGCTTACAGGCGGGAGAGTCACTCTTAGGCCCTTCTCACCAAAGGCAGCCACAAAGTGGAAAGGTCACTAGGACTACTGATGGCTTCAAGAACTGACACTAAATGAGCAGACGCCAATGGGGCCATGAGAGAAGCTGATGATAGACAAGGACCCTCATTCCAGAAAAGTGCAAATGGGATAGAACGTTGCGTATTATTTCAGAAAATTCTAGGGCGACAAGAGGAGTATGTACTTGGAGTACCAACCCATTATTTCCAAGCTAAATCTTACGTGACATCACCACTGCGATAGTTAATTTTATGTGTCAACTTGACTGGGCCACAGTGTGCCCAGCTATTTGGTTCTCATATCTCTGCGTGTGTCTGTGAGGGCGTTTCTGGTTGAGATGAACATTTGAATTGGGAGACTGAGTAAAGCAGATGGCCCTCCCCAATGTGGGTGTGCCTCAGCCAGGCTGTTGAAGGCCTGAACAGAATAAAAGGTGGATGAGGGAGGAATTCACTCCGCCTCACTACCTTTGAGCTGGGACACTGGTCTTCTCCTGCCCTTGTACTCAGACTTAGACTGGAACTATACCATTGTCTCTCCTAGGTCTGGACTTCTTGGCTTCCATAATTGTGTAAGCCAGTTCTTTATATATATATATATATCTCTGATTGGTTCTATTTCTCTGGATAACCCTAATACACTAACACAACCACCAACCACCAGTACTAACAACCACCAAATTGTCCTCAAAACATTACTACCAGAAAGCAACTCTAGCTGTGGACTGGCTGTTACAACCTCGACGAGAAAACATGGACATGTGGAAACGTGGTGCATTTAATTCCTTTTCTTCTTTACTTATTTCAATATTTTCCAAATTTTTTAAGAGAGCAAGTATTCGGTCGGCTTGAAAAATCAAATCAAGAGATGAGTTAAAGAAAAAAACCTGGGGATTTTTTAACAACTGTTAAAAAAAAAGTGCCACTTGTAATATTTTGGGGACAGTTGGAAATATGCTCTTTCACTGGATACTTAGAGATATTAAAAAGGTGTGTTACTTTTTGGTTTTGATAATGATACAGTAGTCTTTTTGTTTTGCTTTGGTTTTGGAGAGCCCTCGCTTTACAGTGACTCGTAATAAAATATCTATGGATAAAAAGATAGGATGTCTTCCATTTGCTTCTGTAAAATATCAAACATGGGGGAAATGGGTTGGGGCGGAGATAAAACAAGATTGGCTACGAGTAATAGTTATTGAAGCCGGGTGATGGGAGTTAATTATACTCTGTCACCTTCTATAAATGTTTTTACATTAAAAATAAATAAGTACATGACAGAAGGAGCCAAACATAATTCTTAATACAACATAAATGATTTCATAGATAGACAGATAAACCTTAAGAGGGGAAAAAAACAAAACTTCCCTCAACATTCTATAACGGGTCAATAAGTGCCTGATTTCAGCTGGTCTCCAGACATTTCTCATGAACGTCCACAGACTGGACAATGTGGCAGAGAACGAAAGAATGCATAGTTGGTAGCACTGACAGGGTATTTCTTACTAGCACGTATCACTACCTGAAATTATCTTAAATATTTGTGTTTTGCTTATTTCCTCTCTTCCCCGGGATAATGTAAGCTCTATGAGGGTGGGATTTTTCTGTTTTGCTGTATCTTTACCTCTTAGATACCCGGCCCACGACAGGTGTTCCATTTTTTTCTTCTGTTTTGAATGACAAAAGAAATTTTTGTAAATGAATCAACTGAAGTCACTGTGCCCTTCACGGACTGTCCACTATATACTAAGTCTCATGTTAAGCATCAAAATAGTGAATCAGAAGCACCTAGAACAGAGATTGTACAAAGGACACAAAGTGTGGTAATTCCTCAATTACTTTCATAAAACCAGACTGCTATCCATCTCCATTCATTCATTCACTGACTCACAAATATGTATTGAGCACCTACTGTGGTGGAACTGACACAGTATAAACAGCAGAGTAGAAATAACAGTATAATATAAATAACTTTTGACAATCTCTACACTAATGAAGTTGACATCTAGGATATGAGGATGGGGTGAGGATGAGAACTACTTCACATCCCACAATTCCATCCAAAAGTTGATATATTTGTAAATAATGCTACCAGGTGGCTGGGAATTCATTACAATTTCTTTTTGAGAATTCACTAAAAAGTTCACTCATGAAAATCCTATTTATCTAAGCCATTAGTGTTGCCTACTTCAGTTGTTGAATATGTCACCAAATTGATTAAGTTCATTATGATTTCTCATTCAAGCAAGAGAAAAGTGTGTCTTTTTGTAGACCACCTGTGTATAAGTAAGTGAAAACAGGAGATGCAAATACTGTCTTTAAAAAGCAAAAAGGGAAATTTCAACGTTACATCACATTAAACTGTCCCCTACCGGTTTCTTTCCTTTGAAAAGAACTATCAGTAACTATCAAGTTTTATTTGCTAGCTCTTATGTCCTCTGACACAGAAGGCCACGGACTATTACTTTAATATAATATTACTCTCCCTTCTCCCAACTCAACGGAATCACAGCAGATCATGAGTTTCAGGGAACAACACATAAAATGCTGAATGCTAAGGTCATTTCCCTAAAACCAAATCTACAACGACAGAAGGAACTTAAAAAATTTACCAACAGCAACTGGTCCTCTGGAATGGGTGCTAATGACAAAAGAATGAGCTGTTAACACATTCCATTTTTAATTAATTTTTAATACTAAAAAAAAAGCTTTCCCTTCTACCACAAGACCCACTTCTTCCTGGTGAGATCCCCAAAGGGAGGCCTGCTCTTTTCTGGAAGGCATCACTCTACTAATTAATTAGAAATTGTGCGAGGCGGGGAAGGGGGCAGGGGTGGAAATCAGCAGGCGGTGAAAACATCAAATTCCTTCCTGCCCTTTCTACTTCCCTTACCCCAAATCTCAGCCCCAGCTCTCCGTCTGGGGAAACAAACAGTTGAAGTCACTTGAACTGATGCCAGGCCAGTTCATCCCGCTTCTCTGCCAGGCTGGCCCAGTCTCCATGTCCCATTGGTATGAGAAGGTTACGGGGTCGTGTCTTCCCGAGGCCACTATTTGAGTTACATTTATGCAATTTACATCTTTTGCACGCCCACCCCCCTTTTTTTTCTAATTTCCAAAACTGAACATGTTGATGGGGAAAAAAACCAAAACCCTCAAACATGACAAATTACAAAAAGAAAGAAAATACAAGCCCCTCTTCCACAGAACCCTCTCATTTCCCATGCTTTCTGTCAAGGAGTTACCTCTGTTAACCGTGAATGTCTATCATTACAATCCCAGGTCACAAGATAGGCACATGTGTAAATACACAGGAAAACATTCAGGCACATGTAGAGCTTTCTTTAAAAAAAAAAAAAAAAAGTGTAATAATATACGTATTGTCCTACAATTTGCTTTTTCTCACTCAACATTTTATTATGGGCAGCCATCATCTAGTTATGTATATGGATATATATCCCATATATATATTTAGTGTTATTTCTTTTCATAACTTTTTTTTTTGCTATGCAGAATTTAAAACCCTGTAAAAACTATAACTCAATTTGGGGCTTCCCTGGTGGTGCAATGGTTGAGAGTCCGCCTGCCGATGCAGGGGACATGGGTTCGTGCCCCGCTCCGGGAGGATCCCACATGCCACGGAGCGGCTGGGCCCGTGAGCCATGGCCGCTGAGCCTGCGCGTCCGGAGCCTGTACTCCGCAACGGGAGAGGCCGCGACAGTGAGGGGCCCGCGTACCGCAAAAACCAAACCAAAACAGAACAAAAAACCAAAAAAAACCTATAACTCAATTAGACTTTACCCTATGGATAGGGATTCAGAATTCAAAGATTAAAAAAACAAATAAATAAATTGTGTGTGTATATGTGTGTGTGTAAAACACTAAAAAATATCACTGATTCTTCTCATTGGGAGACTGGGCACATTTATTCAAATATTTCTGTATTTTCTGGTTCAGAATGGAATTGCTCAACCTAAAGGTATGTTTAATTTGCATTGAAACTGCCAACTTGCTCTCCAAAATGACCCCAAACAATATATGCTCCTTTTAATACTGCACGTTCTCTTTCCCTGTTAAGGAAAACTTTCTTAGAAAGTGTAGTTATGAGCGTGAGTCAAAGTTTGATTGTAAATTTGCTACGAGGGAAAAGGCCTCTAGCAGATCGATTCAAAGATTCACTCTTGGTGGAGACATTTTCTAGGGAAAGGGAGTGATAAGAGAGTCAATGTTAGGCTAGACACCGAAAGAAAAGAACATTTGGTTGAAGGGGCCTAGATTCTTGAGTGCCAGTCAGCTGGCTAGATGGGTGACCGATTTTTCAGAACAAGTCTTAATCCCATTAAAGTTTATCAGAAAATTGCTTAAGCAATTTATCAGGAATGAAGCTTCAAATCACATTATGCAAAAAGGTTCTATTCCAGACCAGATTTGGGACAACTTTTATTTTTCATACTCTTTTATATGCTACACACTCGCTCTGTCTTCTTTAACTTCTGCCATGGTGCAGGGTGGTTTCTCACTGTTTATTTTCCATTTCCATTAACAATAAGACTGAGGCTTTTATCATGTTTGTCAATTTTCTTCAACGAATTTCTCGTTTATTGATGTCACCCAGTTTTCTAGGGGGAGGTTCACGTTCTTCTTTTTGATTTGCAAAAACTCTTTGCATATTTGGGGTAAATTATTTAAGTGTGTGTGTGTGTGTGTGTGTGTGTGTGTGTGTGTGTGTGTGTGTGTGTGTACATGAGTATGTGTCTATGTAGATTTTTTTTTTCCTATTCAATCTCCTAAGATACTAAATTTGAAAAAGAAATCACTTACATGCCAGCTTCTCATGGTACCTGGGACCACTGCCTAAATCCTTAATATTTTTCCTGATCACTCTGTCCTGGCCCTTTGTGTCCCAACAACAATATTTCTAGTGGCCCAGACAGACTGCCCGTTTCATCACTGCATACCTTTCCCATGCTGATCCCCCTACAGCATCTTCCCTGGATACTCTCTTGCCTTAGTAAGCCCCCATCTGTCTTCCCTCTTCTGGAAGAGACTTTTCCTCATTACTCGCCTTGTCCCACTAGAGATAAAGTTAGTCACTCCCTCTTGGGTACCTTGCATGCACCTGTTTTTCCACACAAAGCTCATTTTAATTTACTTGTTCCCGAGTCTGCCTTCCATAAAAGACTTTGAGCTCCTTGAGGGTAAGGAGTGAGCCCTAATTCTTCCTATACCACCTGAGCTTATTAATACAGGATCTGACTCACCCGGAGCAGAAGCCCAGTAAATAATTGTCGAATGGATAGAAATATCTTTTCTAATACATAGCTTGAGGGAAGGAGTCATAGCGGGGAGAGAGGTGGTGCCCATCTTCCCTCCACCTCCTGCCAACCAACAAAAACACACCCTTCAACCTTGAAAATGGACTTGAAATTGAGAGAGAGCAAAGGTTGTCTTCCCTGTTTTGTTACCCAGTCTCTAGAAACTGATGGGCTACAACTCTGCACAGGAAGCGTTAACACAAACAACATCGAAGTGCTGGGGGGCATTTAATTGTCTGCCAGATTCAAAAATGGGAATCGATCTTCATTCAACCAGTTTTGCCAAAGTTTCTGCGAAGCGGATGTAGCAAGCGATAGGTGCCTTTCAGATCACCTGTGATTAAACTCACTGCATTTGTCTTCAAACAAAAGTGTTTTTTCCTCCCTGCCCGCAACATATAATTTTAGTCAGCTAACACTAAATTAGACACCCACTCAGATTTATTATGATAAGAACATTCAGTAAGCTAATTTCAAGATGATGACTCCTATAAATTCTTATAATTTATTATTTAGTACTTTGGTTTTTAATCATTAAGTACGTGAAGACTTTGTAGGTCAAACCTGTATTAATGAAGACGGTAAAATCTATTTTTCAAACTCTGCTCCTCACCCACCTTTCAAATTGTAAATTAACAGAAATAGATTGAAACACACTTGTAAGAACAAAGGCAGTAATTGGGGGGTGGAGGTACTATCACCCCCAGTTGCCTAATTTTTCCAGGTAGATTGTCAATCATAGTTCCGACTTATTTAAGACACATCGTGCTGATTCTTTCAATGAAACAATGGAGTCCAAATCTGAGAAGGCGTTAGTTCACTAAGAAAATAAAACCTGTAACCCATACTTACGGTGTTGTTAAAAAAAACAAAGCCGTTCAAATATTAGCCGATACAATTTCATTAGGTTTTAATCTTAACCCAATGCAGCCATTTTTTACTGCTTTTCTGTGAAGTGTTACAGCTTTAGAGATGCACAGACAGGAAGTACTTATGTATTAAGTAAATAAATATTTTAGAAAGCTGCCCATGTTACCTAAATGAGAGTCTTCTTTAGTTCCCGAATTCATTGCCAAATTAGAACCTGTTTCATGATCATTTCAAACATTTAGTGCTAAAACACTTAAGGTTTTATTCTGCTGAACAAAGGGATGCTTTCTGATCAACTGCCTACAAACAGTGAATAAAGTTACCTACACGGTGACAACTTTTCATTGCCCCTACAATAAAATTAATTTTTATTATGTTATAATACAAGCTCATATTAAGTAATTTGAAAAATAGAGTGGAAAGAAGAACAGTGCTCACCATGATACTTCTAATTGAAAAAAAGTATCAGGATACAAAATGAGCCAAGTCTCCAGTAGAGTTCACTACTATATAAAAACAATCATTTATACGCTGAGAAAACTCTAGAAGGTTATAGAGCAAAGTGATAATAGCGGTTATCTTTAGGAGACAGTACAACAGACAATTTTATTTTTCATTTCCTCTGCTCATTTTTGGATGTAATATTCTGGAAATTCCTTTAGAAATAAAGAGGCATATGTTTGCATCCATAATATTGAAAGCATTTTAAATTACAATGGTGTCTGAATCTTCATATGATAGAGAGACAGTCAGTGTTCATTTTACCTGAAGACTTACTGCTGAGGCGGGGTCTACTGAATTATTACTCCGAGGACCGCTCACGGCATCTCTCGGTTCAGTGAAAACCTCCCTTGGATATACACATATGTTTACAGGCTGGGCTTCAAAACAGGAAGCCGGCTACATCCATCCACACCATGCTTTCAGAGTGCATGCTAAATTACTTTGGAAGTTTCTTTCCCCCGCTCCTATCTACCTGGGGAGGGTTGAAGTATTGCAGGTTTTTAAATAAAATCATTGATGAGAAGAACACACAAAGATTCTGCCTCACGGTTGGAAGGATTCATGAGGGATGGAGACCAGGGATGGGGTTGTAGCAAAGTGGGTTATAGAAAGCTTACTAAAACTGGATTTCTGGATTTTACTTGCCATTAACTAAATAAATGAGAATAATGAAAGTAACAGTGAAAATAGCACCTACTATTTACTGTGAGTTGGCCACGGCTATGTGGAGCACTGAATTAATAAGCATCTTACAGATCTTAGGTCCCCACACTAACTAGACGAATGAGTCTCATTTTACAGATGAGAAGACTTAGCTACAACTTCACTAATGATCTGAGTGTAACCTCAGGCCAGTCAATACTTGGTAGAGCTCAGATATAAACTGTACCATCTGACTCATCTCCTAGATGTCTTTTCATCATCAGGAGGAAGAAGCCTGCCACCAACAACCTTTTGAGAAAGTGACAGAGGCAGGGGGAAAATAGATTTATTAACTCATAAAGGTTTCCATCCAAAAAATGTATAATTGTTAAAATCATGGAATAGCTAAAAACATTTAGGTACTTCTAATTGTTAAGCTTTTGGATTACGTATCCTGTAGGCAGTGCAAACAGGCTCTGTATTAATAACTGATGAGTAACATATTACCCCGAAAATCAGCATCTTCTAAATGACAGTAAGAATTGAATATCTCATACACTTTCGGTAGGTCAAGCATTTAGGGGCAGTTCAGCTGGATGGTTTGGCTCAGGTTGGGTTTCAGCTGCAGTTATCTGAAGGCTTAACTGGGACTGAAGGATAGCACCCTCACCATGGCTGGCAAGTCAGTTCTGGCTGCTGGCTGGAGGCTTGAGCCCTTCATCACGTGGGCCTTGCCACAGGACAGCTTGAGCATCCTTACAACATGGAGTCTAACTTCCCCCAGAGAAAGCAAGGCAGAAGTTTCAGTGTCTTTAGTCCCTGAGCCTCAAGAGTCATGCTCTATCACTTCCCCCTGCCTGTCACATCCAGAGTAGGAGGGGACTATACCAAGTGCATGAAATCCAGGAGGCCACCTTAGAGGCTGGCCGTCACAGGACCTCTCCTCCCGTGGTCTAGATGGCCCTAGGGCTGGGAAGTATATACGGTTGCACTCTGACATTTGAGCAACGAAATGAATTCAAAGTGGGTCAAATAGGAGAATGCAAAGTCACCTTGAGAAACACAAGGGCACCCAGTCCAGGTCACCCTGGATTGGGACCAGCAGTCCACAGGATTCGAAAAGTGCTGTGTTTCACAGAGCGGGGGGAGAAGTGAAGCTGGGAGGTTTGGAGAACTCCATTAGATGGCTCCACAAGAGGATGTAGTGATGCTGCTGAAGATGATTATGAAGAGTGTGAGGAACAGTATTTTAAAAAATGTGAGGAAGGAAAAAAACGCCAGCATTTGAACATTAATACATCACGTGTGAAAATCCATTCATACATTAAATGCAACATGAGAACTCTTGCACATTTCATCTACAGCCTCTAAAATTGATAAGCTGGGCCCCAAACTTGAGGGTACCTCATCAGGAAAATGAAGAACCACTTTGTATTTGGGGTCACCTGGTATTCTGAGACTCACTGGGCTTCACCAAATACGTACCAAGCACCTGTATGCGCCTGGCACTGTCCCAGGTCAGTGGACAAATTAATGAGCATGACAGACACGGTGCCCCAGATCCTAGTGGGGGAGATGGGCCATAAACAAATACAAGTGTGCAGCATGCCCACACCGGGAAATGATTAGGCTTGTTGCCTTCTGAGGCGACCAAGCTTTTGAGTCGTACCGCCAACTGACCTTTGCTTCAATTACCTGCCCATCAAGTAACGAACAATTCCATTTGGCTCAGTCCCTGTCATAATTCTACGGATAAAGAAACACTGTTGTTTCCAGTCAGACGAATAAAAACATTTCAAACTGTGTCATAATTACGGTCCTCTTTGAAAATGACTGCGTTGGCAATCTGTTTATACATCCGTCTCTATGAGTTTGATCATTGTGAGTCTGGACCTGTCAGAAAGATCTGCTCCTTGGTGGGCTGACAAAACCTAATCCCTGAGTTAGCAAGCTTGAGGGTGAGATTCGTAATGTTAATGAACTCACCAAGGTAAATACCACCTGGCAAGCTTCTAGAAAGTCGGCCACCTGGCTTTCATGGTCCACACCTGTCCTCTTCTTTCAAAAGACAACTGACATTTTATACATTAAAAAAAAATGGCCTCTAGAAACTATAAAGAAAACACTACGCACAGACAAAACCAGGATACTAAGAGAGCCGTGGTGTATATGGGACTGCCATCTTCTGATTCCTCATTCATGGGTGATATAAATGACGGATCACAGAAATCTTCTGGGTTGAGCCAATATGGCTTCCGAGCCCTGCTAACATGGTATCACAAAAAGCCACTAACCATTGATCTGTGTTCGAAGATGGTGAGGCTCAAAGACCTGCGATATCAATATCTGTTTGTCCCAATAAGATTGGGTTCTTTTGTAAATTGAGCCCCGAGTGCACACACTTTAGGTTCACAGGCACTGATGTAAGAGGAACAGAGAGATCCTGGGTGAGGCTTATCACGACATAAGGCTTCAACAATAGCGAACGCAGATGGCGAGAGACTTGATTAATAAGAGGTAAGGGTGTGACACTACGGAATCGTAAGTAAAGGAGGGGAGGGAAATAAACAGCTTTATATACCAGAGTTTCATTTCACCATCGTTTTAAGAGTAAAGAACCATAAATAATGCACATTCCCAATAACCGAAGCGTGGATAAGCTACAGGAACTTTCACTTAATAGCTTTTTATCTAGCTGATGTTTGGCATGCATAAAGACTATAACAGGCGAATGTACTTGTGCTATAATGTTAAGTGAAAAACTCAGGATACAGCATCAAATATAATACAGTATCAATAATGGTGTGAAAAAAAAAATAAACCCAGTCATGGGGGGTATAAATGGGACTAACTGAATATTGACTCGGGTTGTTGTCTCAATGATGACACATTAGCTAAGTATTATTATTTTTTCTAGTCTTCCTCCTTCCTTTTTTTCTGTCATTTCCTGTTTGGTATTTTATACACACAGACACAAACACACAGAAACTGGTCGTGGAAACTGAAGAAGTCAAGTTCCCACTCTGCTTTCTATGAGGTCCCTTGCATTTGGTAGCAAAAAAGCGAACTTCCTCCTTTCCTCACTGCATCGAGATTAAAAATCTAGTCTGGTGAGAAAAACAAAAGCGTACTTCGTCACTAAGTTTGCCAAGAAGGGCCCTTCTCAAAACGTGGCTGTGGTTTTTGACAACGCCGTGTGATTTCCAAGTTCCTAAGAACCCAGGCATGAATCAGTGGCGATCTAGTCATGGATGACTGCTCCCCATGGTACAAGAGGTTGGCGTTGACCCCCGACTGTGTGGACAGAAGGGTGGCTGAGCTGAGAGACCTGCATACTTAATGATCAGTTACTACATAGATTATGTCTTCCATGGGGCACCAAGGAGACTCTGGGCAGCTGTGCCCGGGGTGCTGACCTTCCTCTGGGCGACCAAGCCCTCCGCACCAGGGTGTCCATCTGTCCTACTGCTGCTCGAGGGAACTGTGCCTTCCTGAGTTATTTCAGCGTTTGCACCTTCTCCACTAAATGGAAATACAACCATGACTAGCAGAAAGAGAAGTACACTAACTTGTCGGCAAGAATTAAAAACTGTGCTAAATAGATGCATCAGGTCGTTAAGGAAACAGAGAATCTAGGAGGAGGGGAGAAATGTACAGGCCTCTGTCTAACTCCCATCTATTTTGGGAGTCTCCTCGATGGGACTCAGAGCTGGTGGTTCAAGCTCATCGCTACTTTTACTGGTAGGAGGAGAGCAGACAGATCAAGGCTTCGCTTTCTGCTTCGGGGTCAGCCCTAGGCAAATCTGTTAATTAGGCTAAATCTGGCCTGCTTAGGTACTCTTCAGCTTTCCTGCTCTGCACCCTCTCCCCCCTCTCCTCCAGGACAGGCTCCCCGTACCCTTAGGCGATCCCAGATAAAGAACTTTCCATTCCCCAGTGTTTACACTGCTCACTCCACCCGAAGTCCTGTATCTACTGAGCTCAGGTCTCTACCTTGGTGTGAGCCGATAAATACAGAGTCTTACACTTCCAACAGGGGTTCTTTCTGAAGGCGCTGATCCAGACCAAAGGACTGGTTCCAACAGTTGGCAAACACCATCCGTTTAGTTAGATTGGCTGGGAAGGTATTCGGGGGCAAAGAGAACTTGAAGCTTGTCTCAAAAATAACAACAGCATCAATAACTAAAAGTGGCCCGTATTCAGAACCCAATCTGCAAATGGGATACTGTGCTACTTGTTTTCCATACATTATCTCCAAGTCTTCTGTATTCACTAGCATTTGCTGTATAACAAACCACCACAGAACTCAGTGGGTAAAACAGTAACAACTTTTTATATGAAAAGTTCATGATTCTGTGCACGGGCTGAGTTCTTTCTCTGGTGTAGACTGTCTTGACTGATCTCTGCTGGGCTCACTCTTGTGTCTGGGGTCATCTGTTGGCTTGGTTAGTAGCTGGATGAGCCAAGAATGGTCTCACTCGTGTACCTGGAGGTTGGCAGGCTATCTATACTAGGGCAACTTGGCTCCCTACATGTGGCCCCTCATGCTCCGGTGGACTAGCTCAGGCTCGCGCATGTGGCGGTCTCAGGTTCCTATGTAACAAGGGAGCAAGCCCCAATATCTAAATGCTTTTCACGCCCGTGCTTGTATTATTTCTGCTAAGGTCCCATTGGTCAATGCAAGTCACTTGGTCAACCTGATTTAAGTGGTGGACAAGCAGAAGCCACCTCTTAACGGGGGGATGGGTAGCATCACATAGGATGGGTGTGGATACAGTAGAGGGAAAAACTGTTTTTCTTTCTTTTTTAAAAAAATAATCTACTATCTTTACAATCTACCATACCTTCCCCAAACCCTAAATTGTGGGTGTATGGAAGAGCAAAGTGACACTTAGAATGGTTAAATGACATCCCCAAGAAAAGCGAGACTGTGTTGGATTGGAATCAGGTATGAACTCTTATTTTAAAAACATATATATTTTGGGGACTTCCCTGGCGGTCCAGTGGTTGAGACTTCGCCCTCCAGCACAGGGGGTGCGGGTTCAATCCCTGGTCGGGGAGCTAAGATCCCACATGCCTTGTGGCCAAAAAACCAAAACATAAAACAGAAGCAATACTGTAACAAATTCAATAAAGACTTAAAAAATGGTCCACATCAGGGCTTCCCTGGTGGCGCAGTGGTTGAGAGTCCGCCTGACGATGCAGGGGACGCGGGTTCGTGCCCCGTTCCGGGAAGATCCCACATGCCCCGGAGCGGCTGGGCCCGTGAGCCATGGCCGCTGAGCCTGCGCGTCCGGAGCCTGTGCTGTGCAACGGGAGAGCCCACAGCAGTGAGAGGCCCGCGTACCGCAAAAAGAAAAAAAAAAAAAAAGGTCCACATCAAAAAACATCTAAAACAAAAATATATATATATATATAAATATATATATACACATATATATTTTATATGGATTGGAATCAGGATTGGATTGGATTGGAATCAGGTATGAACTCATATTTTAAAATATATTTATATTATAAATACATATGTATTTATGTTATAAATACGTATTTATATTATAAATACGTATTTATAATATACTTTAATACTATAAATATAAATATATAAATGCATAAAAATAATAAACTTTGTTTAAATATAAATACCTTAAAATATATAACATACACCCACACAGAGTAATAAGTAAAGATATATAAGTACGCATGAGTTAGTATACCTACATATACTTCCAGACTCTGCCCACTGAGCGGTCCTAGAAGCAATGATACTGCAGTAGTAATGAGCACACCTAGCACCAGATCTTGGTTTCTAAATATCATTCTCCAGTAAATGAAACCAAGGCTCCCTGGAAAAGGAGTTAACTCCAAGAATGGGACAGAGAAATACAAGATGACATGTAGCATCCCACAGTGCCGAAAGGTAAGGAAGTGCTCAAAAAATGATGGGGCATGTTGGAAGGGTACAGGAGCCAACCTGAAAGAGTTCTCATTGGTCAAAGCTGGCCAAATGATATAACAGTGTTATTATATTATGCCCTATAGAACAAAATAAATATATGTGTCCATACTGATAGGAATGAATAAATAATTAAATAAATGAAGAAGGGACAGCCTTCCACAGAGAGGAATTCTGATTCATAAATGTAGAAGGAAAACAACTTATGGTTACCAAAGGGGAATGGCAGGGAGGGATACATTAGGAGGTTGGGATTGACATATACAAACCACTATATATAAAAGAGATAACCAATGAGGACCTACTGTATAGCACAGGGAATTCTACTCAATATTCTGTAATAACTTATCAGGGAAAAGAATCTGAAAAAAATAATATATATGTATGTATAACTGAATCACTGTGCTGTACACCTGAACTAACACAACAGCGTACATCAACTATATTTCAATAAAAAATAAAATAAAATAAATGTGGACGACAGAAGGGAAATGGAAAATTATCACTGGAACACCATAATATTAATTGTTTCAGGCAAGATCCATAGATAGACGCTAAAATTAATGGATGAAAACGTGAAGAGAAATAGTCTCAAAGTACCTCATCTCAAGATATGTATTAATTACAAAGGGGAAAACAGTAACTTTCAAGTGCATAAATCTAGCAGACAACACTTTAGCCAAGAGATCAAGGTTAACATCACCAGTAATGAGACATTTTCATGCCATGTACCATCTGATATGATGGGCTGAGCAGGGCAAACCACGTCTGTGTATTCTTGCCCAAAATACATAAACTCAATCTAATCAGGAGAAAACATCAAACAAACCCAACTTGAGGATGTTCTACAAAATAATTCACCAGGCTCTTCAAAATGTCAAGGTCATTTTAAAAAGAATAATATTAATGAAGACCGAGAAACTATCACAGATCAGAGGAGACAGGTGAGACATGACAATAAATGCAGAGTGGTACCTGGGTTGAATCCTGGAACAGTAAAAGAACCTGAGTGGAAACATCAGTGAAATGCAAATGAAGTGTTAGTTGAGTTGAGTTAATTGTACTAATTAACTGTACTAATGTGAGTTTCTAAGTGCGGAAAAACGCATCATGTTCGTATTAGCAGGAGCTGGGTGAAGGGTGCATGGGAGTTCTCTGCACTATTTTGGTGACTTTTCTGTAAGCTGAAATTTATTTCAAAACAAAAAATTAAAATAACAAACAAACGAAAACCCAACTTCCCCAAGGTCATAGCTCCTTGCGGTTGCTTAAATTCAAGCCCCGTTGTGCCTGGTCCCTCCGTCTATGCTTTTTTTTTTCACTCTGCCATGCTTTCCCCATCCACCCTGCACAGACTGCAGCCTCAGAATTGGTGAAGACTGGACTAGGACACCCCTTCCAAATGAATTATTTTATGGCGAAAATCCGGCGGCACAGTTAGGCATAAACCCATTTACTTCAAATGGGGAAAATGAGGCAGAGGTCATTAAAATGCACATCGAGGATATCTGCTCTCAGCTCAGTGTCCCAACCGCCTGGATATGCCAGTTCATAATGTCATTTCTTGATTCCCTGAAACTGTTAAATTAGTACAGCACTACACATCTCGACCTTCAACCATATTGTCACTTAAGATGAGCGTCTGGAAGGCCATCCTTCCGGGAATATTAGTTACCTTGTCCATTACTTACTTAATCACAGATTGCAGTTATTTTTGCCTTGTGGAGGCTGACTGTAAATTATGGGCTACAACACAGCAAAGCCACACTTAGCAAATTATATGGCATGGGAAAACCCTTGCTTTGGGGCAAAAATTACATATTTCTTTAAATATGTGTTTTAGCAAATATTATATTAAGCCTATAAAACAAAATCCATGAGCACATTTTGTGGCCTGTAGGACATATCTGACAACTGACTCAGTCTCCGGCCCACTCCTAAATGGGGGTTGGAATGGAGAGGTCCTATTCGAATTCACGTCGGTAAGGCCCATGGTCAGTGCATTTCTACTTGCAGATCAATATGATGAAAGGCTAGAAATCTTCTTGGTCGTGGCACGTGATGCAGTAAATAAATTAGCCAAACGGTCTTAAATTTCATGTTGAGCAGAAGTAGCACACTAACAGGTACTGTTTTCTCACTGTTAGGAATGGGTTCCTTTCCTTTTTTCTTTTTTTAAAGAAGCCCATCGAAGTACCTTGGGACTGGATAAAGATGGCAGCGAGATAAGAAGAAAGTGCACGGATGCAGGGTTATTAGCCAGGAGGAGACAACGACCCTTTGGAATGAAGGTTGTCCATTTGCCTGTAGCTTTGCCAGGCGCTTCGTGGGGCTGTGTCCGCTGGGCTGGAAATGGTCTTTTAGGCTTGTAAAGGAAGTTAGACTTCGTGCCTCAGTGGGCCAGTCTCTGTTGCTGTGAAGGCCAAATATCCTAAGGGCAGCCACCATCAGCTCGGATCTCTTGGCGGCTGGTCCCTGGTGGGCTGGAGTGAGGTCATGAGGCCAGCTCACGCAATGACATTGCTAGCCAAGGCTGCGGGCAGCTCCAGCCAGGGCCACCCAAGATCTATGCAAGGAGGAGGGCTCTGGGGTTCCCGGATGTATCCTGTAAGGCAGCCAGTGGCCCAGCTGAAAAGTCTGCAAGATCTCGCTTTAAAAACGTATGTTTTAATTTGAGGATATTAATTACATGGAAATGATTTGACTCCATGATTTATAACCCCGCCGGAGTTCTGCGGCCTCTCCCTCCACGTGTACCGCCGCCATTTTCCCTTTTGTATACCTATCATTTCCCATTGTTTATCTTCCCTGATTGATGTTCGGGCTCGGGATGTTTTCCATTATGAGATTCAAAATTATCACTGGTAATAGAGAAGGCTTCCCTATTATCTTCAGCGAGACTGCCCAAATTATTCATTGTAGCCTACTGGTACCACACCGCAGGAAAATAAGAATTTATTTCCCGTCCCAGGCATATGGTAGATAAGAGGATGTATTTATTTCTCCATGTTTCAAAAGGATTAAGCTTGGAAAAAATAAATATCACTTACGCTGTCAGGAAGCAGAACTTTATGGTTCTGAGTGTAGAGGGCCTCTCTTGGGCTAGGAGAGCAAATCTAAACCCTGGTTTTAACAAGAGGGGGAGGATAAGGAGGTAGAGAATCAATTACGGTCTTACTTGGCTAAATAAATGAACGCTACATATATTTCAACCATTATACTGGTCTACCAGGCACCCAGTACCGCCTTGGACCGCCACGTTAAATAACGCATCGCCTTATTTATAAAAACGTTACTGAATTCCAACAGTCCTTGACCCCTGGCTATTTCGAGAGCGCGCTGAATACATCATCTGGGTTTTGCCTAATTACACATAATTAGGAAATGTAATTACTCTTTTCAGTGTGGCTCTGCCATTAGGAACTGAGTGGACACCTGAAAAACAAGAGTAAGGATTCAGTGCTTCAGAGAAAACAAATTAAACATGCGAGCCAACCTCTAAAAATAGGGATTGCACTGAAGGTTAGTAAATCAAACTTACAAAAAACATAATAAAAAAATTGCTCTTGCCTCTGGCTAAATATCTGATACGACAGTTATGCCGGCTGCCTTTGTATCGGGGACTTACTTCATGATATATCATCTGCATCCATGCTGAGCCAGGGAGAGGGAAGGAATTATTTCGCTCCCCCATTACTCTGATGTGCTAACTTTCTCCCATGTTGATGCCTTTTTATTTTTACTTCCTCCTTTACACTGGATTCCCCACTCTAGCTAAGCAAGAGGCTCCCAATTAGTCCACAGCAAAGAATCACAACGTTTCATTCGTGGGTCTGCTGCATGCGAAGGCTGCTCATGTCCCAACACAGGCAGATCTCAGCCCCTGAGCTGCCGCTCCCACGTCAGCAACGTAGGACGGAACTCTTGGCTTTGCGAGTCTACCAAGCAGCCGCCATAGTAATAAACGTGTCCTAAATATGGCTGGACGTCTACTATCCATCAGGCACTGACCTGGGCGGCTTCACCACCCCAAAAGCTAAGAACTTCACAGATGAGGAGATTTGAAAGGTTACACAGCTTAGAGGTACAAGTCCACGAAGGATGTGGAATTGGGAGCCTTGTATATTCCAATCTCAGCTTTTGCTGAATTTCCCTCTGCTGTTATGGTAGCTGACAGCCACAAATTGACACACTCCATTAAATGCGCTATTTACGGAAACATTTCTATGGTGCCCAAAAAAATTAAAAAGAGGAATGACTGCCAAAAGCAAAGGCCCAAACATGAGTGCAGTATCGGGAGCACTTTTGTTCCCAGCAGAAGGCTCTGGTGAAACAGCGGGCGCTGCTAGAAACTGCCTGTCTACTCGCCAACTGCAGGACAGGGTGTGTGTCTGCACACATTTTTATATATTAGGTTTCAGTTTCATCTTTCTTTCTCTCTGTGGTGAAAACTTGCTTTCAAGCCTGTCTCCATGCCGTCGTTTTTTACATGCACGTTTTCCTATCATATTAGATTCTGTTACACCCATTTCCAACTTTGTCTTCCTTCTCCTCCTCCTCGGTCCCTGTACAGCTGAATCTGTTTAGAATCAACTTCCCTTGGATTATCTTAGGAGGCACACTTCTGCTCACTCCAGCCCCAGACGAAGACACGTGTCCCCTGGCCACCTCGAAGCGGAGATGCTGACGATGACTTGACTTCCGAACGTGACTCTTAGTATGTCTTCTCCCCAAGAAAAGAGCTGGGTCCCCCACCTGTCTGCAGGCCCTGCCTGGTGGTTAATTAGATCAGTACCACTCAAGCCCAGCAATCCAAGGCCTTCATTTAATTTTTTTTTTATTTTACTATTTTTTTGGGGGCTGCATGGGGTCTTCATTGCTGTGCGCAGGCTTTCTCTAGTTGCGGCGAGCGGGGGGCTACTCTTTGTTGCGATGCGCAGGCTTCTCATTGCGGTGTCTTCTCTTGTTGCGGAGCACAGGTTCTAGCATGCGGGCTTCAGTAGTTGTGGCTCGCGAGCTCTAGAGCGTAGGCTCAGTAGTTGTGGCGCACAGGCTTAGTTGCTCAGCAGCATGTGGGATCTTCCTGGACCAGGGCTCAAACCCATGTCCCCTGCACTGGCAGGTGGATTCTTAACCACTGTGCCACCAGGGAAACCCCAAGGCTCTGATTTTTAAAGAGATACTTTATACTTCCTTGATACGGTCCTGAAATGAAATTCATGAATAATATAACCTATCTATACACACACAAGTAACAAAAAAAATTAATAGGATGTCCTACCTTTAAAGAAGAGGAGAAAATTGATAAAATAATACATGCTTTTTAAAGGTAACTGCTTGGATAAGATGATACCAGAAGTCCATAATGAAACAGACAAATGTTCGCACCTACTTGTAGGTTTGGATTCAGGGAACATAAATCAAAATGTATCAAATTTTGTTGATATGTTCTCTTTACACTTGACATCTTGAAATAAAATATTTTTATGCAGACATAATATTGTATTGGTAAACCAGTTCTCTGGAAAAAAAAATACAGACAGACACACACACACACGCACACACACACACACACACACCACCACCCTGATTGGTAGCATTTGCCAATTTCCATGGTGTAAATACTCTCACCATGGTTAGTCTCAAGCTACCAACATGACATCATAGAATGCAAATTTGGGAAGAAATGGGCAAAATCTGCTCATATGAGCAGGCAGGAAGCAGCGCTGGTACACAAGCTATTTAATCACCATGAGTGTAACAGCCATAAATGTAGACGAGTCTCATGTTATGATGACACTACTATGAGAGGCACTGCATGATTTTTCAAGACGGTGACCTAATATTGCTAGCTTTGAATAAAACACAGTACAATCTTCTGTTCATTTACAAGGCCCTTGCCTTTCTAGGAGAATCCATACCCACTGTGTTTCTGGCAGAACAGAGAGATTCTGGGCTGAGATCCCTGCAGGCAGGCAGTTCACTGATCTGAGTGTCTAATGGCACATGTGTGTGTTACCAGGATGCGGGACATTTCTTTTTATTGCATTGAACTGTCTACGGCATCACAGGATGGATTTATGGACGCCAAGTGCTAAATACCAGAGACCGCCATAAACGCCTCCACGAACTGCCAAAAGGTTCCCCAACTGGCAGTCCTGCTTCTGTTGAGAACCACGTCTAGATCTTTGCTGACTAAAGTGTGGTCCTTGGACCAAGAACAATGGCATCGCTAGGGAGCCTGTTAGTTTGTAAGAAACGCAGAATCTCCACGTAGACCTGCGAAACCAGTATCTGCATTTAATAAGATTCCGGGCCCCCGGTAGGCACATTACAGAGCAGAAAGACCTCGGTTAGCTCGCGAACTTCAAGACGGACCAACCGTGCAGGAATCCTGCTTGACGATGATACAAACAATGCAACACAAACCACTGGCTCCGTAGAAAAGCTAAGTAAGAAGCCTCACTTAGCGGTGGCACCATGCTTTGCCATCATCCCTCTTCGTCATAACCGTGCTGCCTGGGCAGGAGCTCCGGTGCACCAACTGTCTGGAGGACTACCGAATGAGCCAACCGAAGACGTACTGAGTCCTTACTACGTGTGCGATCTCACACCTCCTCTCACCTAACCCATACACTGATCTCTCTTTCAAATGAGAACAAGATGAGAGAAGCAAGGCACAGAGAGGTTCAAGACTTCACGCAGCGTCACACAGTTAGGAATGTGAACAGTCAGGGTTAGCAACGGTAATTATTCTATATTAAAAAAAATTATTCTGGATACTGGGGGGTGGGGGGATGGGATGAATCGTGAGAATGGGATTGACATACATACACTACTATGTACAAAATAGATAACTAATGAGAACCTATAGTATAGCACAGGGAACTCTACTCAATGCTCTGTGGTGACCTAAATGGGAAGGAAATCCAAAAAAGAGGGGATATATGTATACCTGATTCACTTTGCTGTACAGCAGAAACTAACACGATGTTGTAAAGCAACTATACTCCAATAAAAATTAATTTTAAAAATATTAAAAAAATTATTCTATGAGTGCACAGTGAGGGTCAGCTGTGAGGTGCTGTAGACAATGGGCTCCTTCCATCCCATAATGATGACAGCTTACTCTTTCATAAATCTGTGTATCTGCAAAGCAAGTTCACAGGTGTCAGCTCATCTGAACTTCCAAACACCCAATAACCTACTAACTCGACTGAAAGATGAAGAAACTGGGACTCAGCAAGGAAGAGTGAAGGAACTTGTCCACGTTACTCAGCTACTAAGTGGTAACAATAGAAAGAAAACTGAGGTAGGTGCTGGCTCGAGGCTTAGCTAATGCCTGGAGTTGGGAGGTCACGCAAAAGGCGCCTTGGGATGGGTAGGGGTGGTATTGGGAGCTGGGTTTCTCAAGATGTCCCCAAGCTCTTCCTTGGCTCTGTTTTACTGTCCCCAACCAAGCATGTCATTTGGCAGGAACAACCAGGGAGGTAGGTTACGAATCAGATATGCTGTCCCTTCCTCACCCATCCAACCTAATCTCATTCTCCCTTCCTCCCCCCAGTAACTGTGAGAACTCAGGGAAATTAAAATGGGAAAATAAACATGTACTGACAATCTGGGACGCAGTTCAATTAACAGCCATAAGTAATATTTATAGCAAAATCTTAACACCTATTAGCATGAGGACGGAGGGGGGAAGAGCTGCAGCTCTGCACATAAAATGTGTCCATTCCTTATCCACAGCTCCTCGGCTGCTTGGAGGGTGATCTTGTTGCTACCTTTGCACCAAAATCAGACCAACAGGTTTAAACACAGTCTCCGGATAGCAAGAGGGAGAGGGAAAGAGAGGGAGACGGAGAGAGACCAAAATGGAAACGGTGACTCTCTCTGGGTGGAGGGCTCATGGGTGATTTCAGTGCTCTTCTCGGTGAATTGTTTTCCCCAAATGTTCTGCAGTTTTTTTAAGGTAAACTTTCAGTTTTGAGATAATTATAGATTTACACACAGTTGTAAGAAATAATACAGAGATCCCAGGCATCCTTTATCTAATTTCTCCCACTGGTACTGTCTCTCAAAACGAGATAGGACAATGTCACAACTGGGAAATTGACATGATGACAGTCAAGATGCTGACCATTGTCATCCCACCAGGATCCTTAACATTGCCCTTGTGTGGCCACCCCTACTTCTCTCCCGCCTCTGTTTCTCCTTACCCCTGGCAAACACTAATCTGTTCTCCACTTCTACAACTTTGTCATTTCAAGAGTGTTATGTAAATGGAATCATACAGCTTGCATAACTTTTTGGGATTGACTTTTTTTTCATTGTTCTATAGTTCTTTTGCAGTCAAAGAAGACATGCTGTGTGTGTGTGTGTGTGTGTGTGTGTGTAAAGCCTCACCATTTTAAGGTGCAAGTGTTTCTTGAGTTGTCTCAACAATGTGGATTCAATGTCTAGGAACTGCAAACGTGTCCTCTTCTTCTGAGATGTGATCCTTGACCCTCTGGGGCTTGGTAAGAGTTTCTGTCCTCTCTTCACTGGGTTTAATGTCCCTGGGTTTCTGGCACTCTGGCTGAACTTTCTGATGACAGTTGGTTTTGCTTCCTGGGAATGACCAAAGCACAGCCCCAGCTCCCTGCATTTGCTTTCCTCTGCTTCTCCACCACCCACGGAAAGCTACTGTCCGAAGCACAGCCCCACAGAGTTACACAAGGAGGCTCCCAAGCTACCAGCCTTCCCTACAAACCTGGACGCAGAGGGGAAGGGTCATGGCCAAAAGATGGCTTCCGGCTTGTAATTTTGTAGGGCATTCTAGAAACCAGAGTGAGGTGTAGTAAAAAGACCTCTGGAGCCACAGGGAGTGAATTTTTCCACTCAAGGTTTTTCTGCCCTTGAGCAGGGGTCTGAGACTCAGTTTTCTCAACTGTAAAATGGGGACAAAACCACATGCCTTTATATTTATGGATTTTATCTATGCAGAGTGATTATGAAAATTAACTAAAGTAGAGGCAACTCTCTGACCGCCGCATATGTGACACGTCCAAGTGTGTGAGCCCTCTGGCTACTGTTACGAGATAAATTCACCTTGGGAAATGCACTTTGGTTTCTAGTCACTCAATCATTTTCTCTCTCCTTCTCAGTATATAATACAAAATACTCACTTCCCCAAGGAATGGTTTCTAGGCAAGGTCCATGCAGATGTCTCACTAAGTGGTCTGTATTAAATCTCCAATCTTGCGTGGCTTGGGGAGGGGGGGGGGAAAGCGTCTCACTCCTGAGAAGTGTTCAGGCTTCGAGCGATGTCAAAGGCCTTTGAACAAGCCTTAGAAATGACATCCATATTTGTCCATTTTTGACTTAAGTTGCTTTTGGTTCAACCACTGCCAGGAACTGCCTTGATGCGGTGTCATCCAGAACGACACCAAACGCAGAGGAAGCAGCAAGTTGCTGGCAAGAATTAGGAAGTAAAGGAGTCACTGTCCCGTTCATGTCTCCGAGGGCTGGAAGCAAGGAAGATGAAACTCGCGTTGAAGGCAGAGTCTCCACAAACCATGATACGAGCAAGTGACATTTTACACACCTCAAGCCTCCTGGTTCAGCCTAGCCGTTCCAACAAAAGCCATCTACACACAGCTCACTGTCTCCTGACGTTTCCACGTGTTGTTCTTGTCTTCTCCTCCTCCCTCCCTCCCTAAGCAGCAAGGAACAATTTGTGATTCTGGAATTTCTCGTTAATATACTCTGGACTCTGGTTTCCACGGTGTGGGATGAAGACGGGGCTTCTACGTTCTGAGAACAACCTCCACTTTCCCTTTCTTCTCTTCTACTCTACTTTCCCATCCATCTTTCATCTCTACCTGCTAACCCGAGTCTGGTAAAAAAAAAAAAAAAGAAAGTTCTCGGCAAAGGCCTATCTACTGCCTGGCTCCCTCATCTAAGAAATTCGATTTCATCTCAGTCCTGTGATTAGGAATCCAAACCACAGGGGCTTCGGATGCAGAGAATGATTAAGTTGATCTGAATTTAGATGCAAGATCTTGGGTTCGAGTCTCCGCTCTGCCACTTACCAGCTGCCTGATCTGAGACGAGCTGCCATGTATCCCCGCATCTCACCTTCTGTACCAGGCAAATGGTCTAACGCCATCCACCTTGAGGTTTGTTTTGAGGATTACGTGGGGCGCTGCCTTTGCAAGGCCTGAGTGCAGTGCAGGGGCTTATACTACTCACTCCTTTTCTTTCCAATCTGCATGCACGATGACACGCAGGGGGCAGAAGTGTCTGAAAGTACTGAGGCAGGATCCCTCCTTACTGAAACTCCGGGACGCTGCCATTTAGGTGGGTCCATGGTGCTGAGCCCTTGTGCCAAGGAGAAAAAGGAGAATTCAGTCCCCTGGGAGTCACTGTCCAAATTGCAAAGAAAGCCCCCGATCTCCGGCCAGAGCCACTGGCTTTTGCAAATGGAAACGTGACGCCGGCCCCCGCGTATGCCCTCTGCCTGGTGTCCTCACATAGGCCACTCCTGCCCAGCCTTACAGGAAGCTCGCCCTGAGTGCTCTGAGCTTTTGGAAAGGGAGAGTCAGCCCAGGTGGGAAACAAATGCCTATTATCCACTGTTGTTTCTGCCTCTTTACAGAGAAGAGGCCTCGCTGTATAGATCTCTTCATTTTCATGTGTGCATACAAGGTCACTTTCTCAACCAATCAATAGAACAATCTGAATACACAATTTTCATGTCACCGTGTATTCTGGAGTTGAAATACATGGATGGGAACAAGAACAGCAAGGCTTTGAAGACGTGGCAGCCTCGGCAGGCACATCATTTTATATTGTCTTGTCGTTCGTCTCAAACATATCTGAGGATACAACTGAGATCTCTACCTTCATGGAAAGTCAGAAACAAAAAACAAAGTACTCTGAATGATTTCAGATTTGAATTTTGCCTCTTTTCTTACTAAACGATGTCCAAGAGATTTTTCTGAATGTCTCCTAGCAATATTTTCGTTTTTCGGGTTTTTTTTTCCACTTTAGTTTCCCCTTCTAGCCAAGTCTGCTCACCTCTTCAAGAGGTCAGACTGGTGAAGGATGAATTCTCCAACTGCTGTGTGTTCTTAGACAAGTCACTTAACTCCTCTGTTTCTCCCTCTATGAAATGCAGTCATAATAACTGCTCTAGCCAACAGGAGTGCCGTAAGGTCCAAAGCCGATCTGTGTATGAAAATTATGTGAACATCTTTAAGTGCTCCAAATGTTTGACTGCATACCATGTCCAGCGTACCTCCTTTTTTTTTTCTTTCAATATACAACTGTTTCACTAACACACTCATGGACACTTTTTATTTTAATGGATGTTTCCCTTTTCAAGTCACCTTTGTTATTGACCCCCTTTAAGAGGATTCGATAGTTATCAGTACATAGGTTTCGAGCCTCTATTTTACTATTAGGGTGTTTTGCACATCGCTTTGAATGTTGTAGCTAAAAGAATAAAAGTTAGATTGAAATATTAAATAATTTGTCTAGGCAGAGACATTTTACCAGAATGCTGACACTTGTTTTCTCAGTATTGAAAAGACCACTATAATAACGAGAGGCAATGTTGAACTAAAAAAAAAAGCTTTGGAAGGAAATAAATTGGACTCATTTCCGTATATTAGCTAGCATTTCATTTTTGGAGCTTCACTTGTCTTCTCTGTAAAATGGGCACATTTACAGCAACCTCCAGAACTCCTGAAAGGATTGAGTCCTCGAAGAGACTGGAAACAAGGTTTGTCAGATCCTCAGCAGAGGGTCTGGTTCACGGCAGACCCTCGGTAGATATGAACTGCCATTACGATCGCTCAGATGAACGTGGTATGTACACGCGACTGTTATAAATAGTCATGATAATAATAAAAACTAAACCTGCGTATTTACATGTTCCCCAATATTTTTGGTTCCGCATAAACTAGTCAATTGACATACACAAAACACCAAGGTTAGCTTTCCTCTTTGTCTGCATCCCCTCCAGACCCTAAATTTGCTGCCATAGAAAAAACCCTTAATCTGTTTAGAAGTCGGTAGAATGTTCAAGAACTGAACAAGGATTTCTGGAACCCAGCCTCTACGTGTAACAAACGAGGCTGTACCTAACGAATGCCAGGCAACCGGGATTTCACATCCTGGACCCTGCTGTATCTGCCAGCCTCCGTCCCTTGTTTACATACTCTCTGAGGACGCACTTTTCACATTTACTGTGTTTCTTTGGATGGCAACCTATACACCTCTCAATAAATTGTGGTTTGCCTAGGAGCTGACGGGCGCAGAAAGCGAAATTCAATTTGTGCCAATTTATGAGACACACACACGGCAATCTTGGAAACTTTCCTGGGGCTCACTTTAGAAATTAACCCCTTATTTCAATATTCTGCAGACTTAGCACAGGCCGGTGTTTGATGGGGACAGTGGCCCAGGTCAGCCTCTTGGGTCTCTTGCTATTTGCTGCCACAATACACGGGCCCCGCTCAGCACAGACTACGCTGATTTACGAGATCTATGAGAAGAGGGAAGTGTCTGCACCTCTTCGTCATTCAGGCCACAGGGTCCCTGGTCTTACTGGGCTCTGTGTGTACTAACTTCCAGACTTCCGTAACTGAGGCGCATGAGAAAGCCAGAGTGTGGGATGCGTGTGTGGGCAGCGTTCGGATCTGACTGAAGATGGCTTCATTCATTCACTCATTCATTCAGTCAACCAGAACGTTTGGCAAAAGCCAAAGGGATACAGAACAGAATGAGAGGCAATACCTGGCCTCAAAGAGTGTATATTCCGCCTGTATGTTACGGCAGGAAAAGCGTGAAATTTATGAGTCAGCAGAGCCTGACTGCAGGGCTGCCTCTTCCACTTATGAGCTGTGTGATTCTGGGGAACTTGCCGACGCTCTTAAGCCTCAGTGTCATCGTCTGCAAAATGGGTACCATCCTACCCAATTTCACAGAGGATGCATTGAGGAAATGATGCTCGGGAAATTGCTGTGAAAGCTCGAAGCAGCATACAAGCGTTTAAGACTCTTACACATGCGCCAGCGACACACAGGAGGAAGGAACACAGTGGGCAGTAAAGGAACAAAAGCAAAGCCAAAGAAAATCAGACACAGGAGTGGAGAGCCTAGTGGGGTTATTCTAACTAGGTGGTCCTCGTTGTAAGTTGTGCGTACAGTAACCCGATTTTCTTTCCTCGGAGTAAAGAAGAATGTGGAGGAAGAGGAATAGGTCGCAGGGGAAAGAGGAGGAGATGGCCAGACCGCTAAGTGAAAGAGAGAATCACGTCCATGTCGGAGGAAGAAGCGGTGGACTAGAAAGAGTGTGAACTGAGGATTGGTGTGAAAAGAGGAAAAAAAATAAAAAGAGAAACTGCTGACCCCAGTCGCTTTGTTTTTCTAGATCCCACCAGTGCTCAGCTGAAGGCTCTGAGGGTGGGACCCACCACACTGTCCAATGCAGTGATTCTTCATGGCAAGCTTCTTACTCTTGGGGCAGGGTGGGGGGATAAAATAAAATTGATGATTTCAAAAGCTACTGCTGTAATGGTTATAAGTGGGTGGACTCCGTCTTTGGAGAACTTCTCTAAGGAATACGATCAAGGGAGTTCAAGGCTCTCTCCCTGACATTAACACCTCCGCTCACTCGCTGGCCTCTGTGACCCCACCGTTAAAGATGGACTCCTCTGGGGTGTCCATGCTCCAATCACAACCACTCCAGAAAAGGCGATGACTTTTCTGATGCAGAGGGAAGGGACGGATGCGTTTCCCCACACTTCATGCCTCTGCCAACAGCTGAACCAGTGAACCTACCAGGTGCCCATGAGAGCCAGTGGACTGAAGTGGAAGATGGTGGTGATTTTAAAATATGCCAACAAGCTCCTGGAGAGCCCTCCCTCCAATGTGGAGCCAGTTTCCCCTCTCCTTAAGCACAGTCGTTAGTGGCTCTTTTCCAGTGACTAGAATGCAGATGAAGATGTAGTGTCTGACAGTGTGTGATGTCCAAGATGAGTGTCTAAAAGGCATTGGAGGGACTTCCCTGGTGGTCCAGTGGGTAGGACTCTGCGCTCCAAATGCAGGGGGCCCGGGTTCAATCCCTGGTCGGGGAACTAGATCCCGCATGCATGCCGCAACTAAGAGCCCGCATGCCGCAACTAAGAAGCCCGCATGCCATGACTAAGACCAAGCACAGCCTAAATAAATGTTTTTACTTTTATATATATAAAAATTTACATATATATATATATATATATATATATATACATATATATATAAAGGGTGTTGGAGCTTCATCCTCAAACTCTCTCTGAGATCACCCACTTGGCCAACTGCTGTATTGTGAGGATGCCCAAGCATCACCATGGAGAGGCCCACGCAGTGAAGAACTGAGTCCTCCTGCCCAAAGCCATGTGAGCACGCCATTTTGGATGTGAAACCAACAGCCCATGAAGCCTTGAGAGACCACAGCCCCAGCCAACAGCTTGACTGCAACTTCACGAGAGACCCCCCAGGCAAAGCCAGCTATCTAAGCTACACCCTAATTTCTGACCCACGGAAGCTGTAAGATATTAAATGCTTATTGCTTTAAATCATGAAGTTTTGGGGGTAACTTGTTAGGCAGCAATAGATAACTGCTACAAAGACCTAGGAATGAGTGCATGAATCCAGGAAAGAGAGACAGAAGTAACCCAAACAGCTAACCCTGAAAACAAGATTAGAGGAAGGCCATTCAAGAAACAGAAGTTACATCAGGATCAACTATGTTAGAAGCTGCTAAGTGTGATTCTCTCTCCCTACCAGCTCCTGCATCTTCTAGGACATTCTATTCTAGGGCTGGGAATGGAGTGCAACAGATAGGTGCTCATTAAAAGCTTCTGGATGTAATTCTAGTAATTGCTATTTTTGCAAACATTATTATGTCCAGGGATTAAGCTTCAGGCTTTTTAAGATTTTTCTTTTCTGATCCTCTCAGTGCTCCTAAACATGTAGCTAGCATTATGACCACACTTTCAAAGACAAGAGAAAAAATTCAAGAAGAGAAAGTTTAAGGGAGCTGCCCAGGGTCTCATAACCTAATAGTGTGCAGCCCCTCTCCTACCATGGAGGTCATGGATGCTGGCACTGTGCAGCTGGGGACATGCACCTGGGTTCCCAGGCGGGGTACCAGTGTACTTCAAGCTACAGGATAAACTCAGTGCATCTTCCTGAAGCATCAGTGTTACTCACAGCTAAGCGAATTAAAACTTCATTTTTACATTTATATGAACAGAGATACCTTGAGGGGAATGCAAACTTCCCCTGAAGCTTTTAAGATAAATCGTAGGGGTTCACAGTGGGCTACTTTCGGGGGTGTCCCAGACCCCCAGGAGCGCACGTGCATTCTCTGTTGAAAGCGCCAACTGAGGCACAGCTTGTAGAGCAGGAAATGAAGGCTGGATAGGGGACGTGACCTCCAAAGTCACAGAGCTGGCAATCAGAAAGCTGGGGTTCCCAGCCTCCACCTCCTAGGTGAGTCCCATCTCTCCAGGCCCCTGCAGCAGCCAGGCTGCAGCAGCTGCAAGGTCTGAGGGGCTTGGAGCAAAGCCCTTCCTTCTCACAGTCTTCACTCCCCAAATATCACACCCTGCCCTCCCCTGCGACAAGGACTGTGATCACTGCTGCATCATTAGTGCCCTCAAAGAAAACACGGTTTCCAGATATTCCTAAATGTGTTTGCAATGACCGAAATGGCCCTTTTGATAAATAATTGAAGAAGAGGCGCCTGACCTGGAGGCTGCAGGGGGTAAGGATGGGACTGGAGGAAGAGGCCAGCAAGCTCTGCGAACAGAAAGCGTCATTTACAGCAGCGAGGAGGCAGGGCGCTCTCTGACTCCCAGGGGGCCCTGAGCTGCTCAGATGTTCCCTCCAATACAAGCTGATGCCATCCCGTTCGGCCAAATCGACCTCAACAGCCCAGAAGGCACAGCCGCACCTGTCAGCCCCAATCGGCGCTGCGGAAATTTTGTTAGTAAAATAGATGTACTGAGATTCAATTTTTCGATTGTCTGAAGGCTTAATTTAGTGACCTTGGAGAATATCTCCTAGAGGTGAAAGAAGACACTGGGAATCTGCCTGGAGGGGGGGTGGAGTGGGGACAGGGCTTCCCTGGTAATGGGTAATTTGTTTAACTCTCATTTTCAGGCCTCTTCGGGAAGCTGCGAAAATAGTCAGATAGGCACTGCCATTTTCTTAATGAAAAAATCAAAAATCAAAAAGGCACAGGGGGTTGGGGAGATATGAGAGAGAGAGGGAGAAAGAGACAGAGAGAGAGAGGGAGGGAGGGAGAGGGAGGGAGGGAGAGAGAGAGAGAGGGAGAGGGAGAGACTATCAGCCATGCTGTGCTACTTTCTTAAGAGCAAGTAGATGTTAAGATAATATATATACACATATGCATGGATGTACTTATAAATAGACAGACAGAGATACGTTGACTGGGAAATTTTTAGACATACATGAAAGGAGAGAAAATAATAACCCCATAGAGCTGTCTATCATCTAGATACAAAAATTACTATGACGTTGACACTGCTTCCGTCCTTTCTTCCTTTCTGCCTTCTTCTCCCTCTTTCCTTCACCCCTTCCCTCCTTCTCCTTATTCTTTTGTTGTTATTATAGCTGTTGTCACTGTTGCTCCTCAAATATTTTAGCGTAAGCCCCGTGTCGGATGGTATTTTGAGGACGCTAGGTCACTCTGGTACCCACCAGTGTTACTTATTCACAACCCAATCCGAAGAAAGATGCTCATGGGATGGAGGGGGCTCTGGAAATGGCAGTTCCAATCCTGGCTCCAATCCTCACTTGTTGTGGGACCCTGAGATAGTCTCCACCTCTCTTGAGTCTCAATTTCCTTTGAGTGGAAAGGATCGTGGCTTGTACACCTGTCGGGGTGACTGGATGAAATGATTCTGTGTACTAAAAATGCCAACTACCATATTGGTAAACGAAGGATGTTGCAGTCATCAGCCAATGCAGCCACCCGCGACCGTGCACCCCGGGGAGAGAGCATAGGATGCTGGCCCCAGAGAGCTGAGGTGCACATCCAAGGAATGATTTCAGTGAGCCCGGACTCTTGCATCTTCCCATACAGAGAAAAGCGCTAAGTTCCTTAACTCGAGATGTCTGGTTGTCTTTAATTAACAGTCATCTTTTGAAGTTCTGACTCCCTGGTCTTTGTTGCAAAAACTCCTCTATATCCTGGTTCCTCCCTGACCTCTTTGGGACAATCTCTCAGAGCGATCTGAGATGCTGTGTCCTCAGTTTTGTCCGCCGAATAAAACATAACTCTCAACTTTTATGAATTTTTTTTTCAGTCAATTCTAAAATCCTCAGCGTGGAATCTTCTACAGGTGCAGGGAATGGTCATCTGTTTATTTTTGCTGCTTGTGCCCCACACGGTTCCAAAGGTCCTCAGCCTCGGCCTCCAGAAAATCCTTTAGACCATGAATGGGCAAACTTTTCCTGCACAGAGCTAAACAGGAAACATTTTGGGTGGGCGATGTCCTTTACAACTACTCGACTTTGTTATTGTAGCTTGAGAGTAGACAAAAGGTAGCGGATCAGGCAAGGCTGTGTTCTAATAACAATATGTTTTAAAAAGGGAAGCCAGCTGGATTTGGCCCTCGAGCCATAGTTTGCTGACCCTTTTCTCTAGATGAGCTTTACTCAAGATATAATCTGTGTATCACTGCGGGGAAAATCCTGTGCTGCTTGTTAAACACGCAGATCCCCGGGTCCCATCCTGGATCGACTAGATTTTACAGCAACTTTGAGATGAGGTCTGAGAAACGGCCCCCAAGCAATCCTGAAGCAGGTGAAGTTTGAGAACCCCGGTTCTAGTCTGACGTAGAACCTGTGTACCTTGGTAGGTCTGCCAGACCTGGAAATAAAACCGAGGAGGAGGAAAGTGTGAAATAAAACAGGCTTTCCTAGGGCTAAATTCTGCTCCTTGATTCGTAACTGGCCTGAGCGAGCGTCCAGTGTTCTCGGGATGCTGTCGCTGTAGGTCACTGAGTAGGCGGGACAGGAGCGAGTCGTTTTGCTCTCCCCTCGGGCTCAGAAGTCAGTGGGCAGACAAACAGAAACAGGAGCCTGGGGTGTGCCGGGACCAGGAACTCAGGGAACGAATCTAAAGGAAGACACGTGATCATGGGATGCTTTGGGGGTCAGAGGAGCAGGGAGAGGGGTGGCCGATGTCAGGAGAGCTGGGAGGATTGCTCAGCAAGACTTAGATCAGCCGGATCTTTCGACTGAACACGCGCTATGGGACACGTGCCGAGCATCGCTTCGAGCGCATCACAAATATTAACGTGCTTTGCTCCTCATGGAAACACGTGAGATGGGTGCTATTACGGTCCCCATTTCTAGGATAAGAAAACGGATGCCCAGAAAGGTTGAGTAACATGCCCAGGGTTACACAGAACAGCGATTTGAACCCAGCAGCTCTGCTGCAGGATACACAGGATGTTGATTCCCACATCATACGTATTTCTCACAAAAGCACTGCTAACGTGAATCAAGGGAGCCCTGATTTAGCCAGGACGAGATCACTGCTCAGAAATTAGACCCCGTCCCCTTCCTCTGTATTGGAATGTCCGGAGGCTCACCCGCCACGCCCTCTTCCCGATGAGCAAGCCTGGCCCTGGTTCCACCAAGTTCCAGGCGCACTCCCAGGCCTCCTCGAAGCCTTGCAGTAGCTGCCCCTCCGGCTGCTGGGGTCAGGGCAGACTCTCATTTGCTAACCCTCTGAGCCTCCTATAAGCCTGGGTAGCATGGCAAGGGGGAAGAGAACCAAGGGTTTAAATCCCAGCTTTGCAATTCATAGCTCTGGAGCTCTGGAAAATTCCTTAACCTCCAGGGCTCTTGACTGCCTTATCTATGAAATGGGGAGAAGCACATCTACATCTTAGGATTAAAGAGAAGTAGGCGTACGGAACGCACAAAATGCTGCTCAGGGGACAGAGGCAGGATCACCTCTGACGCTTGGCTTCAAACCCAGCTCTGAGTTCCAAACTGCTCATTTGTAAAACAGAATTGATAATAGTACCCACTTTAGAAGGTTGGGGGATTAGAGACAATGATGGTGGCAACAATTAATAAAAGATAACTGGCATACAATATGGTATGAGAATTAATAGTGCAGGGTTTGGCATGTAGGATAGATTATACTGTGTTTATTATTAATACGTGTCTAATTACGTTTGGCACACAGTAGGACCTTAATAAATACGATGTCGTGTTATAAATCAAATTACTATATATAATTATACAGTAAGGGTAACTAAAAGTGCCCAGTGTCGTGCTGGGTGTCTTTAGACACCCTACAGATTGCAGACAACGGTCACAATGATGGTGATGATGTCAGAAGTGTGTCCATGGCAGGCGCTGCCCTGAATGTCGGTCCTAACCCTCTCCCGCTTCCCTCTCACCCCCAGCCTCCTCCACCCACAGGAATGACTTCCAGTTTTGCGTTCCAGTTCTGACCTCGCCTCTGTATCCAAACTGTCCTCTCTGGAGGCCGCTCTTTTGTTGTCATCATCTTTGCCGCTGTGACAGGGAGCACGAGATAGGCCTTGCTGTCCCCAGGCCCCCGGTGGGGCATTCAGATTAGATTAGCCGGTAGCCCTCTTTCCCTACTGTCACTGGCTGCCTCCTGTATTGTTGGCAGGGGTGTCATTAAGGCCTCATGGCCTGAGGAGCTAATAGAGACACCAGGACTTCCCCGGTTGCCAACGCCTGCAGCACTTTGCACCTAGTGACACCCAGGAGCTAATTCCCCTTGTGACCTGACAACTTCCACTTCAACTCTGTCCCTCAACATGTCAGCCAGCCCAGTGTCCTCACTGATAGCTAAATCCGCCCAGAGCCCAGGCCTAACAGGGAGGCAGGGATGTGCCTGGCTCCTGTCCTAAAATAACAGCACAGACTGGTGGATGTGGTTTCTACCTGTTCTCTTAGACCTCACTTTTCTGGGTCCTTTCAAGCCCTGGAGTCTTCCCGCTGCAAAATGGAGCCAGAGGAGTGTTGGGGGGAAAAATGTGGATAACAGAGGAGGGTCTTAGAACTTATACACCTTGCCCTGGAGTCACGCAAACCCCAGCTCCACCACCTTCTCAGTGATTTTATGCTGCTGACCTTTACTATCCTCATCTGTAAAATGGGCTTGAACATCACGCCTTCCCTCCAAAGACTGCTCTGATGTAATTGCCAGTGCTCGACCAGTGTCAGCTCTCACTGTTTCAGCAAATCAGCCATTCTGGTCATCATTTATTTAACCTTTCCAACGATGCTGATGTGCTTTGCAGATAAATCTGCTGGAGTCGCACAGAGAGGCAGGCTTGGGTCCTGGAAGGACAGCCTTGGGGTCAAATCTCCCAATGAAGCTATTTATCACGAGCTCTCCGGCTCCCCTGCCACCATCTGTAACATGGGGGAGAGCACCTGAACCTGGATGGCTAGGCGTAACGATGGAAGCGACATACCTAAAAAAACTTAGCTCAGTGTCTGGAGCATCGTGAGTGCCTGACGATTCCACTTAAAGAGAAAAAAAGACCGGGGCAGAGACAGAAACAGCAAAGGCAAGGAATCCATTGAGAAGTGGGTAGTCTTGTATATTTCACACCAGCGTGCTCTTGGCTGTCCTTAAATGCACACATTTGCAGGAATATATGCACACATTTACGTAAACTCCCTGACACCAGGGGCTAGGGCTGTTTTACCAAACGTGGTCTATTATGCCCCCGGGGAGGCCTTTCTCCCACCTTTGTACAAAGAGAGGAGCATCTCTGGAATGATGTATGTGATCATGTGGACAGGTGACCCTCCTTCTGCGTCACCCCGGGACGTGGGTCACCATGGCTAACATGGCTTCCCTTAACCCACGGCTAAGGGAGGCGATGGTGGTTTCCCTTACATCTTTCTACGTTAGGAAGCACTTGCCTCCCGTTTCAACATGGAACGGCGGGATGGCATGGGATGCCGCACTTCCTCATTCACAATGGCCACCGCGCTCCAATCATGTGATTATCAGCCCCTCCCCACCTCAACCCCCCACTGCCCAGCTGGCCCGGCTGCAGAATGCAAAAGCCTGCAGCATCATTAAGGCCCTTCTACACAGCGCTGACCAAGGGCCGACCCTGCAACCATTTCCACCATTAGATTTGAATGACCCTGGCAGCAGGGCTGAAAGGCCGGAGTATTAATTCACAGAGAACCACAAGCCCAATTTAAGATTTAATTTGAGATAACAAAGAGCTACTGAAAGTGTATTCAAACTTCTAAGCGTGCAAGAAAAGACCTTTCCCTGTTTTCGGAGTTGAATATGAATCCAATCTCTCTTTAACAGAATTTATTCACAAATTTACAAACAGCGGGCAAGCTTCCTTTTCTTTTTTCCAGTTCCTTTTGCTTAATCGAGCTCCCTTATGATGTTTCCTTTTGGTACCCCCCCTTTTTTTTCCCTCTCCCTTCCTAATTTACAAATGGGTGCCCTTGAGGGATTACTTTTCAATTTGATTACATCCTTGAAGAGAAAACAGGTTTCTTTAGGAATCTCCTCCAACATTCTGGTTCCCTTGGATCCCAACTTAAATATGCCAAGTATCTGTTCAACAGTGATGCTGTCCTGTAAAAAGTTTCGGCCCTGCAGTGGAACTCTGAGAGGTAGAGCAAGAGAAGAATGTAAAACACTATACCACCCATTTGGAAATCTGTGCTTCTAGGTTCTGGTGTATGTCTAGACTCTGAAGAGTTTATCTCTAAAATATTTACAATTCTAGGTGGAGATGGGAATTGGTATGGTTTGGACTCAGAAGCCTGGATCTTAGATGGTATTTACTGAGCATCTATGTTGCGTCTGGCACTGTTCTGGGTACTTTGCATTTTCTCAAAGATTCAGTCAAGCTTTAGAAATAGACTTGAGTTGGAGTCCTACCTTCCCGCAGGCCTCTTTTCTTTGTCTGTGAAAAGCCACATACCTCGGTGCTTCCCAAAGGCAACTTTAAAAGCTATAAACGTATAAACACACGGGTGCAAGAATACCGCTGGTCACCTGAGCCTGTGACACTGTTGGAAATGAATAACCCTGCCTTGCAGACATTCTGGTCACTGTTAAGAGGAGACAAGGGGCAAAGGCAAGGACCACAGCATTTCGCAATCCTGCTGCTGGTTTGCTTTCTTTGTCTTCGGGTTTTCAAAAGGAGAAGCCACAGGCCGGCGGCGGGTGGAGGGAGGGTGCACGGAAGGCCAGGCACGGCTGGTGTGGCTGGTTTCCAGCTCAACCTCAGCTGTGACTAGCTGTGTGACCTGGGGCAAGTCGGCCTGCACTTCTGCGCCTCAGTTTCCTTCTTCTATTCTTCTGCTCATCAGATACAGAGGAGGCTCACCATGAGGGACGTGTGGGTAGAGGTTTAAACCACAATTCCTGACTCGTAAAAGATGCGTAGGAAAAAAGGCTGAGAGGAGTGACCCACACACCTGTAAGGCAGGGTCGTGGGTTGAACAGTGTTCCCCCAAATTCACGTTCATTCCGAACCTCGGAAGGCGACTTTATTTGGAAACAGGGTCTTTGTGGACGGAGTTAAGACAAAGATCGAGATGAGATCATACTGCATTAAGGTCGGTCCTAAGTCCAGTGACTTGGCGTTCTTATAAGAGACTGAAAAGGACACACAGGGACACAGAGATGAAGGTCATGCAAGGATTGAGGCAAAGACTGGAGTGACGCGTCCACAAGCCAAGGGTTGCCGGCAACCACCGGAAGCTGGGAGAGAGGCATGGAACAGGTCCTCAGGGTCTCCAGAGAAAAGGACCAACCCTGCCACTACCCTGATTTTGCATCTCTGGCCTCCTGAACCGTGAGACAGTAAATTCCTGTTGTTCAGGCCACCTCGCTTGTGGTAACTTGCGACGGCAGCCCGAGGAAACTCACAGAGGTGGCATGGTTCGTACTGATTTTATAACACGAGGCGCTTCCCTGGGCAAAGGCCCGGTGTTTTTATTTCCACTGAAATTCTCAGCATATCTTGGGGTGGAGGGTGGAGGATGTACAGTAATCCTGCCCCACGGATCCCAAGAGAAACTGTCTAGATTTTCTTGGCAGTCGATGGGCCACTTCACTAATAGCAGTGGGGCTTCGAATTTTCTGAGTAGAATTTCTCAGACTGACAGTATGGAACATTTTTTTATAAGGGTGGAAAAGTGATTTAGGAGTAACAAGGTGTCCCCAGACAATACCCTTGGGTCTTATGTGACTCCATCATTATCTCCTGCATACCGACAGGCCACTTTCACTGGTCTAGGGTGGGCAGAGCTGGAGGTGTCCAGAGCTTTGGGTCACAGGTGGGAAAGAAGATTCCGGCACTGCACACTCAGCTTTCTGGCATTAAGACTACAGGCCGTCATTACTGCTCCTGTTCGATTTCAGCACTCAGGCTTAACCGGCTGGAGGCTTCCCTTATGCTTCCTTCCAGCGAGGACCGGATCTCTGTGCATCTGAGAGCCTACAAGGGTTCCAGGTCCACAACAGGTGCTTATAAAGGTCACAGGAACGATAAAGGTTACAGTAGAATATAAATCAGAAGAAAAGGGCCTGACCTGCGTTGTCTTCTTTCTGCCACACTGACACCTTACCACCCCCATTTTACCGATGTTGCCACCAAACCGAGAGCAACACATAAATAAATAAATCACCAGTCTAGCTCAGAAGCTGCAGACCCAGGGTCGAGTTCAAGTCTCACGGATTTACAAGCCTGAACCCTGGATCATTATCACAGATGCCTCCAAGTTTTCACTTAAGGATGAAAAAAGGCAGGGGATTGGTGGCCCTCGGGCATGTTGGGGTCACCAAAGACCTTTAGTGACATAAATAAATGGGGGCTAATTGGACCTCTCATGACAACGACTTGCCTGCTGAGCTTGGTCCGTTTCACCCGGGGAACCAGACAAGGCCGAGAAGGTGTAAGAGAAGCCAGTGGAGCCGGCAGATGCCCGCCCACTGGGTGGGGCTGCAGAGAGTGACGCCTGTTACAGAATGCTTTTCACTTAATTTTCACAAGAGCCCTCACTCCTAGAGCTGAGCACTCCGAGACGTAGAGAGGTTCGTGAGCGACTTGCCCAGAAACATTCCATGAAGGCACCAGACGCCAGTCCAGGCTTCCTGACTCGGCTCTTAACCCACACACGTAACCTCCACTGTACACGCCCTCTCTGCACGCTGATGCGTTTCTGCCAGTCTTCTCACTTAGGCTTCAACAACCTTTGGAATTAAGTATGACTAGCTCCATTTTAGGGAAGAAGAAACGAAGGCCCCACACACTTAACGAGTTCACTGGGAAGCTAGTGATGACGCCGAAGGGATAACGCCGAAACCCAGGACTGCCTGGTTCCAGGGCTTTCTACTGTACTTCAAGGCTTGGATCAACCAGGGCTTCAGACCAGCTCACGACAACCATAACCCACAGAGGAGGGTTTTATGCGCTGGGGGAGGCGATGGTGTGGGAGGGTAGGGGTGGGGCAGGAGTTGGATGTACCCAGGCTGGAAAGGAGGTGATGGCTGGGGTGTGGCCAGATCTCCCTTCCAGGAAGGCCTGTGGCCTTCAGGCGTCCTGGCCTTCAGGAGTGCCTGAAATGCAGAGAGGCACGTCCTTCCTAGGGCAAGGTCACATCCTTCCTGGGGCAGTCTACACAATGACTAGTCGAGGCACGGGAATAAAGGCCTGGCCATACCAGCCCAAGGGGTGTTGACGCCGATGGGCCCTCTCAGTTCCAGAGCCCTCCACGAGGCTGGCTGGGCCCCTTGTCTGGCTGCATCTCAGCCCAACTGCTCCCTCTGCTCGTGCCAGCTTCATTCCATAGGTGCTGACCCCAAGCAAAGTTCTGCAAGCCGAACTTGCCCTCTGAGTCAGCTCCCTGGAAAACCCAGTGAGAAGCTTTCTCATTTCTAAAGAAAACTGTCAGTGATGAGAACAGGCTGGAACCTGGGGAGCTCCTGGGAGTTTTAGGAGGAAGCCGGGAGAAGACGGAGCCCATCTGAGCAGGGCCCGTTTACCCGCACACCGACGGCTCATCGCCGACGCCCACAAGTGCAGGACTTAACAGGGGCTGCACTTGAACTTCTTTGTTGACATAATTAGTGCTGGCTCCAGGCAAGAGGTTTTGTAGCCAACTTGGCCTGGGTATGTGAGTCTTGATTGGCAAATTTGCAGCAAAGTTCAGCCAAGTTCTATACCTATTTCGTAGTGCACCTCACGCGCATCTAAAGGAGCCGACTCTTCCGATAGATTTTCAGTTTTATGGTTGTTGGGAGCTGAAGATATTAGCTCTTTTTTTTTTTGGGAGGGGGGTACGCGGGCCTCTCACTGTTGTGGCCTCTCCCGTTGCGGAGCACAGGCTCCAGACGCACAGGCTCAGCGGCCATGGCTCACGGGCCCAGCCGCTCCGCAGCATGTGGGATCTTCCCGGACCGGGGCACGAACCCATGTCCCCTGCATCGGCAGGCGGACTCTCAACCACTGCGCCACCAGGGAAGCCCATATATTAGCTCTTGAAGTGGACAAATGCTTCTGGCAGGCCAGGCTGCGCTCGGAGGAGGAGAAATGCCCGCAGTCTCCTCTGAAAATTAATGTAATAAGATGCATTAATCAAAACTCTTTCAAGTCTCCACACTTGGCCTGGGCTTAAGAGGCAATATTTTGAAATTGCAGTTGGCTAAGCTTCCCTATTCTTCGCAAATCAGAATAGAAAAAAAAAAAGAAAAGAAACGAAACAGGGACTTCCCTGGTGGCGCAGTGGTTAAGAATCCGCCTGCCAGTGCAGGGGACACAGGTTCAAGCCCCAGTCCGGGAAGATCCCACATGCCGCAGAGCAACTAAGCCCGTGTACCACAACTACTGAAGCCCGTGTGCCTAGAGCCTGTGTTCCGCAGCAAGAGAAGCCACTGCAATGAGAAGCCCGCGCACCGCAACGAAGAGCAGCCCCCGCTCGCCGCAACCAGAGAAAGCCCACGCGCGGCCACGAAGACCCAACGCAGCCAAAAATAAATAAATAAAATAAATAAATTAAAAAAAAAAGAGAAAGAAACAGAGCTAATGTTTAAGAAAAACTGGCAATGGGAAAACGGTTTAAGCAACTTTTAATTCCTTAGGTCCACTAGGGGCTACAGAGGGCTCTGGACGATTTGCCCTTTGCATTTCCACAAAGTTACTGCAGGCTGGCATCAGAAACTGTTGGTCAGACCCCAAGCCGGCTCAGGATTGGTCTGGACCAATGTCTTGGGCCCAGGTTATTTACTTGTCAGTTTCTGGCCGACAATAACTTATTTCAGGACTTGCAGTGGCATCTTGGCTATGTGATGCCTTCAGATGTTTGCAACCAGGTGATGAGAAATTCTGGAAGCTAAAATAGATGACACAGATGAGAGCACTGGAACTGCATGACTTTTGTCTTAAACGTTACCTTCTGAGGAACCCAAAAAACATCGAGCCGCAGAATCAGAGCCAATACCAATTTCTTCCCGGTGGCTGTATGTTTTTCGGTGACACTCTACAATTTAAAGTGACATAACAGTGCTCTGAACGTCGTACTGCAATTTGGTTGTGCTTTTAATGGGACACAGCTACATCTGTATTTACTATTATAACTCAATACCCAAGAGATGAATATTTTTAGAGACAAAGGGCCAGGCTTTTGTGGAAACATTTTTTTCCCTTTTGTATCAAAAAAGAAAAATGTGGAAAAAGAACGAGGCTCCTTCTTGTCTGGTAGACTTTAGTAATTGGCAGGATTTTGAGTAAGCTCTTTCAAGAGCCCTCCATTTCTATTTTCACATTAAACACACTTGCAATATCTATTAAAAGCCCAAATACTGAAGCACACACCAGGACTACCAATGAACTTACATCTGGAGTCCTCGATATATCAAGAGAGATGAAGTGAGCGTTCGTATCATACAGTTTTATTTCTTTGGGAACTCAGAGTCAGGAGAGAAGAGCGTGCCTCTTTCTCTTGCCTCCTGGACCTGGCCGCTGCCCCCCATTTTACATCGATTCTATATCCAAGGTTTTTAGCAGAAGGGGTCAAGTTCAGAATTTGACTAAAACAACAAATACTGGATTCTGCCTTCATCTCAGGGAGTATTTCCATTAAAGCCTGAGGGATTCCACAGGGGAAAGGCAGGACACACGCGTGGATATTTCCGCCCTGTTCTGGCTGGGACCCCATGGCCTTACAGGTCGAAGATGATTGAACAACACCCTAGGAAGGACAGGCGAGGTCACCCGGGGACTTGGGAACATCTGGGAGAGAGCAGGGCAAGTAAGTGGGTTGGGGAGAGAGTCTCTGGACCCCGAAGAGATCTTCAAAGTCACTCTCAAGGTTACATTTAGGTGCAGACAAAGCCAGATGTGAGCGTGGACTTGTAGGCAGCCATGCAGCAGAATGAGGCTCATTTAAACACAGGCAGCGAGGTGTGCCGGCAGTTGCCCTTGGCCTCAGACCGACAGTTGCACATCTAGCTCCTTAGCTCCTTTCCAGATTTCTTTAAAAGAACAGGAAGGACAGAGAGGATGGAGGCCCAGGGGGAGAAAAAGGAGTCATAGCTCAGCGGAAGTCCTCTCTCAGAGTCTCTCCCACCCCCATAGATGGGCGTTTTGGATGAAAGTTTATACACTGGGCAAAGACAGGTCATGGGCTGAGATCTCAAACCATATCCATTGGTCAGGGTCCTGCAAGGACACAGACGCACACTCAAAATGGTAAGTTGAGGGGCGTTCAGTAAAGGCGCTCTTTGCAAAGGTAGGTGCAGGGTCTCAGGAACTGGTGAGGTCTCGTGCAGTGTCCTGGGTTTAGTAAGAGCTGCCCCCCTTGCAAGCTGAACTGGAGGGAACCTTCTATGGAGGGAGGTGGCCCACACATGCCCTGCAGGGAGTAAGCCTGGGGTCTGAGCAGCCTCGTCTTGCTCTGTCTCAATTCCTGTTGGTGCACATCACTGCGAAATCTGACCTGAGGATGAGGGCAAGAGAGGCCACTGAGCTCAGCCTCCCCAGACACTGTGGCAGGGTAGGAGGGATCTGGAGAGGACGAAGATAAGCAGGGCATAAGCCAGACGCTGGAGGGCCTTTGCGGGTCTCAAGGGCCCTGCTGCAAGGGCAAACGAGAGGTCAAGTTCGAGGACATTGCCCACGTTTCCCCAGATTCAACCAGAAAAACTTGGCTCTGATGTTTTATATAGTAACAAGCCAAATCAGGTGTTTTATGAAGGTAGAACTTCTTCCCCCAAAATATCTGATTTGGAAACCTCTAGCCTAGATGTTTTCTCTGGTTTCTTGCAGGTTTGCAGTGCACGATTCCATAGAAAGAACAGGACGTAACCTAGCGTGTGCATCTCAGAATCACACGTTAGCAAAGAGCACTGACGCTTTTTATCCGAACCATGGCTGCAAACCCTTTTGTTTGGTACGTACATGGAAAAGCCAACATTCTGAAGTAGAGGCTTATTTAAAATTTTTTTTCAAGAGAGGCCACCACATCTTTGGGACATAGGAGATCTGAGGAAGAGAGAAAAAATATTAACTAATTTTTTGAACATAGCTCTTTTGAATTAAAATGGAACACAAATATTTGGTTCAAGACTTTTAGGAAAAGAGAGAGAGTGCAACAGAAGGATAAAAAAGGTGAAAAGAGGGACGGGAAATCAAACGCCACGAAGAAGAAAACTTATTGCCTGAAAGACACGCAAAATGGAGGCACGTATTGGCTGAAATTTCCAGGAAAAAGGGCTGGAATGGCTTCTCAGTCACTGACTCCTCTGGCTGGCGGGGAGGGTCCAGCCGAGCTCCATGACCTCCCGTGAAGGCGCTGGGTTGGGCACGGGAATCTAAAGCCTGTGTGCCAGGGCGGTGTTATTCAGGGCAGATATTCATTGAAGAGGACAAAAGGAAAGCAAGGGGGCTGTAAAGGCACCTGCAGGCTGGAAGGAGCAGACGAGCCTCGAGCCTCGGGAAGGTGGGACGGGGGGCCTCCAGCTTTTCTAATCTAGATAAATGACCTGCTCGGCGGAGCAGCTACAAACTTGCCAAACGTGCTGACCGCGTGAAATGAGCAAAGGTGGTGACTAAGGGAGGAAGAAAAATATAAAACGAGCTGAGTCTGAAGGAGCCTCACTCATCCGGGTCCGACTGTATGACAAGTGAAATTAACAGAGGGGCGGCAAAGAGAAAGCAACAAGTATTAGGGAGTAGAAAACACACTCGGAAGGAACGTGACTGATCTCCAAGGAGGCTTTTGTGGTTGTGGATGAGACCTTGGGATCACGACAGACACACGCACTTGCACACGCGCCTGCACACGCACAAACCCACCCCCGCCCCATTCCCACACCCACGCACACAGCACAGCTGAGCACGGCAGAGCTGCGGGGGCATAATTATATCTCTTTTCACCAGGACAAAATAAGTGTCCCCAGAAATGAGAACAGATTATCCTGGACTCTGGCAAAACTCAGTTTGAGTATCACAGTCCGTTCTGGTCATCACCTTATAAAAATGTTATTAATCTAACACTTGAAAGGTATGAGGAAAAGCACAGAGGCCGATTCTCAGATCTAAAAGTCTGAGTGTCCTTAAAAGGGCTGGTTATGTATAGCTTAGGAGGGAAGAAAAAAGGAAGGGAAGGGGAGGGGAGGGGAAAGCATTTAGGACCTGAAATATTTGTGGCGTACATGAATCTATGACGGCAAAATAGCAAAACTCAGAAGCGATATTAAAGGTAAATTTGAGTAGCTGAATATTTTTTTCCAAAGAAACTTAAGTATCAACTAATCATTTAGAACAAAAGATGTGTATACAAACAGCAACCAAAACAAAACAATACAAAAACAAAAAACCCTAACAAAAACTCACTAGCATCTCAGTATTTTCCTGCAACATGATGGAAATAATAGACTAGCATACATTTACCCATTGGGATAGATTCCCTAATTGTGTTTCTCTCCAAGATTCATGACAATATTCTTCTATTTGATTTTGTTTTTCCACTTTTTACAACAAATTCAACACTGAGTCAAAATCTTTTTAAAAAATAGATGTCTTTAAGAAAAACCATATGGAATGGTGGTATGTTCCCCTATCTTATGATTATGATACACTATACATGAAGGCTTTGCTTCATTCCGAGACTTGTTAGCGAGTACTGACTCTGGATTAGTCAGTGCCTGTGGACAAGGATCCATCCTTCAATCCTTCCTTCCTTCCTTCCTTCCTTCCTCCCTCCCTCCCTTCCTCCCTCCCTTCCTCCCTCCCTCCCTTCCTCCCTCCCTCCCGCCCTTCCTCCCTCCCTTCCTCCCTCCCTCCTGCCCTTCCTCCCTCCCTTCCTCCCTCCCTCCCGCCCTTCCTCCCTCCCTTCCTTCCTCCCTCCCGCTCTCCCTTCCTTCCTTCCTTCCTCCCTCCCTCCCTCCCTTCCTTCCTTCCTTTCTACATATATTTTCAAGAAGTTGTTTGAGATTACAAGAAAACACAAAACCTGCCATTCTGAATCCATGTCAGTTTAAGGGTTGCATAGCCCGGTAGTACCAAGAGATGCGGCTGGGCGTTGATGTCCTCTGTAATGTTCACCCTCCACAGTGAAATGTTACTCAAATATCCCCTGACCCCTTTGGCTGTCACGTGGCCTCTTTGGAAGACTGGCAGACGCATTTGCAAGTCAAAGCACCCAGTTCCATGCTACATTACCAAGCATCAACACCTACTGCATGTTGGGCCCTGTGCTGGCTGGCAGCCTGGGGTTCAAAGAGGATGAGACTCAGTTCCCTTCCTGAGGACCTGATTGTCTACCTGGGGAAATAATGATGAGGGTGACAATGATGGTTTGATGCTATCATTTATTCGGTCAGTACTGCAGGCCAGCACTATTCTTTGAAAGGCCCATGCATTCCTCACAGCAAGGTAAAGTCTTATTATCCTCATGCGTCAGAGGAAAAGATGTAAGCTTACGAAGCTTAAGTACCTTGACTGAATGTTTTCGGATTGATGTTTGTGTCCTCCCCAAATTCATATACTGAAACTCTAACCTCCAAATGTGATGGTATTTGGACGTGGGGCCTTAGACAGGTAATGAGGTCTAGAGGAGGTCATGAGGGTGGGGCCCCCACAGTGCGATTAGCACCCTTATAGGAAGAGGTGGACAGACCAGAGCTCCTTCTCTCCGCCATGTGATGACATAGAGAGAAGGCGGCCATTTGCAAGCCAGAAAGAGAGCCCTCACCAGGAGATGAATCTCTTGGCACATTGATCTTGGACTTCCAGCCTCCAGAACTGCGAGAAGTTCATGGCTGCTGTTTTAAGCTGCCCAGCCTACGGTGTTTTGTTACAGAAGCCTGAGCTAAGACACCAAGGTGACACTTAGGAAGCACAGAGTCAAGAGTCAAACCCAGCTGGCTTGACTCCACCCCATTATATAATGCTGAGATGGCAGAGTATGTGTTATCAGAGCAGAAACTATGCTGATACCTGGACTGAGTAGCTTTACTCATTGGCTGTGACATCATCCACTCCGAATGGTTGGTGCTCACCAGTTCAACTGTTAAAAAATCGACTATCTCCCCTTTGGGGAGGCCCTTGGTAAAGAGAGATGCCTCTAGCTCAGCCTTGGATGGTGAACAGGCAAAGATACCTAGGTAAGAGGCAGGTCAGCCAGCGAGCAACCCTGAGCACGCTGGACAAAGGGAGCAGCCTGAGAAAAGACATGGAGGGGAGAAAAGAGCGTGAGGTAACCACAGTCCATCCTGGCCAACTGCAGGTCCAGCTGGCATGGGGGGTCAGAGGGTGGAGGAAGCAAGAAGGTGAGGTTCAAGAGACAGAAGCTTTGTGGATGAAGCTGAAGCCTCTGAACAATAATTTGTGTCTCGTCCAAATCCTATTAGATATTCAATACAGCTACACACTACGAAGAGTTTCCACTGACATCAGTCAACATTTATTAAGCACGCTAGAAGGCTCCACAGAAATGACGAAACTGTACAAGCGGTTTGCCATCCAACTTAAGGAGAGGTAACTGCAAAACCAAGAAAAATTGAGAGAGATGGATACGTGTTGATCTTAGGATATCTGAAAACCTTGAAAAGTCTCAGAGACATGTGAAGGGCATATGAATCAAATTCAACTGATCTTCTCTTGGAAGAGAACAGAGGGCACATGGGTGCCAAGTGGGAACAACTTTTAGGAACCTGCTCTTTCCATGCACATCCTCTACTCCCAGCACCCACCCTCATAAATCATGTCCTCAAAACATGCTAATTAGAATGTGGCCAGTGCTTCCTGTTGGGAGGCAACCTGAGAGCTTAGCTGGAGAAACAAACTGAAGAACCCTGAAATTAATGAGTGCTTCGCATCTTCCAAAGGGATCTGAAGCTTTACTGCTTTAAAAGTTCATTAAAAATTTTTAAAAAATAGAAATGAAGGAAGGAAGGGACGGAGGGAGGGAGGGAGGGAGGGAGGGGAGGGAAGAAAAAGTAGCAGATGTAGTGAACGTACACAATGACAGATTCCAAATGGCATTCTAGTACATGAATGTACTAGTAAATATAACTCCCCAAAGTGGGAAATCCAACCCAGGGAGCCTAGGAATCACAGAGTGGATAGACGATCACGAATCAATCAGCAACTGCAGAATCCTTTAAAAATACATACTCTGTACGAACGTGCGTGTGTAGGTCTGTGCACGTAGGTATGTCCCAACTCAGAGTGTCAAAGAACACTCATTTTCCCAGATTGCGAGTTACCAAAGTCCCTTCGTTGGTTGTTCACGTGCAATCCTCTGTAATTCAGAAGACGGAAGAAGCCAAATCCTCACACTAGCACACTGTTTGCCTGTCCGTTTCTTTACAAACCTCTGAAATACAGTGCAAGTTACTGAAAACCAGGGGAGCCCCTCCACGCGTCCTGAGTTCAACAAAAGTCCGCGCTCTGCCTGTGACGTTTTCTAAGTGTCTGAATGCATAGTCCACGGGGCATTACTGTCTCTTCTGGCATTATGACAGAATGACGGAGCACTTGTCTTTTTGGATCTTGGGCTGTCATTTGTCTTTTTCTATGGAGTTTTTTCTCCCCTGCATAAGATGATTGGTCTCTGAAAAGAAAGTCTTCATCTAGTTATTCCTCAGAGGAGAGCAAATATAGTTTGATATCCATCCCCACCTTCCTCCACACTTGATATTATGCCCCACTTCAGTTGGGATTAGGCAGGCTTACCAATTAGAACCGAACGTCCTGTCTGGCAGGCAAGAGTCACTCGGAAGCAACAGCTGAAGGGAAAATTCTCCACTGCTGCAGAATTTGTCAAGGCAATTATGGCGGCCGTGAGTGACGCTTTAACCAGCTGTTGACGATTAATGCATTTCGCCAATAAGTACGCCTCCAAGAGTGCCAGGTGATGCAAGGGGTTCCCCTAATACTTTGAGGGGATGTTTTCTATACTGACAAGTTGACGGCTCATTGTGAACTGCCAGAGCGCTGCGATTCTCAAATGTGGAGAACAATCGCGGCTACTTGTGGGCACACAAATGCACTAGCTTACCATCTGTGGTTGGGCGTGTTGACCCTGATATGTCTTAGGTGGGTTGCTATTTGACAGACCTAGGGGGACACGGCACATCAGCTGGGAATAAAGCTGTGCTCCGATAGGAACTTCCTGAGTATCTCAGCATAGTGTTGACAACTCAAGGCACTAGGCACCCAAAGCTCTGAAGGAAAGTAACAAAGGACCTGCTGAGAAAACTGTATGAGGACTCCCCTTCTTAATACCCAGCTCAGTGGTTAAAGGCTCCAGAAATCTGCATAAGGGCAGAGGGACTACTTGGAAGCAAAGGAAATGAGACCTCAACTCTTTCCCTCTAGAAGAACCACAGCTTCTCTGGTACCATGACATTTGCTGGATGAACAGGATACCAAGGGTCCCTGAGAGAGAATGCGTCTTGATGGGAATGAGGGTGGTGGGCTGCTGATCCGGGGGAGGGGGCAAGTTGAAGTCCATATGTGACTGAACTACTGCACAAGGGAACAGTGACCCAGGAGTTGACAAGAGCTCCTGCATGGGGCGCCTGCATGCATGGGGCACGACGTCAACGGCCTCTTCCTTCTCACTTTCCCAACAAAGCTCTAAGAAACTGTCCTCACAGCTGCAGGGCAAAGGAAGTCACGGCAACCTGTTAGCTGACCCATGTGTTCCCTTTCTAGAAGGCATGTGGAAGCTGGAGAGCCCTCTGATACTGGATTAAATACCTGGGATTCTTGCAAAACTGATGGGAGGAAGGAAAGAAACAGAAGCACCAAAATGCAAAGGGAAGGTAGGAAGGGGTAGTGGCAGGGGCAGCAGGGTAGTTAGGGTGGAGGGATGGGCTTCAGTTATCAATGTGAAAATTAAGAATAGATTTTTACCTCATTTGTACCTGCTGGGGAAGCTAATCATACCAACTACAATAAAAACGTTTTCATTCAAAAGATGCTTTTTTTTTCCTTCCCAGAGCACTACGGTGGATTTGTTCAGCTTTCCACTGGCTTTGCTTTTGTTTCTATTTTCCCTCCAAAATACCTGACTTGTAAAAACATTCTGCTCAGACAGCCGCTGCAAGTAAAGGACACACGGTCTAAAGCAAGCCGTGCCGGAGAAGCATGTGTATATTTTCTCCTCTGACTTGAGACTGCCTCTGAGAAGGGCACAGGGGGAAATGGGAAGAGATCGCTCCTTCTGTGCATGGACCACCAGGTATCCCTGGTGGTCCACGGCGTCCGTAGCTCATTAGGCACAGTCAGTGCGAAGCCTGCGACCCACGGGGCCATAAAACTCCCTGTAAGAATTCATGAGGTCCTGAGAGTTCTCCTATGTACATTTAGATCAAGTGCATGACACGTCCCTGTAATGGTGGCACTGGCTAACAGGCTAACAGAATTTAGATGGCTCCGGCAAGGCACACAGTTACATCACGTATGTTCCAATGAGGGGCTATCACTGAGGCTGACGGGCGGACACAGAATAGCAATTTAGGCAGGTAGTCAAGACCACACACAAGGGCACTGGGAAAAGCAGACACGTCGAGCCTCAGTGTACTCATCTTTGAAGTAGGGATATTATTAGTGACCGCTTAGGTCTGCTGTGAGGATTACACGGGATAAATGCTAGGCTCCGTGCAGGAAATGAGAGGCGGTGGCTTGTCTTCCTGTTGGAGCTTACGTTTAAATCAATGATGCACTGATGAAGAAATCTCTGCTTCCCACATCCGTGGATAGACTTCCGTCTCCCTCCCCTGTTGGCTGCTGACTTTTCTCACATGAGAAAAGGACATGATGCCCTTTTAGGACATCAGACATTCACAGATGCCCACACTTTTAGTAACCAATGACTAAATACGTAACGATCAAATTCTGCTATCAATTCAATAATGCTTTAAAATGAGTTTCTGTTTTACACATCACGATAGCTTTTCCCCACATCTGAAAACTATTTGCACCTACATGCAAGACCTGTTATTTATTCCATCTAGAATACAATACTCGCAGCATCTACGGATTGGAAGAAAGCTTATGGTAACCCCTGGGTACCAAGGGAATCCACAGTCCAGAGGGGGGAATCTGCTCTCAGGGAGGACTGGAGGTCTGGGGTCCTTGTGAGTGTCTAAGGAGGAGGAGATTTAGAGAGGCTGGCAGAGGGGATGAGCCTGAGGCTGAATTCCATGGGTGCTAAAAAAAAAAAAAAAAAAAGCAGAGGGGAGTTGCTGTAGGGAGCTCAAGTTGGTTGGGCCCCGGCTCTAGAAAATTCTCCAAATGGGAGGAGGGGATGCCTTTTGATGACACGCAGGATTCTGGGAGAAGATGGGGTGCCTGAGCTGGCTGACTTTAATTCAGGAGTGAACATGAGAAGGGAAAAAGGGAGAACCAACCCCTAGAGCAGTGCTCCAATGAAACTTTTTGCAGCGATGGAAATGTTCTGTTTCTATCTGTGCCATACCCAATATGGTAGCCACGCTGAGCACTGGAAACGTGGCCCGTGCAATTCATGGAGTGACTTTTAAAATTTGTACATGATTTAATTCATTTTAATAACTACAGGTGGCTAGTGGCTACCATCGCTCTAAAGTTTGTTCGGGCCTGTTTGAAGAGATCCTGATTACATAAGAGCAAATTCTCCTTCAGAGAATCGCCTAGAGGCTGTTAAAGGCTGGCAACCTGCAATCGAAGGAAATATGTCTTACCGGGAGTCACAAGATGCTCCTAAATAAAAGTGAGTTGCTTTTACCCCATGGCACTCTGCTTTGGCCACCTTCGAATCGGTTTTTAGCCACTGTTCCTCATTAGAAACAGTGTAGACACAGAAACATTTCAAATAAACCTGAGCCCTGGACGTTGAAGCTGTCATTGTTTTTACATGGCCTCATGATTCAACGATTAATGGACCTTAAAACCATCATAAAATATCAAGGCCCTTGCTCAAGCTTAGAAGACCAGGAGTAGTTTTACTTCGGCTCCAGTCTTCTGGTTTTAAATTCATGGGGTGTCACCGAGCTCTGTAAACACTTTTAACTATCTTGACATTGTCGTATGAGATGCTGTTAACCTGTTTCCTCCCTGACCTTCGCTGGCCAGCAGCAGGTTGCGACTCAATGGAAAATTCATGAAAACAGCAAGGATGTACTTGGTGACACAGATGAGGACACAGTAACCCTAAATAATGGAGATGATGCGCAGATCCCGATTCAATAAACTAACTCACCGAAGATTTACTGAGCGTCCAGTCTACACCAAGCACTCGGTGGACACAATCCACAGTGCAGAGGCGTGGGGTCAGCACTGGTGTCCCCCACTTTACAGATGAACACACTGAGGCCCATTCGGGAAGTGAGTAATGACTGGGCAGAGGCGGGATTCAAAACCAGGTTTTCTGACTCCCAAATAATACTTTTGCCAATACACCACTTCAGGATATTAACCTTTCCGTGATGACCTGCGGCAGACTGCATTTTTCAAAAGTGGCCACAGCATTATTCCCAGGCCTGCACTGTCTTCCAGAACCCCCATCGCCTGATCAAGAGGTGGAATCTATTTCCTCTTCCTGTAAACCTGGGAAGGCCGCTGTGACTTCCTGGACACAAGGAATGGAGAAAAACCAACCTCCGTGACTTCTGTGGCTAGGTCATAAAAGGCAATACAGAGTCAGCTTGGCTCTCTCTTGGGACACTCACTTTTGGAATCAGTCGCCATATTGGGAGGAAGAGCAAGCTACATAGAAACCGTGTGTAGGTGCTCCAGCCAACGGTCAGGATCGTGCCCCAGATTCATGGGTGAACAATGCTCAGATGATCCCAGCCCCCAACTTTCAAGCTGCCCAGCTGATGCTGATGGGAGCAGAGATAAGTTGCTCCTGCCAAGCCCTGGTGAAACCACAGATTCCTGAACAACATAAATGTCGTCATTTGCAACCGCTACATTTTGGGGTGGCTTGCTATAGGACAATAGTTACTGGAACACGGTTAAATGTGAATGAAACTCTACAGAATAGGCAAATGAATTAATTCCCTCAGCAAAGATATCCAATGGCTAGGTGATGAGTTCCTATGAAAGAAAGTCTGGGAGGAAAAAGATAAAGATCTGGAAGGCTTCTTATATCTCGGAATTAAACGGAACATCTGAAGGAAAAGACAACAGAATGCCTAATGAACACATTGCATAGTTTAGAGTTACGGGATTGTATGTTTATTGCTTTGACTGGGAAGATCTATTTAGAGCCTCAAATGGCTTTGGACTAATTTACTAGTTTGGTTCTGAAACACTTCTTGGTTTAAGTGAATCTTCCACTTCCATCTCTTGTGGGTACCAGGTAGCACTGAGTTCATTCTACAATGTTCAGAAGATGAGAATAAATGTTGCTGGAATGCTAGAAAAGGGATCCAGTAAGGCAAGAGGACATACTACTTATTTCTGTATTTGCAGATCCTGAAAAAGTCCCTAATGGTTTTTGGAGGAATTGATTGAAAACTGGATACCCTCATGGAGACACAGCCGTACAAACAGTTAAAGGGGGTTGGCAAATCGTGACAGTGACTTCTATTGGACGATCACACGTTTCACCACAGTGAGAGGTTCTTTGTGTCTCATCAATGAATAACCTAGACTCCAAAGTGGAACTTACCATTTTCTCTACACCCTTGAGGTGGCTTCTATCTGTGTCATCTTCTAGTCCACCAGCCAGAGGTGCTGGTGAACTCATTACATGGCTCTCCAACACATTTTTCCTTTCCTGGTTAAGATTCCTTTACCTATCTTAAATACTTTAGAGTCTATTTCTTACATTTTAATATTTTTGACAGCAATCTTCTTAACTTCATTTATGTGACTATATACACACACACCTTTTGAGTTTCAAGATGTATATCAAGGGCTTCCCTGGTGGCGCAGTGGTTGAGAGTCCGCCTGCCGATGCAGGGGACACGGGTTCGTGCCCCGGTCCGGGGAGATCCCACGTGCTGCGGAGCGGCTGGGCCCGTGAGCCGTGGCCACTGCGCCTGCGCGTCTGGAGCCTGTGCTCCGCAGCGGGAGAGACCACAGCAGTGAGAGGCCCGCGTACCAAAAAAAAAAAAAAAAGATGTATATCAAGTATCAGGAGAAAGAGACATTTTGCACGAGCTTCCCAAATGCAGATGGAAACATCCCTAGGTATCAGGAGCAATATTTAAACCTTTCAGGAGCTGTGACTTTTGAAGAAATTTAGATTAATTGGGTTGCTTTTAAAACCCATAGTACTGCCACGCTTACATCCTTAGAATCACAAAACGCCTAAGGTATAAACAGGATTTTTTTTTTCCTTTTTATTGATGGCTGTGAATTTTCTATGCACACCTGTACTATCAAGGTAACTTTTGCTATCAACAGCATTTTAAAATTATCACATAAAAAACTATCAAGCACTAAATTAGAAAAAAACAGAAATTCGAAAGTGATAGTTAAATTTATGAAGCAATTCTGCTACACTCAAAGGCTCATTGCTTGACACGTAAAAAAAATGTCGAGCTGCGTGGAAGACCTGGGTATGCATTTCTCTCCAGTGGGGCACTGCAATCCGCGTCACGCTCCGAATGAGAGCCACACGCAGAACATATGCTCTTCGGATGTGCGCTTGTTTGCATGACTCATGAAGATAATATTCAAAGTCTTTACTCATCATTTCGATTCTTTCATTTTTCTATTTTTTTTTTTTAATTTGGCTGAGTGCCTTTTTTTGCTACCTCCAAGAGCTGTTAATTTTGCTCGCTGCCGAGCAAAAGTCAAAGTCAGAGTCTAAACAGCTTGTAATGAGTTTTCAATGGCCCATCTCAATGAAATTGAGGGCAAAGACCAGCCGGCTCGGGCAACGTCAGCCCTTGGAATTTATTAGCGCGGGTGAGCTGTGCTCGGGAAGGCGCGGCAGAGGAGGGGCTCGAGTTCCTGGGCTCTCCAAGAAGAGCCGGGCCCTTATTAAAAAGTGGTGACAGCAGACCTATCTGCCACCGACCGCCCCTGTCGCAGGGTCACACCTGGTTGGGAAATGAAGGAGAGAGAAGTCTCGTGCGAGAAAGAAGCGTTTCCATCCTGTGGTGATATGGTTACTCCTCTCTGCAGAAGGAGGCGGTATTCAGTCAGGAGTTCTGACTTTTCTTGGTTCAATTCTGTTTAAGTTTCTCTGTCGCCCCCGTTTCCAACAGATCCCTTCTGATTTCACTTCCAAGAACACCCTTTAGAATCCCGTAATGCTTTTCTGCACAAACGCAGAATCTCCACAAAAACCAGAATTCTGCATGAGCCTGACAAATAAATTCTGCACTTGAGGGTGGAAATCAATTTGACAATAGCTTCTTTGGCCAAGAGGAAGGCACTGCAAAGCCACTAATCGAAACACACCAGAGCGACGTGGTGGTTTGGGGCGCGGGGAACACCTTAGTTCCGTGTGGCCACACGTTTTTATTTTAGGAGGAATCCGTGGAGTTTGTGTTAAGGGCTGAAACACCCCGAGAGTGGAATAAATTAGGACTGGTGGATCCTCTGAGAAAATTCTTTTCTGTATTGGATGTTAACTTATGATTCTTTTTTTTTTTTTTTTTACAGAACACCTACTAAACGCCAGCAGCCACAGTGCGAGCCCCGAGGAATCCTATGGCAGGCCTGGTGATGAAAGTCAACGCATCTCTTTCCCCCTCGCATTCATTGCTTCACCCATCCATTCATTGATTCTGTCCATCACTGTATTCACAGATTTAATTACATAGGTGCTGAGAACAAAGTTATGGACTAGGTTTGGGGGGTGGGACAGGGACCGTGTGGCCTCTATCCTCAAGCTAATTTAAACTCTAGCGGCACAGAAAATTCCAGATTAATCTAGTGGATTTCCAAAGCCTTCCGCATGCCACTAACTTCTTTTTTATTTAAATAGACGCGTTTTCCCAGCATTCACCTGGTCCCCTTCCATTCACAGAACTACCCTCACTCTCTGCACTCCATCAGGTCCCTTTCCACATCCCACAGCACTGCTGGGAAAATTAAACATACGCTAAATGTCTTACACAGAGCCTGTGTAAGAACGTGCTGTATGCATTCAGTAAATATCAGCCCCCCAAAAAACCCTAAACCCCCAAAACCCACTGCTCTTTGTGTATAACATACCTATATATTTAAAAAGCTTGTCTGGTCGAAGAGTGAGAATCACTCATCTGCACATCCTGAGTCATTTTCACAATGACAATAATGCTAATAACAATAACAGTAAGAAGCCAGGGGCAGCAGAAGTAATTTCTGTGCGCCAGACTCTGTGATAGGCCCTTTACACTTACTACCTCATTAAATTCTCATTGAACCTGCAAGTCAGGTACTATTTTTATTCCATTTTGCTGATAAAAGGTTGACAGAGGTTAAGTGATTTACCCCAAATCACAAAACCAGTGCATTTCAGATCAGGGGGATCTGACTTCAAAAACATACAAGATAGCAAAACCCTGTTTAGATTGTAAATCCTACACAGCTTTAATCTTCTAAGAGAAAATTGAAACGTCCCTCTGTCTAAAGTGAAATGTAATTGATCCGTATCCACTAAGGAGGGGGACTTAGGGTGTGGGTGCACGTGCTCAAAATAGGTCTGCACCCGAAACGCACCACCGACTTTAAATCTGTAGGTAATTTTGTTCAGGAACAAAGTGAAGGGCAGAAACTGAATGGGTGGAGGGGAATTCAAGACTCCCCCTCCCCAACGAAAGACCAGGCTCCTTATCCATTTTCAACTGCATTCAAATGGTGGGGGCATTAATATCCTCACAGGAAGTGTTATTTAAAAATGAGAAAGAAAGAGAATTGCATATACAACTGCGCAGAAAACGGTAGCATGGAAGACATCCACTATTACACGGGGCAAGGCTTACGTGCTTACCATTTTTGTCTTTTCCAAAACTTCCATAAGAGAGTTTGCTGCTTAGTGTTTTATATTGGGGAACACCTTGCTCTAATGTTCTAAACTATCAGACTGTTCAAGAAGAAAAACAGTCAAGTGAGGGCTGGCGGGTGGTGGTGGGGAATGTAATCTCTGGTGAAGTTTGCTACGGTTGCAACAAACCCGATATAGACGAGACACACAGACCTTAGTCTACCGAACATTCGGGTTTTTGAATAATTCTCTCATTCTCAAAAGTGACCTGAAATTAGAACTCCCACGTGAACCTCACCCTAAATGTCTGCCGTTGAATCCTGGCTGTTTCTTGCCTCCCCTCTGGTTGCCAGCTGACGTTGCAAACCATTTAGCAGAGGAAGCAAATGACAAATCCTACGGGTCAGGGACAGTCTCTGCATGGCAGTGCATGTCACAGGCCAATTCTGATCACATGCACTTAACTGTTCTCCAGTCCTCCAAATTCTTAGGAGAAGGAAGACGCTGAGACTAACAACCTCTTTGGGGGTGATTTTCACACTCAGTGTCTAGAGGTTCCTACACAATCAGAATCCGCAGGTATCAACTCCATCTGGTCTCTGCTTTCCAAGCAAAATCTCAGAGCAACATATGTGTCTTTATGCTGTAAGCACATGGCATGCATTGCTGGAAAGCCCGGCCCTTCCCTGGCATTCCTCTGAAATACCGTGGCTGAAAAGCCCGACTTCTTCTTTTGCCACGGAACAGTGAACATTTATACAATCATTAAAATCGCATCTCCCACCATATTTTTTCTCCTTCTCAGTTTTAATACATTTTTATAATTGCATTGAAGATACTCTAACCCTGTTTTTAGTGCAAAGATAAAATTTATGAACCGTGACAAACTTATCATGTCAGACCCAAAATGGAGGAGAGCAATGTGCCTGGCGAAACCCAAGTGTTAGCTCCCTCTTGCCACTTCAATGCGGAGGGAGAGAAAACAAGTTAATTTGAACCCCAGTCCTGGAATTCCAGTGGGGGAGGTTCCCAACTCCTGCTCCAAAGCCAGGACGCATTTCAAGGAATAGCATTCATTTGCACAAAAATATCTCTTTAGTTACATGTGTAAATGGAACTACGTTGATATGTGTTTTCAATTTTTCTGTCGGCTGTAATTCTGTCAACACAACCAAAGGTATCTAATTAGATTTGTTCTCTCAATGACTCATCCACTTCCCTCTTTCTCTTTTTCATGTTTCCTTTAAAGTGTGTCTCTGGAGGACGTCAAGTGATGGGGCAGAATGGGGTAGCAGAAAGGACAGCAAGTAAGCATCAGAGAACTTGGGGTTCAGAGGGCAGTTGGGCCAACAGGGAGCTGAATGACCTTGAACCATTTCCTTCATCTCTCTGGGCTTTGCTCCCCCTCATCTATATAAGGAAGGATTTGCAGTGGGTTTCCGCGCTCTACAGTGAGATGTCACAAAGAGGTTATTTCAAATCAAACACCTCCAGCTTTCAGGCTGTATCGCTGGTGAGAAAAATCACTTTTACAAGAAAATCTGCCATGTTGATGAGTTCTTGAAAATTCAGCCACCCCATGTGTGGGAATGTGTGTTTACAAACCCAGATGGACACCCAGGAAACACAAAAACGGTTTTTGCTAAGCATCTGCACTGGAGTTTTCATTCCTCCTGGTAGAGGGTACCCTGGCCATGAACTCTCTGCTAAAAAAAAAAAAAAAAAAAAAAGAAAGAGACGGAAGACTCACTCTAGACGACCTTTTCTGCACTGCCTCCTCTTTTCTTTAGAAATGGAGGATTTTCCATATTTTCTAGCTTTACACGATAGCCTTGAAGAAGACACAGATGCCAGGGGCCATAATGAAGTGGAGGTAATCTACACGATTTAAAAACACTTATTGTAACAAAATGGATTGGCGAGGTAGGGGCGGCACAAGCACACATAAATGAAACGCAGCCCACCGGAAAAGCATTTTGCTCTCACTGTCATTTACGGCTCCTGAATTAATAGACCAAGAAAAGACACCACTGGCCCCAACAAAATGCCGTAAAACCACTGGCAGCGCGTGGTGGCTCAAACTTTAATTCCCCCGGGGAGAAAAGGACACTGCCTGATCTGTATTCAGTCCTGACATTGGCCACATCTGATATGGAACATTAGCTTCTAAGCCTCTCAATAGACTAGTGTCCTTCAGTTTATATTACTTTATGTTAATAGTAGAAGAATTACACACAACATCATTTATCATTGTTATACTCTGCTATACATCCCCTAGCTTATTCTAATATATTTATTTACCCCTGAGATGCTGAGAAATTAAAAATATGGATGTATCAGGAAAAACCTAGAGGGAGAGAATCACTGTAAATCTCTTTAAAAAGACAAAAAGAGAAACCCCCCAAAAAACCTCCCTTGCGGGAAAATATATAGCTAAGCTTGGGAATGATAAGGGGCCTCGTGCCTAAGGACTCAAGTATGGGCTGTGCGGTAATTCCAGAGCGTGAGTACATGACAGAACGTGGCATATTATGATAATAGAGCTTTTGTTCCCTCATCTCACCAGTTTTTTTCATTTCTCAATTACATCCTTGGGTCCCTCTCATGCTGTTATTAGCTTTTTTGACATCTGACCTCTAGCCAGGGAAAAGCAAGATTTTTTTTTTTTTCCCTTGGAAAAGCAGTCAACCTGCACCTGACCCTCACTCTTTTTGACCCAGATTCCACAAGCACTCAGCAGAACCTCAGTTTGGATTAAAAACAGCAATGATGTCCTTGCATTTGGTGCCTCAACTTCTGCAAAGTGGTTTTGCTGACGTTACAGACACAATGCCCTGGGTTTAAAGGAGCACCAACCTGGGTGCCATGGTCTTTGGGTTCCAGGAGCTCTTCATCCCAGTCTCAAGAAGCAGGACAGATGTCCCCACTTTTCACACGAGCAAATAGAAGCTCAGGAATACTGACTTGACTTAGGTGGCCCCACGTTGGAAGAGAGGCAGAAACAGGAGAGGAAGTGGGGCGGGGTGGGGGGGAGGAGGTCGGGTCATGCTTAGCGCCCCCGTCTGGATGAACATCTCTACCAACGAGGGTCACCGGGATGGATCCACTTTAGGGATCTGGGGAAATGAATATAAGCTTGTGGCTGTCAGGGCTGCCTCTTTATATCTGATTTTTATTTATTTTTTGCCATGTTGACAGTTAAAAACAAAAATGCATGCTTTGAGTAATGCATAGTTATACAATATATTCTTCTAATTTTGTCTTCTTGTTCAGGTTCGGGGCGGGGGGGCTGTCTCGAGACAATCTCTTGCTTTTAGCAGGTACACTTGGTTACAAGGTACTTTCACAGATTGTGTCATGTCATCCTCACCCAACACTGCAGGCAGCGCAGGTACAATGTTCCCAATTCTATTGATAAGGAAATTTAAGACAGATATTCACTGAGCAGCCCAAGCTCACCCAGCAATGAATGGCTGAGCGGCTGAGCAGGGAATTGAAGCACAGTTCTGGCTCCTAGCCCAGGCAGGGCTCCTTCTAGTACATTTGCAGTGATACTAATAAACAGATATATGTGTGATGAATATGGACAATACTTAATTTTCTCCAAAAAGCAAAACACAACTGGTGTCATTTACACAAGGATGGACAATTTAAAAGCTATACAGTAAGCAATCAACACTAGAGAGCAAGGCAGAGAAGGCAATCAGCCAGTGCAAACATTTCTCTTGTCTCCTGAAGGTGTGCTGAACTACATTTCCCAGGCTCCCTTGCAGTGGGGGATGACCACATGAGTGGGTTCTGGCCAATGGAAAGTAGGTGGAAGTGATCTCACTGCTTCTAGGCTCCGCCCATTAAAAACCTCCTAGGAGCCTTGTTCTTTCTCTTCCCTTGCCTGATATCTGGATTCTGACGATCCAGCAGAGGATTTGGAGGCTCTAGCGGAGGGCCATGCCCGAATGTCAAAGCCTGGGTCCCTGAATCACGGTGTGGGCGGCCAGCTGCTGAACGTCTGCATTGACTGCTGTGTGAACAAGAAATCAACTTCAGTTCTGGGAACTGTTTGTTAAAGCAGTTAGCCAATCCCGATTAAAGAAGAAGGTTCCGGAAGAAGTGCAAGGAGTGTTTCTCAACTGACAGCTAGATATATATTCAGAGCCATTCTCATCACCAGTCTAAAGCATTCACCATACCCTCTTCGAGCAAGCACTGGCAGGCACTGCCCTCGCAGGTCTTGGATCCTGAAGGTTTAAACATTTACAACAGGTTCTCTGTCTTGTCTTAGACATCGTCTGCTTTTCTTTTTCATCAACTACCTTTCATTTTTCTCACTAACTTAAACTTTACATTTTGCATCCATTTGACAACGACGATGGTGATGATGATAATGATAATAATAGCTAGCATTTGTTGGGCACCTACTATATGCCAGCCACTCTTCTAGATTCTTTACACACTATATTTCACTCCATCCTCAAATGTATTTGGTAGGTGCCATTATAGCCCTTATTTTACAGATGAGAAAATGGTAGTTTAGAAACATAAAGGACCTGCCCACTAGACCTTATCCCCAGAGCCTAGTCCACTGCAGGCTGTATATTCATTGGATAAAAGAATGACAGTTCAAGAGCGAAGTTTGGAAATTAATGTTAAATTGGTAGTGAGGCTTGGCGCTGTTAGACAGTATTTTCTGAGAAATCTGTGTGAGAAACTGTACTTTAAATTCTTTTATAGAATCATGAAGACCCAGCAGTAGCCTCAATGTAGGCCTTTGATGTAGAGGCGCTTGTAAGTACTCACGCCATCAAGAACATTTTGAAGAAAACTCTTTGCTGCAGTTCATGGGTGGCCCTCGCATTTCAAAGGCTTCCTTCTCACCCCCCAACCCCCCCGCATTCGGCCATAGAACATCTGGGCAGAGGGGCAGAGCGGTAAAGAGGTAGCTTTCTGGGGCCAGACTGCTGGACTTAAGACCTCCACTTGAGATCATGGGTACGTTAGCTAAAGTGTTATCCTTGAATGTAGAAAGAAAGTATCTGCAAAGTGTAAATGACATACTCTCTGTAAAGCACTTAGCACACTATCTACCATCTTTTGAGCACTCAGTAAATTCAGGCTACCCTAACCATCATCATCTTTATCAAAATCACCGCTGCCTTCACTGCCATCAGCACCATCTTTCAAAGAGGGGATGTCCTCAGCCAGCAACACAGAAAATGGGTTGACTGAAGAAAGTGCCGGCTGTAGGCAGCCTGAAGACTCCAACTCCCATTATTTGTAGACTTCTCAAAATTCCTGGATGATGATGATGAGATTAAATAATCAACCACGGATATTTGCAGTGTGACAGGCAAGGAGTTAATGTACAAAAGGAGAGTCATTTCTTTGTCACTGACTCAGCCAAGGGCAGACAGGTACCAGCAGCCACAGATGACAGCTATATGCCCCTTTCCTGCTGCTTCTGCAATAGACAGGTCCTGCCTGGGCTCACTGCCTGAAGACAAGGGGCTGCATCTTCCCTGGCCAGAGTGTCACCGTGATACTAGCGTTAATACTAACAGTAGGCGTGCTAACAATGACAACGATAGCAGTAATGATAGTAGCAGCTGTAATTTACTGAGGGTTCGATATGGGGCAGGAATTGTGATGAACTCATGAAGACCTCACCTCCCTAAGTCTCCCAGCAACGCTAAGAGGTAAGTAGATACTATTTACCCTTTTTTTTGGGGGGGGGGGGCTTGGGGAAATTGATATTCAGAGAGTTCAAGTATTTTGCCTACGGGGACACAGACAGTGGGATTCAAATCCAGGTCACTGCAACTCACAAGCCCGGGTTATTAAGAACTTGACCATATGGCATGAGCGTTTCTGAGCCCTGCCTGCTGTAAATCCTCTTCCACACCAAAAACGTCAGTGTCCCGGACCTGGATTCCTCTTAAGAACTGTCCTAGGCCATGGTTACCCCCACTGAAATGATGAACTGCCTTTGGAACATTTCTGAATGAAATCATAAATCATTTCCATAATGGCTGAAGAGTCTGAAACAATACAATTTTGCCGGGCGCTCTTTGAACGTGCCGCATAATTTTTAAACAATGAAGGTTACCTCGCGTGTACTATAGCTGTGTTTTATGCTAACAACCAGAATCATTTAATCATTATGGGCTAATGACCTGCAAAACTTTGTTTTAAAAATGAAGTCATAGCTGGGCTTCTGGAAGGCAAAACTGGATAAAAAATGAGGAAAGTCAATGTTCAATTTGTATTCGTGAGTTGGGAGCAACCGAACAGTCTCTGTTGTATGTGACCAACTTTGAGTAGTAAAAGGATATTTGCATCTGAACTAGAAGCAAAAGGAAATTCTGCATCTTATAGGTCTTACTGGTATCACTTAAGCATCAACAGGATAAAGAGATCCCTGCTCCAGCATCACTGCTATCAACAGAGGTTTGGATCTATGTCTTTCCTTCCTTCTCCACACTGCCCTCCACCCTTCTAAGTTTGGGATTTGCTACTGCTAAACCTCAAAATGTCCAGCGTGAGCAGAGAACAGAGCTGTGGACGATCGTAGCTCCCTACTGGGGATCCTGGTCAGTGACATGGCCTTCCTGGGCTGTCCCTTCCCTGACCACTCTCTGCTCCTCTGGCAGAACCACCAAACACATCCTCAGTCATCCCACACTGCTCTGGTCAACCTTGATCTTAGATGTCTACAGGTGAGATGCCCCTCATGGACTTGTGTTGTAAGCTCTGTTACTTGCCTGTCCCAAGCCCATCCTTCCACCTTCCTTGCTAACAGAACTGTGGTTCTGTTTGGGGGGCAAAGGCCTTCGGGGATGAATTGGAGTCAATCTAAGCCAATCGTTAATACAACTGTATTGATGTCCCCAATTCTTCCCTACACCCTTACCCATGCCCTCTGCCATACAAATTTGCGGTGCCCACCATCTGTAGGTGGGACGTAATTCCTCATCCCTGAATGTGACTATATGACTTGCTGTGAGTCTTAGATATGACACCCAAAACACAAGTAACAAAAGAAAAAAGAAAAAGAGATAAACTGGAGTTCATTAAAATTTAAAACCTTTGGGCTTCCCTGGTGGCGCAGTGGTTGAGAGTCCGCCTGCCGATGCAGGGGACACGGGTTTGTGCCCCGGTCCGGGAAGATCCCACATGCCGCAGAGCGGCTGGGCCCGTGAGCCATGGCCGCTGAGCCTGCGCGTCCGGAGCCTGTGCTCCGTGACGGGAGAGGCCACAACAGTGAGAGGCCCGCGTACCGCAAAAAAAAAAAAAATTTAAAACCTTTGTTCATCAAAGGATACTCGCGAAGAGAGAAAAAAGATAACCTACAGAATGAGAGAAAATATTTACCAGCTGTCTATTTGATAAGGTTCTAGTATCCAGAATATTATAGGCCAACAACAAAAGACAAACAACCCATGTAAAAACGGGCAAAGAACTTGAATAAACATTTCTCTAAAGGAGAGATGCAAGTGACCAATAAGCACATAAAAAGATGCTCAACGTCATTAGTCACTAGGGAAATGCTGATCAAAACCACAATGAGGGCTCCCCTGGTGGCGCAGTGGTTGAGAATCTGCCTGGTAATGCAGGGGACACGGGTTCGAGCTCTGGTCTGGGAAGAGCCCACATGCCGCAAAGCAACTAGGCCCATGAGCCACAACTATTGAGCCTGCGCGTCTGGAGCCTGTGCTCCACAACAAGAGAGGTCGTGACAGTGAGAGGCCTGCGCACTGCGATGAAGAGTGGCCCCTGCTTGCCACAATTAGAGAAAGCCCTGGCACAGAAACGAAGACCCAACACAGCCAAAAATAAATAAATAAACAAATGTGGGGTTTAAAGAAAAAGAAAAAAACCACAATGAGACACTATTTCACATCTACTAAGATGGCTATAATAAAAGCAACAAACAAATAAACAAACAGAACTATAAGTGTAGGCAAGATGTGGAGAAATTGGAACCCTCATACATATGAGTGGGAATGTAAAATGATGCAGACACTATAGAAAACCGATTTGGTGGCTTCTCAGAAAGTTAAACATAGAATTGCCATATGATCAGGAAATTCCATTCCTCAGTGTATACCCAAGAGAAGAGAAAATAGGTATTCAAGCAAAATGATGATAGCATCATAAAAACGTCCAGAAAGTGGATAAAACTCAATGCCCATCAGCTGGTGAATGGATAAATAAAATGTGGTTCACCCACACAGTGGAATATTATTCAGCCATGAAAAGGAATGGCATACTGACACATGCTACAACATGAATGAAACTTGAAAATATTATGCTAAGTGTAAGAAACCAGACATAAAAGGTCACACCTTGTATGGTCCCATTACATGAAACAGTCTATTCAAAATAGGCAAATCTATAGAGACAGAAAGTAGATTAGTGGTTACCAGGGGGCTAGAGGAGAGGACATGGGGATGGAGTTTCTTGGGGGCAGAGATAAAAATGTTCTAGAATTAGGTAGTGGTGGTTGTTTATGAGAGTATTACATATACTATTATTATTTGTAAACTAAATGCTACACATCCCTTCTGTCTGTATTGTACATGTAATAACTCTGTGTGTGTATATATGTGTACCTGCACACTTTGGTGTTTGCTTTTGCAGAGAGCCAGTTGTTAAACATTTACCAGCACACCACTGGCTGCCGGGCTGTAGGCTCCACAGCAAGACCTCCTTGTGTCTCTAAAAAGTCTTAACTGAGTCTCTTTCCCAGCAGCTGCTGCCCCAGGAAGCATTCAGAGCAAGGTGCTGAACACTGCTGCTGAGAACTGACAATTCCTGCAGACAAAGGCGGCACCTGCCCCTGGACGGTGGGACGGTGCAGAGGTGAGAAGACAGAGAATTAACCGCGGTCCGTACTCTCCTGCGCTGGGAACGCCTGCTGGCAAAAGACACTTCATCTTACTTTGCTTAATTCCAGACAGCCAGTCACTCTTGGTTATTGTTTTTAGTTTTACATACGAGCATTGAATTATTTTTTATGGATGTTATTTCTCAATTAGTGTATTCCTTGGAGACAGCGCAAGCCTCTAGAATTTAGCTTCTCCTTGGCTGTAATCACTGCTGCCACGTGGACCATCTGGGAGCTGATTTGATGTTCCTCTAGCCGCTCCTGCCCAGATGGACCTGAGGGCCCTCCTGATCAGCTGCAGAAGGGGGACCTGGCTCATTCCAGGCGGGGTCACAGGCTGTGAGTGTGACCTCAGGCTTGTCGAGGGGTACTGGCTGGGCACTAAAGAGATGCCTGGGCATCTTCGGCCGTAAATACCCTTCAGTGGTCCCGGGGAATGAAGATGGGGGTCATCAAATTCATGGTCAGGGGTTGACTTCGGGTCCACCGATGGGCTGTGATGGAGATTCCAGGGGGTTCACTTCCAGCTCATCACACTCTCTGCCTCATAAAACCCTTGGCTAAGGGCAGCTAAAATCACAATAGCAATGGCAACCAGTGATCGAGAGCCTACAGGAGCCAGGCCCCCTTCTAAGCACCACAGATGTATCATCTCATTTAATTCTCACAGCAACTCTTCAAACCACTTGCCAGTATGTATTCCCACTTTGTAGATGAGGAAGCTGAGGCGCGAGAAATGATAAAATTCGCTCAAGCTCACGTGACAGGCAACCTGGCTCCAAAGTCTGTGCTCTCATCCACCACCTCACGCAACCTCCAAATGGGTCAGAACTTCACTCACCAGCTTCCTGTGGGCTCCTGGATGGGGAATAGCCAGGTCGAGCCACAGATCTCTCAGTCTTTACCTTTCAGCTCCAGGGAGGGAGAGCTGTGACTCATCAGGGCCACAAAAGGAGTCAGGTCTTGACTTGCCCTCCCCTTGCTGCCTGTGAACTTGAGCTTACCCCTCTGAGCCTCAGTGTGCTCATCTATAAAGGGGGGGCTAATAGTATCTACCTACCGTGAACACTGGGTGCTTCTACGATTTGCACGTAACGTGAGAGCAGCAATGGCTCTGCCCTTATAGGACTGTTGTGAAGATCGGATGTTATTGCATGCAAGGAGTCATGAACATTGCATGAGGTAAGGGAAGTGCTCAGTACATACTGCCCACTGATATCATCTTCATCATCACCCCCCCCCCACCATCACCATTATCATTATCATTAGTTTCATTTAGAAGACAACACTGATGTCTTTGTAAAAGATGTGGGGCGTGCCTGGCACACCATTGGGACCCAATAAATATCAGCTCCCTCCTCTACCTCCACAGGTCCCAGGGCTCCCAACGTCATGCCCACCAACCTCTCAAAGGCCCATCGAGCCTCTCCCAGCTCTCACTGGCAGGCCTTCGCTTCAGTGAAGAGTGATCTCACTACCTCCCAGAAGGAGCGCACGCAAATCACACCTGGGTGGTGGGGGCCGACTCTTTTGTCCCCCCTCTCTCTGCTGTGGTGTGCAGGAGTGCATCTCCTCCTCAAAGCCTGGCCCCCTGGACCCTCTCCATCAGCCCAGGCCTCTCCCCACTCACCGCAGCAAGGTTCACTGAACTGTGTAATTCCACATACACAGTAAAGAGAGCTCAGGGGAAGCCGGTTGGGATCTAATGTCTGATGATTAAAAGAAGAGTTAAGTACAGTCTAGCACATACATCCCCCTATCATGCAGCCATCATAAATGACGGCCCGTCTTTCATGCATTTTTAGACATGTTTTTTCCCTATGAACTTGGTCAGCTGAAATGTTCCACATTTCAGTGGAAGCAAGTCCACTGTAGGTGCTGTCCATGTTGAGTTTAATTGACATTTTAAATGTTTTCAGAAAGATTAGGCAATGATTCAGTATTGTGAACCGAATTCACTATGTTTGCAGAAGTGGAAACATATGGAAATGGCCATCTGATACATGATAAATTTATTGTCCAAATAAGTTAAAAGAGCCTTTTAAAATAGATATGAAATAAGTTCTGAGAGAGAAGAAAGCTTTGGATCATTGTTTAGCTGACAATGTTTTTCCCTTTCTGAGTGGAACATCAAATAACAGCACAATCTTAGCACTGACTGAAGCTCATATTCATAAAATACCTTATGTTAAGCCTTTGGAGTGCTGCAAAAATGTCAAAAAATACTTTTAAATTGCATAGATAGTATGATTATGATCATAACTTGGAAAGTACACAGCAACAACGATAGAACAGAGTATAGAAAAGAAAGACTGGAAAGAAATAAACCCAAAAGTTAATGGAGCTTGTATTTGGGAGGTGGACTAAAGATGGAATCCTCTTAAGCTGGTGGAGAGAAGGAAATGCATTAATAATTTTCGGTCCATCACTCTTGAATTCAATTACCAAGCAGTTTGGATGACTTTTCCTTCCCAACCTAGGAGAGTATTTAGAGTCTCCGGAGTGCTGCGGAATACAAATGCTGGAAGACTTGTCCCAGGAGAAGAGCGCCGAGCTCCACGCTCTCTCCTAATCCACGGAAAAGGGTAACCCTAGAGGGGACAGCTGGAGGCCTTGGCAAAAGCAGTGCTCAGAGAAAGGAAGGAAATGGAGACAGAGCACGAAGAATTCACTGGAAAGCTCATGTACCTTGACTGCAAAGGCAGCAATCCCTGGAAGAGAGATGGAAACAAGAAGCATACACCTGAAACTAACACAATATTGCAAATCAACTATACTTCAATTAACAAAAAGAAAAACCAAGAAGCAGACAAATCTAATGGAGTAAATCAGAGGGGGCAGGGGGCACAAGGACAGCATGAAGAGGAAGGACAGGGTGAAGGTGAAGGCAAGAAGGTCAGAAGAAGAAAATTAAAATAAGTGAAGGTGATGCTTTACATATGCGACCAAATCTACCGGCCCCATCCGTTTCTTTCCAAAAGAAAAAGACAAAAGATCTCACCAAAGTCTGGAAGAGGCTGAGAGAGCAGGCTTTGGAACCATATTCTTGAGCTCCAAGCCTCTGCTTCAGTTTACATGTAAAATGAGGACAGTAATGGTACTCACTTTACGTGGTTGGTGTGAGGATTTCAAACTTATTACATCTAAAGAGCCATGAATGGAACAGAGCAAGTGCTCAGTGCACGTTACCGACTGATATCATGATCATCACAGCACCACCACCATCATCATCATAATCATCACCATCATGATCATCGCCATCGTCATGACCACCACCACCATCATCACCATTACCACTACCATCACCACCATAATTACCATCACCATCATAATTACCATCATGACCATCATAACCATCAGCAGCAGCAGCATCATGATCGTTGCCATCGTCATGATCACCACCACCATCATCATAATCATCATCACCATAACCACTACCATCACCATCATACTTATCCTCATCACCATCATGATCATCATCACTACCATCATCATCACCACCATCACCATAACCACTACCATCACCATCATAATTAACATCATCATAATCACCACCACCATCACCATCATAATCATCATCACCACCATCATCACCATTACCACTACCATCACCATCATAATTAACATCATCATAATCACCACCACCATCACCATCATAATCATCATCACCACCATCATCACCATTACCACCATCATCACCATTACCACTACCATCAACATCATAATTAACATCATCACCATCGTGACCATCATCATAATCACCACCACCATCACCATCATAATCATCACCACCACCATCATCACCATTACCACCACCATCATCACCATTCCCACTACCATCACCATCATATTATCATCATCACCATCATGACCATCACTAGTACCACCATCATCATCATCACCATCAAAATCACCATCATCACCGTTATTTTTATTTAAAAGATAATATTTATGTCTTTGCAAAAGACTACATAGCTAAAGGGGAAAACGATCAAAACATTTTACATAGGTACACACAAAAGCACCAGGTTACAACTCATTGCTGCTCAGAGGGTTAGGCCATCTATACCTTGGGAACACCAGGTCATGCACTAAAAGCACTTCTGAATATGGACATGGTCTCCTTCCTGGAGATCAGGGTGCAGTGGAGGTGGGAGGGTGGGGAAAGGCTAATGGAACACCACTGGTAGAGAGCAAGGTGGGGTGTGAATTTCTGAGATCTAAAACACAACTTCCCTTTCCTGTCCTCCCAAGTTTTTCAAAGCGAGATGTAGAGTTTCCAAAATAGCTGTGTTTATAGCCAAGTGCTCAGTTACTGGCAAACACTAAAGAAGTCTCAGACATGTGGGCTATGGAACAAGCCAAGGGTCCCAACACGCCCGATAAACACCTCAGTTGTGGTGAGTGTGTCATCATTTCCCTGTCTTGATTTACTTTTCAGAAATGATAGCGTTTGTTTGTTTGGCTTTAGAACGCTATCTGGTAACTTGGGAAGTTCTGTTTTCAAGAAGGCTGCTGCTACAAGGAATCCACCAGAAGGACAAGTGGCAGAGGGGTGTGGGCAGTTATTTTCCCCGTCCAGTCCCCAGCCTGGCCCTGACGTCATGCTCAGTCATCTACGTACTTCTGCTCTCTGAAGCCACGCTCCCTGAGGCTGCCCGCAACATCTTTTAAAAGATGTCACTGGGTCCTGCCACACTCCTGCTTCAAACTCTTCAGCGGCTTCCTTTATTCTTTAGAATAAAATCCTCGCTGGTATCCACTGCTCTCTCCCATCCCATACTCCCTCAGCCACATCTGCAAGCTCTTTCCTGCCCCAGGGCCTTTGCACTTCTCTTCACCTTGCCTGGGATGTTCCCTCTCACTCAGCCCTTCCAATTGAAGACTCTTTTTCATTCCCTGGCTTTCAGCTCAAATGTCACCTCCTTAAAGAGCTCTGACCTGACGTTCCTTCTCCCCTCCATTTGCTACCACAAGGCCAAGTTTAATTCCATTATTACACTCATCACAGTCTCTATTTGTCTTGCATATTTACTTGTTTACTTGCTATTGTCTTCTTCCGCCTCTGTAAGCCCCCTGTTTTTGACTTGTTTGCTATATTATCTCAGCTATATTGTCTGCATAACATCCAAAGGATGACAGCTTAATGAATCAATCAGCAGATGAATAAACCAATAGGTTCGTGAATGAATGTGGCCCTAAGCCTCTTGAGCTGGGGAAGACAGGTCCTCTTTGGATCCCCCCCTCCCCCCCAACCCCCGTCACCCCACCCTCCCACCCCCATCCTGGACCCCAGCCTCCAGAGATGATAAGAGAAGAAAGTTTTGGGTGTCTTGTCTTGGGAGGGGAAGAGAGACCCAATAGACTTCACCAGCTAGAAGGGCTGGAGGGCAGGAGACCCAGGTGAGAAGAACCCAGGCTATAGGACCCCAGGAGCCTGACAGGGACTTAATCTTCCAGGAACATTGGCCACATCATTAGTTCAACAACTGAAAAACAGCATGTATTGAGCTCCTACTGGGTAGCGCCACTAGCTGTCCCATAAAGACTTACAATGAGGGCATGTAATTAGACTTGCAAAGATTTAGCCCAGTGGCTTCTTATTACTGCTCTGTGGCTGCAATCCAGAGTCTCTGTTTTAAGCAGGAAGGGTGGAGCTGGAAGAAATAACTTTCTATACCCACCCAGTTCCAAAGGTCCTTCTCCTTCCCCTCCCCTCCCAAGGGGCCAGAGATGGTACAAAATGAGAAGCTCAGCGTAGATCCCACCTCTGCCACCAAGTGGCTGCATCAGACAAGGATACCCTTACACCCTGGTTAGGAGGACAAGCCCTTGAATCAGGCTGAGTGTGTGCGATGCGCCACTCCCATCATTTACTAGCTGTGTGAACCAGGGCTACCAGCTCCAGTTCTCTGAGCTTTGGTGTCCTCATCCTTAAACTGGAGATAATAATACACTCTATTCACAGACTTGCCAGAATTGAACGGTCTGGACAGGGCTTTGTACGGAGCAAAGAACTCATGTCAGCCATCCTCAGCGGTGCCAGCAGTACCCTTTTCTGGGCTTTAATATTTCTTTAGAAAAAAATGAAGTGGGTTGGAACCACATGGGTGTTGCCCAGTGATGGGATATATGTAGACGAGATCATTTTAGCGGATACTGTGATCTCTATGAATCCCATCCAGGTACGATATCCCACAAGTATTTAGATTGAGCTCACTAGTTTAATCCAGACCTGTCAGACCTCCAAAAACGCTAGAGATCTGAAGGAGGATTTGAAATGAATCAAACAAGTTGACTGCCGGAGGGGGGGGGACATCACATCCGTGTCAAGTGCCACCTTGTAGGGAACTGCACGCTGCTGGGTAAATGTGGGCGTTTCTTGGAAGAGGTGACCTGGAATTAAGAAGAGATGCCAGGGGGTTACGAGCCAGGGGATACGATTTCCCTTGAATGAACGGGACAGAGCTGGCTCGGGGCTAGGAAAGGCAATGCGCTGGGTCACACAGCTTCTCAAGAAAGGTCTTCCTTAAAACCAACCTGCAAACCTTCGATGGTGAGCGATGTTCTCACTTTACACATTCAGAAAACACAGCAGAGAAGTTGTTAAATAAAATGACTCTGAGACCACACCTTGAATTTCATACCTTGAATCTCTATTGCGTTGGTCTTCTGAGAAGCTTGGAACACTCACCCCCAATTGTGAAATGACTTGGCCCCGACCTCACAGTCATACTGAGATCAGGATCAGAGCATGAACATGTGACGCCCTCGTCAACAAAAGATGCATCAGTCATCCTGAAGTCTGAAGCTATGTAGATGCCGGTGTATTTATTAGCTTGTGGGCTCGCTGTCACCTCATTCCTTGCCGTGTGGTAAGCCAGTGACGTGAAATCGGAATGTGGACGATGGGGGTGTATCAGCGGCCACCAATCGTCAGAATGTTGAAAGGAATCCAACCAAGGAGACAGAGGGGACAAAGGCTAAATCAAGAAACAGGCGGCCTGGTGTGGCCTGGGGGTCAGGCAACCCTTGATTTACTATAACCTAAGCTGTGTGACTTGGTGGGGAGAGTCCCCAGTTTGAATCTCAGACTTCCCATCTGTGCAATAGCAATGATCAATGGTCAAATGTGACGGCATCTATAGAAAGTGTCTGTCCTTACATCTGGCCCCTAAAAGGTGCTTGGTACGAATGAGGAATCTTTCCCCACTAGGGGTCCTTAGGGAGAGGCCAGGGGGCTGTGCTAGAGTCTTCGGTGATGTCGTCCTTGATGGTTCTGGCAAAATGAGATACTACTTTGTCCTACTTCCTCAGCTCCTTGTTCACGTGTCCATGGTAACACTCATCACACCCTGACTGTCCAGGTAAATGACTGGCTCCCAGTATGACCAGGAGCCCCTTACGGGCGGCACAGTGTCTTTTTATGTCTGTATATCCAGGGCCTCAAAGGGGCTGTCCAATGTGATGGCCGCTAGCCCTGTGTGGCTATTTAAGTTCTATTTAAATTAAAATGAATTAAAAAGTCAGTCCCTCAGTCATACTTGCCACCTTTCAAGTGTAGCTGCAGGTGGCTACAAAGACACAGAACATTTCCCTCACTGTGGAATGTCCTGTGGGACAGTGAAAACACGGGAAGGCCGAGGGCAGAGGGTGGGAAGCTGGGGCGTGGGGGGCCAGCCCTGGGGTCAAAACCTGGAAACAACATCCTCACACAATACTCACTGAGACTTTCCTAACCTTATCTTCAGTCGCAACTTTCCTTATTTTCTTCAGGTTTACCTTGAAAGTCCAGGTAAAATTTGAAAACACTCCTGCTGTGTAAAAGTGGGATTTGCTGCGGTATGCATCCACGCCGACTCCGGATCTCTTCCCATCCATGAAGCAGACACTCCTTTCACAGCATGTACTGCTGCCAGGTGGGCCATATGATCAAACATCCTAAGCACTGGGTTGGCCAAAAAGTTCATTCTCATTTTTCATAAGATGTTATGGAAAAACCCAAATGAACTTTTGCCCCAACCCAATAACTTGTTGGGCATGGCTTGGGTATCATCATATTTAATTTTCATAGTAGGTACTGGGGCTCCCATTTTACAGATGAGAAAACTGAGGAACAGGAGGTGTGAACTGCCACAGGTCACAGAGTGAGCAAGTGTCAGAGCCAGGACTCAACCCAGGGAGGCCTGGAGGGATGGTGCCGAGGCTGCTGGGTCATTTCTTTGAAGTCACCAAACCAAGCTCTGCCTCCCCCGGACCCCCGCACTTCCACATCACGTCAGATTGGAAGGTGGGTTCAAGCTTTCTGCGTTAGCCATGATGTTCTCCTATAGGCCCAAGACCATGTGTAGCACACAGCTGGGTCCTCCAGGGCAACGTAAATGAGGAAACAAATGAGCGTCATTGAAGAATCCAACGATGAGAGGAGAGATGGCTACCCACTGCCCCTGACTCAGAAGGACTCAGACTCCTGAAGAGGGTCATGGTATTATCTACCAACGCCCAATGAGACCAGGATAAAACCGAGATGCACGTCCACTTCCAGTTCCGTAGAAAGCACTGGACCAAATGCCAATGCTCCACTGACTGAAGGAAGCAAGAGGTGGAGAGGAGGAAAAAAAACAAAACGGCTGCAGTAATGATGCTAATGATTATTATAATAACACTCTCATCAAATGTAAATTGGTGTAGCCACTATGGAAAACAGTAGGGATGTTCATCATAAAACTAAAAATAGAGTTGCCGTATGATCCAGCAATCCCACTCCTGGGCATATACCCAGATAAAAGTATAATTCGAGAAGATACACGCACCCCTATGTTCACAGCAGCACTATTCACAATAGCCAAGACATGCAAACAACCTAAATGTCCACTGACAGATGAATGGATAAAGAAGATGTGGTACGTATATACAACGGAATACTACTCAGTCATAAGAACGAATGAAACAATGCCATTTGCAGCAACATGGATGCAACAGAGATGGTCATACTAAGTGAAGGAAGTCAGAAAGACAAATATCATATGATATCACCTATATGTGGAATCTAAAATATGACACAAATGAACATATCCATGAAACAGAAATAGACTCACAGACACAGAGAACAGACTTGTGGCTGCCAGGGGAGGGGAGGGAAGGAATGGGACTTTGGATTAGCAGACGCAAACTATTACATACAGGATGGATAAGCAACAAGGTCCTACTGTATGGCACAGGGAACTATATTCAATATCCTGTGATAAACCAAAATGGAAAAGAATGTGAAAAAGAATATGTATAACTGAGTCATCTCGCTGTACGGCAGACATTAACAACACTGTAAATCAACTCTACTTGAACAAAATAAAATAAAATAATTCTTTTAAATACCCTCATCAAATGGGCACCTATTCCCCATGTGAAGCGCTGATGGTATCACATAGCTACAGCCCATGTCCGACCCCCAAGGAGGAACCTTCCATCCTCACAGCATCGTGTGCTGAAGGCGCTCCCCCATCGGTGCTGACGGCACTGATCTCTCCAGGCTCCTCCCCCTGACTCTACAGCACGTGATCCCCAGCATCCTATCTAGCTGTGGGGTGGGGGTGGGAGGCTATAAGCCACACCCTCCAAGGCTGCAGAAGGCGCGAGCTGTCTCCGAGAACCTGTGTACGTCCTTGACCTTCCCCGTGGGTGCCGGGGTGACTTCTCTGTTTCAACAAGAGATGAGGAATGAGTCTGGGTATTTCAATTCGCGGAGTAGGCAAGCCGCCAAAGAACATCACTTTGGGGCGAAAGTCAGGCCCGGGTTTACTCATCAAAAAGCTGCCAGAGAACTCCATGGCGGGGGGTGGGGGTGGGGGGCGACACACTGAGACTCTCACAGGCTCTGCTGTGAACAGTCAAAACACTCCTCGGTTGCAAACCCACGAGATATTTTTGTTTCGTGATATTACTGGAGAGGGCGTTATATAGTTCTGATACCCTGCAGTTCACTGAACAGGCAGGGGAGAGGCAAGGCTGGGGATCCAAGAGGAGTAGAGGTATTCTGAAAACCAGACACTTTCAGAAACAGGACTGCGTCTGATGGGGTGATCGTGTCGCTCCTCCCCTCCGAAGCCGCAGGCGAGGGCTATGATGCCATCTCTGGCTTCCCAGCTTATCCATCTTTCCAGCCCCACCTGGAGCACCTCTCCCAGCAGGACCCTGATACCCTAGCCCTGAGGGACAACCTGCTGTCCCCTGGATGTGTCACATGTACTCAGGGCTGGTTCAAGCCTCTGCCTAGAAAGCCCTTTCCCTCCCTTCTCTGATTGGAAGAAAAATCCATTTATCTTCCCGGAGTACGCGAAGTCTTCCCCAAACTCCCCATCAGTGCTCAAGGCATTGATCTCTCCACGCTCTGCTCCCAGACTCTACAGCACGTGACCCCCAGCATCCTGTTTAGTTGTACGTGAGTCTGTCTCTCTCTCAAGACCACGAGTGCTTACAGGCAAGGGTAACATTCAATTTCTCTTTGTACTCGGCAGTAAATGTTTGCAGATTGAGGGAATAGATTTCTTGGCTGTCCATGTGATAGGAAGCACAGTATCTTGGGGGTACCATACAGTCCAGAACAATGCACATTCTAGGAACTGCCTTTTTCTATGGCATGTGCACACGTGTGCACGCACACATATACACGATACACACACACACACACACACACACACACACAATGAACGGTCTTTCAAAGAACTGGCTCAAGAAGTTACAGAAGACATGGCAACATGGATTCCATCACCTATTATAACTCAAAACTCATTTTGAATTAAAGCCTCCAGCGCATCTTTTCAGAAGACCTGGGATGGCTTCTTTCAAGGGACAGAAAAAAACAAAGGGGGACGTGTGTGCGGACACCGACACATCCATGCACAGTTTTCAGCATTTTGAAAGGATCTCATTCCAACCACACACTTTCAGAATCACATTTTCAAATTTCACGAAAGGCCTGGGTAAAATGTGTTCAGTTCAAATTCTGGCTCTTCCACCGCAGCGCGTGAAGGATGCCAGCAAAGGTTGAATACAATCATTCTTGTGCAGCCCAGCTCCCTGTTCCTAATTCAGATGCAAACTACGGGCTCATCCCAATTAGCTCAAACTTGTTTTTGCTTTTCTTTGTCGCCGGCTGCCCACCTTCCTGGGACTCCTCGTTTTGGGTTATTTGTTCAGACTTCAGCTCCAGACACACCACTGTGATTTCCTTTCTAATAAACACAATCCAGTGAGTAGTGGGAAACAATGAAAGGCACCTGCACTCTATTATAACTCCGCGTTCCACCCACGAGCGCCGGGCTATGAATAAGTGAGAACCACCGCCCGTCTAAAAATAGTAACAGCGTTTTCCCATCAACACAGCACCATACAACTTCAGCTACCATGAAGGACAAAGTAGCCCGGTGCCCCACTGTCTTGAACAGCATAGGGGTGCCACTGGGAAAGCCCACTGTTGGCTGTCTGCGGCCACTGACTTCGTTGTCCTGGGCAGGGCTGTGGGAGAGTTCATTCCACGCTACCAAACAGCTGGACATTCCAGAAATCTTTGGGATGGGCAGTGCTCATTAATGACAGACCAGCAGCTGGAGAGGGGTGAGCTGTGGTGTCGCAAACGTACACCCAGGTTCCATCTTATGCATATATCGAATATCCACTGAGCACCTAATATATGCAGGGGCCCTGTGCCTGGCGCTTGGGGTCAACACTGGCGAACACAGCGGTCAAAGACCCTGTCCTCGTGGAGTCGACAATCTAGCCAGTCCCCAGCTGTGCGACCTTGAGCACGTTACTAATTTCACTGAGCCTCAGTTTCCCACCTGGGAAATGGGCTGAAATCATGTCTAAGTCCCAGCTGGTAGAAGCCTGGGACGAGCTGCTAATAGCCATGGCGATCACAATGACCACCTTCCTCCTTTTTTTTTTTTTTTCTCTCTTTTTTTTGGTAAAATCCCCTCCAAAGTATTTATCACCTACAAACAGAAAGCTAGTAACTTTACAGAGAAGGACTCATCAGACATCTCATCAGACACTGACAGAGCGATCAAGAGTAACATCACCAATGAGGAGACCCAGGTACACTATTAATCCCTTGAAAAGACGCATAATTTCCATAATACCTTTTTTGGTAGGTTTTGAAATTGTGGTGAGATATATATATATATATATATATATATATATATATATATATATATATATATACACACACACACACACACACACACATCTATATACATATATATACACATATATATATATATAAAATAATATTTGGCATTTCAACCATTTTAAAGCGTTCAGTTCAGTGGCACTGGGATACGTTTGCAATGCTGTGTAACCATCACCATTATTTCCAAAACTCCTTCATCACCCCACGGAGAATGGTAACCGCTTTTGAACACATACTTATGTTGGACACTGAGGTTCTTCAGAGGTTTTGGCGGCAAGGACATTCATTCAGTCACTCAAGTTCAAGATCTCACCAACCTCGTGGATGCCTTCCTCTCTCTCCAACCCACTTCCAACCCACTAAAAAAAGCCACCCTCCAATCACAGCCAGCCTCCGACCCCGTCTCACCACTGCCATTGCCCCCTCTCGCCCAGGCCACCGCCACGTGCCTCTGGAGTCCCTGCCTCAGTCCTCGTTGCCCATACCCCTCACCACCCACTCTCAGCACAGCACCCACAGCGATCCTTCTGAGGTGTGAGTCAGTTCACGGCACATCTCTGCTCGGGGCTCTGCAGCAGGAAGCCCATCTCTCTGAGCCCGGCTGCTCTGGCCGAACGCTAATGCCCAGGCCCCCCCTCACCCCTTCCCCAGCTCCGCCGTGCGACAGCTGCCTTCCTTGCTGCTCTTCAGACACGCCACACCAGCTCTGACCTCAGGGCCTTTGCACCTGCGGTCCCCTCCATCTGGAACGCTCTGCCACCAGCCTATCATCTCTTCAGGTCTCTGCTCAAACGTCACCTTCCCGCAACATTCTCTATAAAACATCACACCTAACATTCCTTATCACCACCACTCTGCTTATTTTCCAAGTGCGATTATTAGCATCTGCTCCAGCTTTCGAGAGGTGAGCTCTCAGCACCAAACCCACCTACCACTGCCCTGCTTGAGACCAAGGAGGTTCCCCCCACCATGGGGCACCACGTTAGGCATCTCCAGTAGAGGGCGCTGCGGGAGGACACTGGAGGAGTCCGGTCTGGTCTCTGAGAAGGCACCTCCCCTATGGGCAGTTTCTTCCTACCACCCACCCCCGCCACCCCCAGGGAGAGTTCCCAGCACATCATCCCCACTGGCCGATTTCCAGTGGTACCACCCACAGGCAGCCTTCCCTGGCACCACGGAGAAAGGCTTCTCAACAAGCCCCACGCTCACGCAGCCCCAGCGAAAACTTCTGGGCGATGCCATGGACCATGGCCGGCTGACCCCAGTCCTGGGGAGCGGGGTCCCTCTTCCTGATCTGTTTCTTCCTGGGGTCTGCTGCCTCAGCCCCGGGGCAATGGCTGCTCCCAAATCTGTATTCTCTCAGTGGCGCCAAAAAGTCCTTCCTGTAGTTCATACGTCTTTATATGGAACTTCCCCTGTTAAAATCACTGTGTGGTTTGTCTCCTGATTGAATCCTGACTTACAGTATCAGAATGCAGGCAGGTCTGCGTCTTCACGTCACCGGCTGTTTTTACGACTTTACTGAAGACTTTGTTTATCTTTACTTCTTTGTTCACTACCATGTGTTTGACATGTCGACAAACCTTGGTACGGAGGTGGGTAAGAAGAAGAGGTGAAGAGAGAAGGAGAAAAGGAAGGAGGGCGGATGATGAGATAGTGACCCCCAATTCCATGCGGCATCGTGGTCTGTAACAGCACCAGGGATGCAGTAAGCTCTCCAGGAAGAGTCACCCACTCATCTCCTGGAAGCCCTTCCATGCCTTCCATTTAACCACTCCATCCTTCCACCAACTATGCGCAATACTGAAAAATCTCACTATTAAATGTCAGAGCCTAAAGTCTGTGCCTGGCCCTGCGACACTCGCAGGAAAACGACAACAACCACGTAGGCAGAGGCAGAGAGAGGAAAGAAAGCATCTTTGGACCAAATCTGGAACTTCTGGGGCTTGTTTTCATTCTGATGATCAAAGCAGGATGGAAACCATGTACCACTCCCACACCGCTGGTACCGCTACGGTTTCCTGCCTCTGGACAGTGGCGGCGGGTCATGGTCTCCTTTCTCTCTGACTGGAAAGCCTGTCTAGGTCAGCACCTAATATTTCTGGTGTCAATATTCATTTTCCCATTCTACACAAAGACCTACCAGTAGGCTGGGAAATGAGCATTTCACAAAAGCATAAAATATGCCTGATCATTAAAACGCTCAGCAATTAGAGTGATGAACTACAATCTACTGAGTTAATTTCAGAACCTCAGAATATTTTAAAGAAAAACTATTTGGAGATTAGAAAGCTCTAAAGGATTTTTTTTTTTTCTTTTTGACTCATCGATCATTTTTCAGTTTGATTACAATTTCATTCTCCTCCAACTGTTTCTCTCCTATAGCCCAGTAGCTTCAGAATCATACTGGCCACACTTGTCTGCTTACAAAATAAACCAAGAAGAACGCCACAAAATCCCAAAGCCAAGAATTACGATTACCTGGTAAAACCCATAATAAGAATATAATACAGCTAAGAAAAGAGCACAAGGGTATTTAATACCAACCCCCTGACGTAAATAACAACTATTTCAATTACTGTTTCCTTTTTACCTCCAAATCTAAACAGTACTAGAAGAGACCAGCACAGCAGAAACTCATGGCGCTGGACTGTAGCAAAAATAAAAAGGCATCTGAGTGTCAGAACGGGTGTCACTTTCTCCAAAGGACATACACAAATGGCCAATAAGCACATGAAAAGATGCTCAACATCATCATTAGAAATCAAAATCACAACGAGATATCACTTCACATCGACTAGGATGGCTATTTAAAAACAAAACAGAGACTTCCCTGACGGTCCAGTGGGTAAGAATCCGGGCTCCCAATGAAGGGGGCCAGGTTCGATCCCTGGTCGGGGAACTAGATCCCACGTGCATGCCACAATTAAGAGTCCGCATGCTGCAGCTAAGAAGTCCACATGCCACAACTAAGAAGCCCAATGCCACAACTAAAGATCCCGCGTACCGCAACTAAGACCCTGCGCAGCCTAAATTAAATAAATAAATAAGTAAATGTAAAAAACAAAAACCAGAAAATAACAAGGGTTGCTGAGGACGATGGAGAATAAACTGCTGGTGGGAATGCATATACAACAGTACAGCTGCTATGGAAAACGGTTGGGCAGTTTCTCAAAAGGTTACACCTATAAGCACTATTTGACCCAGCAATTTCATCCCTAGATATATATCCAGAAGAACTGAAATCAGAGACTCATACAGATATTTGTACACTAATGTTAATAGGAGCATTATTCAGTTAAAAGCCAAAAGGTGGAAGCCATCCAAGTATCCACCAACAGGCGAATGGATGAACAAAATGTGGTATATACACACAATGTAACAGTATTCAGCCATAGATAGGAATGAAATTTTGATACACGCTGCAATATGTACAGGACTTGAAAATGTTATGTTTAGTGAAATGAAACACAGAAGGACATCTATTGTATGATTCCACTTACATGAGATACCTAGAAAAGGCAAATTCACAGACGCAGAAAGTACAACAGAGGTTACCAGGGGCTGCAGAGAATGGGGAGGGGGGACTTATTGTTTCATGGGTACAGTGTTTATATTTGGGATGATGAAAAAGCTTGAGGTATAGTTAGCGGTTATACGAAACTGCGAATGTAGTTAATGTCACTGATTGCTATATTTACAAATGGTTAATAAATACTATATCAGGTACATTTTACCACAATTCAAATAACGGATGCCACACGCGAGCACTGAAATCCATGTACTGTCTCATGGGAGATATTGCCAGGCCCTTGTTGTGGGCCTGTTAACTCTTACTTTACAAACAATGCTATGCTAACAAACTCGATTAATTGGATTCCTCTTCTTAGAGGCTGGAGACAGCTCACCCATGAGGCCTCTGCACGTTTTAATAAGGATGGCAAACACCTGAGCGGGATGAAGAGCAGCAGGGTGATTCAAGTTTCCTTGATGGAATCCTTTCTAGAACATCCTGGGAAATGGCCGAGGACAAGGCATGTGGTCTCTCTAATCTACTGCACCTGGCATGTGGAGTCGGCCCCAGACAGGATCCATCCCAGAAACTGTCAGGAGACCATCTATGCGGGCACATGCAACCTCTTGGCCACAGGTGTTATCCACAGTGGATGGGCTTGGAATGATGAGTCCTGGAGAGGTGAAAGGTCTGAACACCACCAACCAGATCCTCACTGGTGACCAGCAAAGACAGCTCCGTGCAGGACAGGAATAAACCAGAGCAGAAAGACCAGCGGGACAAATGGGAGAGGCACATCAGGCAGGAGGCAGGTAGGATAAGCCTGCAGGCTGGTACAGGTGAAGCCACAGCCCCACGCGCCGTCCCTCTGGCAGCTTGTGGGCGCACGGCAGAGGCATTCAGGGGGCTGCGAGGGGCCAGGCACGGTCTAGTGCAGCACTGTTCACGGTGCAGTCTCCGGGGGCTGGGAGCTGAGCATCACCCAGAAGCCTGCTAGAAATGCAAACTCATGGGCCTCTTCTGAATCAGATTCTCTGGGGGCACGGCCCAGGAATCAGCGTTTTAATAACCCTCCAGGTGTTTCTGATGCCTGCCTATGGTGTTCTTAGGGTTGCGCTCTTGAGGAAACCCTAGCCCTCCTTCTAAGGGTTTCCTAAATGCCTCTGAGATGCTCCCTCCAAATGGTCCTCCCAGTCTAGTGCAGGCAGCAAGGCTCCTGGACCTCTGACCGCAGAGGGCTCGCCTTCCAGCCCACCTCTCTGGAACTGCTCAGGACAACTCGTGTCTATGCTCTGCTAAGCTTTTCCATGCGGCCTTGCATCTCCACAGCTGTATTCCCCCAGAGAAGGGTTCTTGGCTCTAGTCATACTTTTGTCATACTTCCCCATCACCACGACCCCCAGACACCCCTCACTACTTATAACCCAGTAGCACCCAAGTCAGGTAAATTGCTACCTCCAGGAATTCTGCCCGCCATCCCCTACGGCTCCACCATCCCGGGTCAGGGTCGGCACGGTGCAGTGGTTTCTCCTACAGAGATGGTTATCTTTGTCTCTGGTTTCTCTCTGTGTTAGTCCCTCTTTGGTGTAAATGCCAGAGTGAAAACTAACGTTCTCCTTTGCTGTGATCCAACTCTACTTAGAACCTTCAGTGTTTCTAGATCTCTAAGCAGATATCCATGTCCTGAAGGCACAACCTAGATACTTAAACATTGGCATTTGTGAAAGTGAATTCTTTAAGAACTCTGCTATCCCCAAAGTCCACCCAATACATCTTTACTGTGAACAACAATGGCAAGAGATCAGATCTCTGTACAATGTTTACCATGTTCCTGACCATTTTGCAGATGGGGAAAGTGAGGCTTAAACAGACTCGAGCAACGTGTCCAAGGTCATCACAGGTAATGTGGGGGAGCCAGGAATCAAAACAGGCAGCATGGCTTTTGAACCCACCCTGTTATTCACCACTCCACTCTGCATGCCTGATTAAGTAAACGGAAGAACAATGGAAGGTATGTCAGGGCAAGAGGCAGAAAGGAGAGGATGCAATTTCTGTAAGTAGGTAACTGGTTTGGATAGAAACAGCTATGATCCCCCGAACCCACTCCCACAAGAGGCATCTCCCCAGAACAATGAATTCCCCTCCAACAAGAGGACAAGAATGCCTGCCGAGAAGTGGGGCTGGGGGAGTAGGCATCTTGGGTCAGGCTCCACTAAGAATCGGGACTTGCCGAGTTCGGATACGCTGAATGAAAGGGAATGCCGGCTGGGGTAGAAGGCAGCCCCGCTCCCACCGAAACAACGCTTTCTAGCAGGAACATGGAGCTATTTAACGACACCCGGCCACATTTCGAAACAGGCGAGGGCCGGAAGACTGAAAGCAATGTGGCGCCCCATAAACTGCTGAGAGCAGGAGAAACACGGCGACTTTTCAGCAAAGATGGTGACCCGATTTTTATCCTGGAGCACCAGCTGATCCTACTCAGATGGCCACTTCTGGATCCCTCCGAGCAAATACTGCACGTGTCCTGTACAGCAGGTGCCACTCCAAGCGTGATCTGGGCAGACACCCAAACATACATCCCAGCCCACAACGGATAGAAGGCAGAGGGAGAGAAGGGCTTCTCTGACTCAACAGTGGTAAAGGAAACAGACACGAGTCTTGGGGTGCTGGGGTCTGCGCAATCCCATACAAACGTACCACTCTGCAGGACAATTAGCGAGGGGAGAGACAGCTTCACTGTGTTAACAAATATGATTTCGATATATCTTAACTAAATATTAGAGACATTTGTCAAAATCAGATGGGTTTAGAGAATAACCAAAAGAACTGGGACAAAATGCATGAGTACCAAACAACAACTTTGTTGAATAAATACTGTAATAGGTACCTACTGTGTGCAGGGCGCGGTGCTAGGTGCTGGGAATACAGGGGTGACTAGGACAGGCTTTGCTTCAAAGGCAGCAATCGAGCAGTGAAAAGTAACTTGGGAGTCAGAGAAACTGGGGTTGAGAGATTCGGAACAGAGACTTCTTGTATTCTATGCAAAAAAGTCGAGTTCCTGTCTGTCTCGCCCAACTAGACGGTGGCTGCCTCTTTGTGCTACGAACTGCTTGAGGTCAGAAGCTGTCCCTAGGCCACTGCCTGGTACATAGCAGATATTCAGTGAGTGCTGGGTGGGCTGAAAACAAATGAGTAAATGCTACAATAAATATGTGAAGGTCAAAGAAGAAATCACACGGGAAATATTTCGAATGACTGAGAATGAAAATACAATGTATCAGAATTGGTGGGACGCAGCTAAAGAGGTACTTGGAGGGAAATGTGTAAACATATGGCTGATGTCAGATGACCAGTGGTTTTCTGGCCCTTGACCGTGAGGCCTCCAAGTGTAGGAACTGTTTTTGTAAATTTAACTTCATATCCTTAGAGCCTAGAACAGTGCTTGGCACAGAGTAGGTACTTGGGAAATACCCCTTTATGGAATGCAAATGTTCCAGTGTGTTTCCCAGTTGTCACACTCAGTTGTGCTTCTGCATTTGGAGAGCTATTGCTCATCTGTTGTATAAACCCTCCAGGCCTTTTGTTGTTGTTTGTTGTGTACTCAGCCTTCAGTAACAACTGACTGGTTAAGCTGAGTCTCAGCCACTGTGTTGGGTCCCTCCCCAGTGTTGATATCATCTCATTTGATCTGTACAACAAGGGGATACTATTATGATTCCCCTAAAACCATAATAGTACTTGCTTGCTGTGCAGATATAGAAACTGATACAGAAACTAAGGCACAGAGAGGTTAAGTAACTTGTCCCACATCACACAGCTGGGAAGTAGCAGAACCAGGACTTGAAACCAGACAGTGTGAATCCAGAGCTGCTGTTCTCAACCAGTCAATGATGGCCTCCCACTCAGGTTAGGAATAAGCATCAACAGATAGTCCTCCTGGTAAATCGCCCCTCCTCTGTGTTCTCTGAACACCCTGTGACTACTGTTATTACTGCACTGCCACTCCCACAGGGTTGGTGGTCTGCTGCCCTAGGCTCTGAGTTTCTCGTGGCACGGGCTGGGTCTTATTGTCTGTCTTTGCAGCCCCACCAGAGGCTCAGTGCACAGGCGATGCTCAATTACCGTCTACTCAACTCAGCTGGAGGCGGCGGTGGAGGGGGAACAGCTCTTCTCAAACTGCAGTGCGCAGGCACATCACCCAGGGAGCTTGTGAAAATGCAGAATTCTGACTCAGCAGGTCTGGGCCTGGCGTGAGGTTCTGCATCTCCAACGACGACTACTGCAGCGCTGACGTTGGTGGTCTACAGACCAGGATTGGAGGAGCGGGGGCGGGGAGTGGGGGGAGATGAAAGGGTAGAGTCCAGCGACAAAGCTGCCTTTGGCTCTTACCGGAAGAAGTTCCTGACTCTGCGATTTCAATTCACTGCTTTTGACCTCAGTTTCCTGATCTATCAAATGGGAACAACTGAACCTACCTTGTATTTATCGCGGGGATTAAATCAGATGACTTGAGCGAAAAGGCCAATGCAGATTTGACACCAAACAGGGATGATAGTTCTTCAATCATTTATTTGTTGATTGGTCTTCCTTGTAGGGTTTCTAGAATCTTTCTTACATTGTATTTTGCCTCCTGTCTCTCTCCCTCCCTCTCTCTCTCTCTCCCTCTCCCTCCCTCCCTCCCTCCATCTCTCTCTCTCTCTCTCTCTCTCTCTCTCTCACACACACACACACACACACACACACACACACACACACACAGAGAAATAAAGCAGTAATGACCTCCTTTTAAGGTAGCCTATCTTGGGCTGGCTTTATTGCATTATTTCCCTCCCCAATTTGTTGATAATTCTTTCTCCTCATACCGAGGGGGTTAATACCTAAATTCAACAAGGAGTGTGGGATTTTGAAGAGGACCCTGAGATGCCAACCATCGAGATTTCCAAAGCCCAAGGAGGTGATCAGCACTTTTCCTCAGACTAAACAGGGGTGACCCAGATGTCACAAGAGTGTCAGCTGCTCCAAACAAACCCATCTTGTCTAGACCGGTGACAGTCCTGACGGCAAGAGCTGTGAGCCCACCACAAACCACAGAGAAACTCTGGGGGTAGCTGAAAGAAGAAAGGAAAACAGCAGGCCAACCACAGACTTAGCCAATGCAAATTTCTCCTTGGTGACTAGAGGCGTGTGTGTTGGTCTGGGAGCCGAGAGGGCATCCGACAAGTAAAACTAAACAAAAAAGTCCTAAAGAGTTCTCCCTGAAAGCTCATTTGGTCTTTTAAACCTAGGCGGAAATGGGCCAGGAAAATCCAAACAGATTAATAAAGACAAGCAGATGAGACTTCATGAAGGCTGTTCTCTCTGACCTGTTCTGCTAATGGATTAATACAAGCCAAGTCCGGAAAAGATAAGCCTTTTAACCTCTTGGGTGGCGATGTTAGAAACACAGTTGAAAACCTTTTTGGAACAGAAAAGAAAATGTAATAATTGTGATCAGAAGAGAACAAGAAATAATCCCAGGCTCTCGTTAGCCCATCATGCTTCCAGGCGTGCGAGGCACCTCACCTCAAGAAGTCTCACGTCCTACACAGGCCAAGTACATTCCCTGGACCTGGGAGTCTGGAGCACAGTGTTGGACCCTGAGGCCAGGATCTTGGCGCTTGGCCACAGACAAGGACACATATCTGTTCTTGGAGGGGAGATGCAGACACAAAACCCCCAGGCCGCTGGAGGCATCCCCTCCTGCTTGTGAGATTGGGAAGAGTGTGTTAAGCTGAAGAACGTACCGCCAAGGGTGCCCACGTCCTAATCCCCAGAACCTACGAACATGATACACACGTGGCAAGAGGGATGTTAACGTGGGACAAACTTGAGAACTTCGAGGTACAGGGATTATCCTGAGCTATTCAGGCGTGTCAATGTAGTCACAAGGGTCTGTAAGAGGGAGCTAGGAGGGTCGGAGTCAGAGAAGGAGATGTGAAGACAGAAGCAGAGATTGGAGGCATGTGTCCAGGAGCCAAGAAATGCCAGCAGCCTTTAGAACCCGGAAGGTGGAAGGAACGGGTCCTTCCCTCAATCTTCCAAATGGAACCGCTCCTCCCGATGCCTTGACTTCAGCTCTGTCAGACTCACGGCAAACTTGTGACCCCCAGAACTGTGAGATAATCAAGGTCTGTTGTTTTAAACCACTTAAGTCGGTGGTAACTTGTTACGGCAGCAGTAGGAAATTAATAAGGTTCACGTTTCTGCTCTGCCTCTGCAAATGGCTGTGAGCACGTGGCTTAACCTCCCCGAGTTTCCATTTCCTCAGCCACAGAATGGGGACTTGGTGGAGAGTTCACTGTCCAGACTCAGTGAGGACCCAGGTTAGTGCCTCACTCGTCAGCAGGTGCCCTCCACCCACTGCCTGTGGTAGACACAGTTTGTAAGAGGCTTAGAAACCAAATTCTCATTGGCTTGGGGTATCACGAAGGGCTCCATCCTTAATGGCAGCAAAGAAAAAAGGAACAGAGAGAGATGAGAATGGAAGAAGAGAGCCTGCCCATTAGGAACAGAGGAGAACACTGCATCCGGCCTGGCTCTTCAGGGACAGTCAATTCACTCTTAGGAATTCACTTCTCAATGAGCTTGGCACCTTCTTATTTCCCTACCCTGCCCTCCTTCAAAATCCCTTGGCATTACATGAAAAGGTACCTGTTCTAACACTTCTTCATGTTTCTTCCCTTAATCAGCACTAAGCATCACGATGTCCTCATGGAAGAAAGTACTCAGATCAGCCAGGAATGTTCTGTTGGCAACAATAAACAACTTGTACGGTCTTGAATCGAAAGTGGGAATGCAGTGACTGACACAAATAGAAGCAGCTGTCCTAACTCCTAGCTAGGGAGGCAACAAGAACTGGGGACTCAACACACCTACACTGTGGCCCTGGGTTTCGTTTGCACAAGGAGCTTTTTCTGCCTTTTTTGAGAGAGAAAATGCAGGTCTGGGAAGAAGATTCTTTCCCCAAAACTTGACCACAGAATCTTCAAATAATGAGCGACGCACTTAGGGCAACTTAGACGTATCCTCTTTACACCAAACGCCAGTGTCTTCTATACATCATCACCCTTGACCCTCACAATAACCTGGTGAATGTATACGATCGTCTCCATTTCCCAATGGGCTCAGAGAGGTCCATCAATTGACTCAGAATCACACAGCGAGAAGCGACAGGATTTGAACCAAAGACAGACTTCTCAATCGCCAAGCTAAGCGGATAGTACCCAAGGTGGATGCGACCCTGCAAATCTGCAGAGGTGATGCTTGGAATGATGTCGACAAGTCTAAAGACACTGGCATCGCAAATGAAGCACACTTGGGGGAAGCCTGCTTCGGATCTGAGGCAGTGACCGAGCCTACCAAGCTACAGACGAGCAAAGCTGGCTCACGGACCCCACACTAAATCATTTCGATGAGACAGTTATTCCTTCTGTCTTGATCAATCCTTGCGATTGAAAAGAATCTTAGTTTGGTTCGAGTTTATCTTCAATGCCTCTCTGCAAGTTGCTAGTCTCATTTACACAAAGAGAAGACAGGCCTTGGGCTTAGAATCTTCTCTGGTAATAACAGCTACATGGAATTAACAATATTGTTCTATTTTCATGGTATGTAGTTTCATCCTTATCTTTTTCTTTTTTTTTTTTTTGGCAAGTCATACTGATTTTCCCTTTATGATGGTGAGAGAAAATTTCCTTTTAAAACAAAGTTAATGAAACTCTGAATTGATTTAAAGATAAATTTTAGTATTAATTGCATCTTAAGAGTTTGAAACGTTAATTAACTAATAAGAGGGGAACATCGTGAAGGTGGGAGAAGACTGACACAAGTTTGGGAAGGGGCAGCCAGACCGTTCAGCAGAAGGTCTACTACAGCACGGGGCTCTGACGGTCACGAGGTCAGTTATGTTTTCCTTCAGGGAATGCGTGAAGAGCAGACAACAGGCTGGCACAGGAGAGGGCATGGAGAAGGCCTCCAGGGCCGCTGCAGGGGCGAATGTCCGCATCCTTACCCATAGGGTGTGTCTATGCCCGGTGCCGCTTGCCCCTTTGGCTTCAGAGTCACCCTACACACCTCACAATAAGTAATCCAGAGTCACCAAGGCTACCAAATGTATTCTGTCTGACACGGCAGAGAAGCGGGTAGTACATTTTAGAAAGACGTACACTAAAATAAATTTAAATATATATAATACGGCGCTTTGACAGGATTAACCCAACTATTTGTTAAACAGTTCCACCTTAACGATCTGTAGACTTTAACGGTCTCCACAGGCTCATGCAGCTGGGGCTCTGGACGGTCTTTGCCATATTAACACTTCACACTACAAACCGATCAGGGAAGAGGTCCAGAAGCAAGGTCACATGCCAAAGCAAACCTCACTCTAAATGGGCGGGTGGGGGGAGACCCAATATTTAACTCACTTTTCATTCACTTGGAACTAAGTAGTACTGAATAAACAGTCAATAACTTGGACTCTGACTGGGCAGCTAAAGATCATTTTCCCAACTGTATTAGTTATCTATTGCTGTGTAACAAATTATCCCAAAGCTAAGCGGGCTGAAACAATTTTAAGCGTTTGTTATCTCATACAGCTTGTGTGGGTCAGAAATGTGGAAGCAGTTCAGCTTGGTGGTTCTGGTTCAGGGTCTCAAATGTAGTTCAGGTTAAGATGACAGCTGGGTCTGCAGTCACCTGAAGGCCTGGCGAGGCTAGAGAATCAGCTCCTAAGATGGCTCATCACATGGCAGTTGGCAGGAGGTCTCAGTTCCTCCCCACAGGGCTGCTTGAGCGTCCTTACAGCACAGCAGCTGGCTTCTCCCAGAGTGAATGATCCCAGAGAGAGTAAGGCCAAAGCATCAGCGTCTTTCATGGCCTAGCCTAGAATTCACATACTCTGATTTCTGCAAGATCCTGCTGGCTACAGGTCAGCACTGTTCAGTGTGGGTGAAGACTACCAAGAACTGAGAATGACCCGGGGCTACGTTTCTCAGCTTATATTTAATCCTGGCCCCCACTACCTTAAATCTAGGTAAAGAAGTCACTGAACTGTGATTTAATGGAAAAACGAATTAACAAACAGGGTGACACTGAAGGGTGTTAAAAAAAAAAAACAACCCTAAAATTTACCCAATTGGTACTGAGTGCCAATGACTAACAAAACTCTCACGGGAATATTAAAGCTTTCTCCGAACACTAAAAATAATCCCTTCCCCCTACTTTTCTCCTGGGTTTGACAGTCTGTTTTGGCTAACGTCCATGGTCTAAGGTAAACTACTGCCTAACTAATCATTTTTTTTTTTTTTTTTTTTTTTTAGAATTCCAGGCTGAGTAAACTTCACAGCCTCCTGAATAATCTCTACGATTCCTATGGAGTTCTGTCCTTTCTCAACTGCCTTCACTCTGCCTCCCAAAGCTGTTCATCTCATTGATTTTTCTTTGTTCCAAATCCACACGAAATAAACTGAGTCTTAAAAGTGAACAGAATTGTTCACAAATGTGACATCTGCTTCACCACCTGAAGCAATGGGGCCGACTGGAAAGGGAGAAAAAGCACATGTGCTCAACGTCCTTATTTGTCAAGGTCCAGGTTTCCTGGGATCCTCGCCTCTGCTGCACATATTCTCTCCCCCCACTTCCCACTGTCCTTCCCTTCTTCAAACAGAAGGCTGAAGATGGCGTGAGTTTTGAGACTTTTCAAACACAGGAGTTGTGAGTGAAGCCTTCTCTTCTCAGGGGGAATTTGTCATAAAATTTAAAGGTGACCATTTCTGTCAGACCCATGATACGCCAGAAAAGTGTTATTCTCTCTTTTTTTTTTTTTTTTGCGGTACGCGGGCCTCTCACCGCTGTGGCCTCTTCCACTGCGGAGCACAGGCTCCAGACGCGCAGGCTCAGCGGCCATGGCTCAGGGGCCCAGCCGCTCCGCGGCATGTGGGATCCTCCTGGACCGGGGCACGAACCCGCGTCCCCTGCATCGGCAGGCGGACTCTCAACCACTGCGCCACCAGGGAGGCCCAGAAAAGTGTTATTCTTGGTATGTGTTTTCCTCTTCAATTGGTCCTGAGAACCATCCCATGATGCTGTAGTAATTATCACTATGCCCAGTAGGTAGAGGAGGAAAGACCCAGGGAGCTAAGCCGAGGTCCCAAGGCTATTAAGTGGTGGAGTGGGACGGGAACCCGTCGTGTTTCGGCAATTCTTCCCACGTCCTTGATCAGCGACGACACTGAACACAGCGAGCAGACAGCACTGACCAATATGAATGGACGCTGGTCCTGTCCCTGGAGCAGGGTTCTGAAGGTTCCCCTTCCCCGACCAAAGCAGGCATTACGCCTTCAGGTAACGAATCACCCAGGAATCCTGGGGGTATGTGGGCACCCGAGGGGCGTGAGGCAGGACTGTCCGTCAAAGAGTGTGGAAGCATCTGATATTCTAATACCAGTAAGTGCACCCTGGTAGATACTGGCCGAAGAACATCCCTGCTCTTTCTATATCATCATGCAGCCGTAACATAAGCAGTATCACAAGACCCCCCATCCTGTATAGAAGGACAGGGTTCAAAGGCACTGTGGAAAGTCCTGCTTTACCCAAACCTGGGGTCATGGGCCACCTACCACGTTGTGTATCACCTTCAGCAAATGTCTAAGACTCTCTCCTCAAACTCCTGGGATTAAGTCCTCCAAGGAAAGGCTTCCTTTTTGCTTGTGCATTCTTGGACAGTATAAACAGTGCGTTCTTTCTGGGCAGCACTCATCCCCGGGCACAGCAATATCACCCCAGCAGACAAGGGACACTGCAGGACACAGCAGTTAGTACCCATCGGCTGAGCTAGTACAGCTCCCAGTCATGATCTACAAGAAGGTGCCTTAGAGGTATTCTCGTCCGCGCTGCCCAACTCAGAGGCCCCAGTCAGGAGGGACAAGACCTCTTTTCTCTTCTTCAAAAAAACGTAACCAAAACAATGCATTTATTTGCGTCAAGGCTGTGGTCACCCATTAAAATGCCCAGTTTCCATGTTTTTGGTTATAATTAAAACATTCATAAGTGAAATAAACCAGACAGAGAAAAACAAATGCTGTATAGTATCCCTTATATGGGGCATCTAAAAAGTAAAATTGAACTCACAGAAACGGAAAGTAGAATGGTAGTTGCCAGGGCTTGAGGGGTAGGGGAAATGGGAAGATGTTGGTCAAACGGTACAAACTTTCAGTTATAAGATGAAGAAGTTCTGAAGATTTAATGGACAGCATGGAGACTATAGTTAATAATACTGTATTATATACTTGAAATTTGCAAAGAGAGTAGATCTTAAGCTCGCACACGCACACACACACACACACACACACACGGTAACGATGTGAGGTGATGGATGTGTGAATTAACTTGATTGTGGTAATCATTTCATAATGTGTATATATATATCAAATCATCACATGGTATACTTTAAATATATACAATTTTACTGGTCAATTATCCCTCAATAAAACTGGGGGGAAAAGAAAGGGCATGCAAGGAAAGTTGCTTTCAAAAAAGAAATTCAAAGCCTGGTTGACACATGAAATGAATTTGAATTAAATAAAAACCATTTATTTGGAGAGAAAAAAACCTTAAGAACATGGCATCCAAGAAGGGTGAAGAAAGAAACCGGTGTGTGCCATGAGAATGTTGGCTTAGACATTCTGGGCCAGTTTCCTCAAATTACTTATCTAGGAAGTCTTAGAAGACCTAGTCATTCATCCATCCATTCGTTTATTCATTCATTCGTCCATTCAGTAACTATCACAATGGCTACTCAGTAACTTGCACATTGATCTCAGGCTGTCTGCAATCAGCCTGCATGCCTTCTTCCCTGGAAGGTCATTGAGCTTCATCCGTCGACTTTACAGACCAAGGAAGCACAGATGTTGGGAAGGGAAGTGATGCTCCCAGAGCTTCATCTCCAGCAAACGAACTTAGGAAAGATGGTTTCTCCAGAGGCCAAGTCCTCTAGAGAAGAAGCAGCCACAGAGCAAAAGAGAAATGCCTGGCCAAATACATTTATAATCACAATCTAATAATGCTTCACAACACCCCATGGGATGAGCTTAAAGAAACTTACAAGAGTAATTACAAGTGTTCACATCAGTGATGATTCTATAATCGTCCTCCTTGGCATACCTTTCTTCTTGAGATGGATAAGCTAGACTGCATTAGACAGACTTCTGCCACTTACACGCCACGTGACCTTGGAAAAGTCCCTTCAACTCTATGCTTTTTCACAGTTTTATCATCTGTGAGGAGGAGGACATAATGTAGTAACACTCTACGGTAATACTGGCTGTGATAGAGACAATTGTGAAGACTCTTCAGAAGGAGGGATGGATGGTCCCCCTGTCCCCAGTTTCCTCCTATTCATTTTCTCTGCATCTGGCTGATGAAATGAGACTCCCTGAAGATTCCTGGAATCACTGCCACCATCCTGGAAGAACCAGCCAACTGAAAGCCCCAGAGTTATCCCCACTGGCATTTAAGCTGGGGTGGGCCGTTGCTCCCAAGCAGCACCAAGGCAAGCTAGGACCAGGACCAATTTGAATCAGGAAGCCTGACCCCTAGAATTGCTGGCCAGCGAGCTGGGCTGTATCACCAGGTCATTTAAATAATTACATGATTCAGTTTATTAGATGCCACTTATGAAGTTACAATAAAGATTAAATAAAATAATGCCCAGAAAGCCCTTAGCACAGAGTAAGTGCTCCAACAAATGTTACCTAAGATGGTTATTATCGTGAGGAAACAGAAGACAAACACGTCTATCTTACAGATTTTTTATCATGATTTAGGAGTGGGTTTAAAATTCTGCTGAGCTTGTTAGCTAAATTATATTAGAAGTAAGTCTTGTGTTAATCTGATATTCTCCAACACTTACGTGAAAACTACTAAATAACACCAAGATTTCCGAAAGTCACTCAAGTACTTAAAGGTATATTTTCAATTGTATGTCCAAGTGAATTCCTCAAGAGCAGATGCTATACCAGAGATGTGGGGCTTTTCTTCTATGGATTGAGAGATCGGTCTTTGTTTTAAATAATCAGTCAGAATTGTTGACTTCAAGCGGATTCCGTGCTCCCTCTTCCCCTGCGCCCTGCCCCCTCTCCCTCCTCCTCTGCCTTTGGTTTTAAAGAAAAATGCTAATTTTCTTCAGAGGTAATATGGCAGCCTACTTCCATGTAGGGGGACAGAGATGAGTGTCACTCATTTTCATGTGAGTGACTACCATGCCTGTGGTCTTACTCTAAAACCCGTGGATTAATTTCTTTCTTCCTTCCTTCCACCCTCCTTCCCTCCCTCCCTTTCTTTTCCAATCACAGAAAGTTGGCACGTTGGTAATGAACGGGGCCTATATATTCTTTAACTTTTTGCAGAAATGGGTCCCTTCACTTATAGTTTAATATTACACACTATTTTTACTCTAGGTAAAAAATAAGGCATGCATGACAGATAGAAGAATGTTCTATCTTTAGTCAACTCTATTCTAAGAGCTCGTATCGTTATCTGAGTCTTTCTTTTTTTTTTTTTTTTTTTTTAACAAATAGGGGTCTACCTGATAAATTCTTAGGATTATTCCAGGATAAGGGTTTGTTAGTATGCATCTACACTTCTTTTTATTGGTTAAAGAGAATTTTTTGTTGTAGACTCCCAGGGAACTCAGTTAAATGTTTTGCTTTTTAATTTTCTGGCCGTGCTGCACGGCACGCGGGATCTTAGTTCCCCGACCAGGGATCGAACCCGCATCCCCTTCAGTGGAAGCGCAGAGTCTTAACCGCTGGACTCCCAGGGAAGTCCCAAACTCAGTTAAATTTAATGCTGGTAGACAGAAATAATTTATCTTTGTTCTCGGTATATTCATCTCATTTTTTATTCTAGTTTCTGGTATATTGTTTGAAACGTAAAATAAATACGTCTAATTGTCTTTTCCGCATAGAGTACGATTCCCTTGTGAGTCACTTTAAATCTACTTTGGAAGAAAGCGTGGTGTCAATTGTTAGAAACAGAACCGTACTTTTTTGGCTTTTTCTAAGCCAGCTGGCACCCCGTAGTCCTAGCGGGAATTCTCTTTGCAGGTCCCACAACTAGGAGTCCTGGCGACGCCCATTTCCCACAACGCTTAGGGGTTCGAGAACAGCCATGACATTTTGGATTCAGCATTTCAATCCTTCAGGTGAACTGAAGCTCGGATTCAGGATTAAGTGGAGATCACCTACCAGCCAACCTGGACCATGGCTCCTCTTCCTCTTTCTGCATAAGGGAGCGCAACTATCCAGAGAGGTACCCTTTCAGAGAGGAATGGCTAATTTTTCTCTTTTCTTTTATTTTCTTTCTTCCTTGATTTTAAGATGTGGAAAGGACTTTCGGAAATGCTTTCCATACGCTGCCTTATTTTTCTCTCACATTTGGGGCTGTTCACAGTCGCTCTGCCAGAAAAGGATTTGACTATAGTGCCAGACTTTTAAAAGGCTCCTTTCTGGTCTTCTGTCTATTTTGAGGACCCTCAAAGTGAAGAAAAGTCAAACTCGGTATTAAATAACCACCCAGGATGTAGCTGTCAGCTTGAGGTGTTAAGAGCAGTGGTTTATAAAAAGCCTGGTTAAATATAGGAAGTACAGTTGCCTTCCAGGTAACCCGAGATTCGAACACCCAATACAACTTTAATGGAGGCAATCTATTTGGCCCATTTTCGCAGATATCTAATATACTACACCTATTTTAAGATCTGTCATTTTTCCTCCTCAGCTATTTCTCAACTTGACCAGAAAATATTTCCTCTAGCCTAATTCATGTTACATGATGATCCATCTGTATATTCCTCACCTCTATTTTTTCCCTACTAAAATAAATGCATTCTTAACTATTATACATACTCCTAACATTAAAAAAAAAAACCCAAATGTTAAGTATTTCATTATGATTTAATATTCTACCACCAGAATCCAAAGTTTGAGCGTTTTTCGGCCTTACTATTTTTTGTTTTAAACTTAAAATGGGAATTTTAATGACCAGCTTGTGTGGCATTTTTAAACATTTGAATGCGTTATAATTTTAACTGTCTTAAAAATCTCATTTTCCCCCTTTCCTCTCTCCAGGGCAGGGGCTTTACCTTCTCTGTTTCCTCATCTGTAAAATGGGGCCACTACCTGTGTTGCAGGTGATTTTAAGGATTTAAAGGTAGTCTACATTTGGGGCCTGGCACAGAGAGAGTGGCTAACGCACAAAGCATTGCTGTTCTGCATTTGCTCACCCACACAGGCAGCCCTTGGTCATGGGGGGCCAGCCCAGCCCAGCTCTGGTCCACCCACCCCACAAAACCTCCACCACACCCAGGCTGTGTGATGGGCAATTAGTAATTTTAGAAGACACTTGGCTAATTTCTCTGATCCCACTACTACAAATAGTTGCAGGTTTTGTCCGGGTTCAAATTTCACGGTGGCCCTACGGGTAGAAAGATGAATTATTTGATTGCAAGGAGAAATAGGAGCCTGTGTGTCAGCCTGCTTTGCAAATCAATTCGCCTCCCCCCAGAGATGCCCATTGCTACTGAAGACATACAGCTTTACAAGGAATGTGGCAGCATTCGTGTTTGCCGTGTCAGAGGGCAAGGTGCACGCAGATGTAATATCACCAAGCGGTGTCATCTGAGCGTGCAAGAAAAATAACTGCAGAGGGCACGCCATGAGCCCGAGGGAACCCTTTTGCCACGGGCCGTGACAGCGCCTCAAATAAGCACCTTACCTAATCTCCCTTGTTGATGCCTATCTGCGCCCAGTGATTTCATGCAGCTGTCATCTGCTCACCAGTTAGGGCATGTTGATCGCGGCTGTAATTAGAGCCTGGGTTTCTGATGCTGCCGAGATGGGGCAAGACCCTAAGGAAACTGGTGGGAGGGCACCTAAAGGTGAAGGTTACAGTCTGCAGGGCGGGTTAAGCGTCGCCTGTTTTGTTTAACTCTGTATCTCCAGGGCTTGACACGGAGGAACACCCAGTGCCTGCTAGAGATGAAAATGACTGAATGACTGCCCCCAAAGCATTGAGCCCATTCACCACGGGGCAACCGTCATTATTTGCATATAGTCTTTGGGGCTATTTTATAAATATCTGTGATGAGCTGTTCATTCATTCATTCATCAAATATGCACTGAGAGGCCACTCTGCCCGAGGTCTGGTGACTTTTGTATTTCAGGAGTTCAACACAGACACCAGGACACAGAGTATGCTAGATACATGTCAGATACAGGAATGGATGAATTAGATCTGGGGGAGGAAGAGCTGAGTCTGTTGAAAAAATGTACTGCATGACAGGCAGGCAGCTCTGCTGTCATCGTCTAGGGCCTGCAGAGCCCATTTGTCCAGGCCGAGTTCAATATGCTCTGGTGCAGATGGCCTCGGGGCTCCCTGGGCCACTGTACACCAGGGCTGCCCTGAAGGAGTGCTGCTTCGGCTACAGGGTCTTTGAGAACCCTAGGATGTTCAGGCTCAGAGGGACGCAATAGATCAAGGACAAGCCCCTCCTCTGACAAGTGGGAAACTGAGGCTGATGGAAGGGCTGCAGTTTTTCCCCGGGTATGGAGCAGACGCACAACTAGGACTGAATGGAGGTTCCTCAAAAAAGGAGAGTTGCCAAAGGATCCAGCAATCCCGCTCCTGGGCATATATCCAGACAAAACTATACTTTGAAAAGATACATGCACCCCTATGTTCACAGCAGCACTACTCACAATAGCCAAGACATGAAAACAACCTAAATACCCACCAACAGATGAATGGATAAAGAAGATGTGGTGTATATCTGCAATGGAATACTACACAGCCATCAAAAGGAATGAAACCTTTGCAGCAACGTCGATGGGCCTAGAGATGAGCATACTAAGTGAAGTAAGTCAGACAGAGAAAGACAGATACCATATGACATCACTTATATGGAGAATCTAAAATATGACACAAATGAACCTATGTATGAAACAGCAAGAGACTCAGGGACATAGAGAACAGACGGGTGGCTGCTGACGGGGAGGGGGCTGGGGGAGGGATGGATTGGGAGTTTGGGATTAGCAGAGGCAAACTAGTATATATATATAGGATGGATAACCAACAAGGTCCTACTGTAGAGCACAGGGAACTATATTCAATATCCTGTGATAAACCATAATGGAAAAGAATATGAAAAAGAATATATATGTGTATATATACATATATAACTGAGTCACTTTGCTATACAGTAGAAATTAACACAACATTATAAATCAACTATACTTCAATAAAATTTAAAAAAGAAAAAAAAAACTAGGACTGAGCTCCGGGACGTTGACTATCTATCCCCTGCCTGGCTGTACCCACAGCACCTCCCCTGTATGCTGTGCAAGCTCATGGGCTGACTCTCTAGGGAAGAAGAGACAGACAGTAAAGGAGGGAACAAATGCTTCCATATTCAGATAGTTCTAAGTGCTCAGAAGAAAAGAGGCAGAGTGGATAGGGAGGGCAGGGTTTGAATCCGACTCCATCACTTACTAACCAGGTGGCTCAAACATCTTGCTAAGCCTCTCTGAGCCTCAACACCTCACTTATACAAGAAGGAGGCTAATTATAGTATCTGTATCACAGGGCTGTGACGAGACGCTAAGAACACAGTCTGGCATATAACGGAGCATTTAATAAATAATGAAATGATGATTATTGCTATTGTTTTTATTTAGATAGGGTGGTCAGTGCAGGCCTCTGAGGAAGCGATCATTGAATTGAGTCAGAAAGATGAGAAAGAGCCAGTCACGGCAAAAGGAGGCACATGTGCAAAGGCCCTGAGGCAGGTATAGGCTCTGTACGTCTGAGGAATAGAAAGAAGACCAGAGTGGCTGGAGGGCACTCAGCAAGACTGTGCATGATGTGAAACAACGTCTGTGAGGCAGGCAGGATTCCAGCCCCGAAGGATGAGCCAACGCTGGTAGAGAGTGTGGATATTTATTCTAAGTGGAACTTGAAGCCACGGGGAGGGTACATGTAAGTCAGCTACTGGCACGATACTGCTGCCTAACAAGCAACCCTGAAACCTCACAAGAACAACCGTTTCTTGTTCTCACTCGCTGGAATACGGGTTGGCTGGAGGTTGCCTAATATCGACTGGGCTTGGCTGAACTCGGCTCCAAGTGGAAAGTCAGGTTCAGGTGCACTTTACGTGTCTCATCCTGAGGCTCCAGCTGCAGAGGCCCTGGCTCTGAGAAAAGCGCGAGGGGGCAAACCCAGTCGTGCACATTTCCAGACTCTGCTCGCATCATATTGGCTAAGATTCCACGGGCAAAAGAAAGTCACGTGACCTGCTCCAGGAGCGAGGAAGTTCACCCATCATGAGGCCGTGGCAAGGCCGGTCAGATCCAGGACTCCCCTGCTTTCTGAAAGTTCGCTTTACACCACTTTGCTTTTACAAAGAACCTATATTAGTACCTGTTTTCTCTCACTGAAAGAACTCCCCGAAGGATTTTCACTTTTACACCAAAAAAAAAAAAAAAAATGATGAAGAGCAAAATTCTTGCTCAGTGTTCGCTCTGCAGAGAAGCTCCTTCCCCGGGGACCGCACCCAGCATCAAGCCGCGGTGGCTCTGAACTGCGTCTGCGAGCATCTCTGCTTTACGTGCACGGGTTGCGTGCATCTGTTAGCAAGATGTGTCCTAAGGTACTGGTTTCTTAGCTTTATGCCATCTCAGCTTACGAAAGCCTTCCTAGGAAGCTCTGCTTTGGGGCAGCGGGGGAACCTGTGTGGTATTGCTACTGTGGAGTGTGACAGGGCGAAAGAGGTCATGTTATCCACGGTCCACGGGAAACGGGTGCACGTTCCCAGGGCATCCGGAAGACCCAGGAGGGTCAGAGCTCAGCGGAGCTGCGACCATCACCGCATGCACCACCCCACCCCCTGGCCTGTCAGCCCCAGTCTCACATTCTGCCCCATTCTGGATCAAACGAGGTCAGCTTTCTGCTGGACCTGCCTTTGAAGAGGAACCAAACCACCCACGGATCGTCGAATCAGAAGGGAGGGGTGCCCTTTGACAAGTCACAGGCTGGCTTGTGCCATCTCGGCGCTGGCCTTCTGGCATCGTTTAGCTTTCTCAGAGGCAGCCCTCCTAAGCTCCGCTTGGGAGAGGAGACACGTTGTGGGCCTGCCCGGTAGCCTCTGCAGCCTTGGCACAAGGTTCAGCCTCACGGTGGCTCAAGTCAGGGCTGGGAAGGAGCAGGGACCCTTTGTTTTCCTCGGCAGGGTTCTGTAACCTGCACAGTCCTCGCTGGGGTGCGATACAATGTGCTTTCCCGAACTGGATGACCGAAGTCGTCCATTGTATTTTATCTGTGATCTCGCCCCCCTACCCACCCTCAGCTCTACTCTTGGAACTATGTGAGGGGGGGGAAAAAAAAAGGAGGAGGAGAAATATATGAGGAGGGTGTGGCAGTGAGGGGCTGGGTGTCTATGAAAGTTTATGTGCTAAATAACAGCTGTGAAGCGTTTAATGTTTCAATGAACGTTTTATGTTTACAATAAAAAATCCTCCAGCCGAGAAGGCCTCTAAAATGTTACATTTCCTAGCAGATCCAAGAAAAAGAGGCAAAGGGAGAAGATTCCCACCAACCCCTCTGTGGGGAGGAACCCCCAAACAGGAACATTTAAAGGAGGTCCCCCCCAATATCCTGCATTTGCATACCCGGCTCAGTTGTGAGTGAGCAGGGAATAAAGGCCAGGATACACAAGCATGAAAAGTACGCTCATTTTTCTCAAAGCCAAGTACCCATGGCGAGAAGCCTTGGAAACTCAGGCTCTGGAAAGGGGTGGCGGAGGGACTGGGGGAGGGGGCGGGGAGGGGCGGGGGGAGATACCCAGCTCAGCCAAAGCTGGCTAAGAAATCTGGCTGTAATCAGTCAGTCCACTGACAGGAACTGATCAAGCGCCATTAGGCTGAGTTCTTCCAGGAAAGAGCCTGGCTCCAAGGACTCTGGCTTTGGTACAGAGACACAGGTTCAAGTCTAAATCCTGCTCTGAACTGGCTCAGTCTCCTAAGGTAAGTTCTTTATCCTCTCGGGACCCTAGTTTCTTGATCAATAAAATTCAAGTGGAGGGCTTCCCTGGTGGCGCAGTGGGTGAGAGTCCGCCTGCCGATGCAGGGGACACGGGTTCGTGCCCCGGTCCGGGAAGATCCCACGTGCCGCGGAGCGGCTGGGCCCGAGTGCCATGGCCGCCGAGCCTGCGCGGCCGGAGCCTGTGCTCTGCAACGGAATGCGTCAATGGCGTACTCGGAGTAAGTCGGGAGCAGGCAGGCGCTGGGAAGCCAGCCTTGGGATGGACTCGGATCACGGCAGGCGGTGAGCATTGGGGGGAGGACTTAAGTCTGGATGCTGGAGGAAACCGGGGGCTTGTTACAGCTTTGCGGAAAACGTGAGCTTTGTTCTTTGCTTAACCGATGACTTTAGTCAAATGGGCTTTCAGGTCAAGAAGCCCATTTTGCTTTTTATCTCCTTAGCAATTCCTGTTTTCCACTTGGCCTTCAGGTACTAGAAATACAGTGTAGCCCACAGCCCCTCCCTAATCTGGTCCCTTCTTGCCTCTCCTGCATACAAGGCTCGTGCAGCTACTCCAACAAATAGATAAAAACCAAAACTCCTGTGCAGCTTCTCAGACACACTCTGCAGTTTTGAGCCTATGAGCTTTAGAAGTCCTATTTCCTTCTGCTTGTTATGCCCTTCCCCACATCTCTTCTTCTTTCAGCAAACTCCTACTCAGGCCTCAAAGCCCAGGTGGAGAACCACCTTCTCATCTGGGTCAAATGCCCCGGGCACAGCGCTCTGAAAGCACGCACTGCTTTCCTGTGCCCCGATGCCCATCGCACTGCCTTAAAAACGCTGATTACTGTTCTGATTTCTCTTCTCAACAATGCTTCTTGGGGGTAGCTAACTGAGTCTTAATCATCTTGGCACCCCTGTGTGTAGTTCCAGGCACGAAGTGGACTAGATCCCCAGGAAGAATTTGCTGGTGAATGAAGAAATGAATGGTGGAAAACACCGCTTCCTTTCTATGATGACAGGAGATGGCACTGCTGGCCTCCAAGGGACAAACAGGGCCACTGTTCCCCTTCTCAACTCATGACTGTCACTTCACCCCCAGAGAGAGGAGACACCCTTTGCTCTCCTGGACAGGAAGAGTGGCTCTCCTCTGCTAGCCTTTGCCTCGCCCTGGGAACAGACAAGAACCAGGGGCTGACTTGCCACGCCACTTAGCAAGGAAGCCATTCAGACCTCTGCCACGCTGATAGAAAGATGTTCAAGCACCTCCCAGGAGAAAGGTGGGCGTTTCCTTCAGGGGCTGGACCAGTTCACTTTCTGTTCAGGCACAGCTGCGGGCTGTGCATGTTGGGGTATCATGCTTGGGAGACACTAACGAGGTCCCTTCTGTTCTCCCAGAAGACAGGGCCCTGTCCTGCCTCTCTCTGGATGCCCAAGAAGTGGTCACTGACTAATTGCATGCCACTGCCCTGGCTCTTACCATGAACCATGACAGTCACGGCGGTGGGTGTTGACTGGACAATTTCCAACGAATGCCCGCAAAGTTTCGCAAGCATGCCAGCTACCCAAGAGGTGAAGGGTGGAAACTCACACAGTAAACCAAAGTGAAAACAAAACTGTGTCGCCGAACCCCATGTGAACTGAAACCACAGGGCTGAGCGCTCTGACTCCCGAGACACACAAACAGCTTCCCCCCCCGCATGAGTCACTGGTGTGGCCAGGATGATGTGAGAGGGAGAAGGCCCGATTTGAGGGAAGGTTTCTCAGTGTTCTGGGGACCCTCTGTGCTTTCCGTTCCCTCAGAGTAGAAGGAAAGAGAACCTTCATACAACACTGACTACGCCCCTTAGGGTCTGGTCAGTGTTGGAGATACAAACATCCAATGGGTTTTCAGAATAATACCGTCTAGAAACGAACTATCATCTCCAGATCCATGTGACAATAGAGCACCCAGGGTGTTTACACAACTAGACCAGCCAGAGCTGGAATGTGCGTTCTTTCCTTCTGCCACAGTTCACCAGAGGTCACACCGGAAACCCGGACTGGCCAAGTGGGCGGGAGTTTTTCCTGCTCTCCTAGCGGTCTCCAAACTGCTTTGATCATACACCACTACCAGTAAAATTAAATCCTGAACATTCCCCCCAAGAGCTGTACACTTACATATCCATAAATGAGCTATATACCTCTAGGTGGAATATTACAAAACATTCAAAGAAATGGGAATTGAAATGGGATGAGACGAAAGATAAACAGAAGCTACAATGTTTTCTTCCCATAGCCTACCGAGTGCAGGGGTCACAGGGTGGCCAGATCAAAAAATACAGGTAGCCCAGTTAAGTGTGGAAGGCAGTTTTGCTAAAACATTATTTCTTGTTGCTCTGAGATTCAAATTTAAAAGAGCTTCCTGTATTTTTATTTGTTAAATCTGGCAACCCTAAGGGGTCAGCAATTGTACTCTACGAAAAGGCCACAGTAAGTCGTCTAGGCTTTGTGGGACAACTACTCAGTTCTCCGGTGTAGTGTGAACACAGCCCCAGACAACTACTAAACAGAGGGTGTGGCTGTGTTTCAATAAAACTTTATTTATAAAAACCAGACTTGGTGGTGGGCTGCAGTTGGCTGACGGCTGCCTAGTGGATCATCACGGGTACGTGCCACTCAGGAGAGCCCTGATCTATGGAAGAGAAGAGCCTGTATCTGCACAGTTCTCCAGTGACGTGACACAGAAGACAAACCCTTGTCCTGTTTTCTCTGGGGGCTTGGGGTGGGGTCAGGTGTGCTGGCAGAGGATGGGAACGACAACCCCTGTGTAACAGAGAGGGGTAAAGGAGTAAAAGCAGGAGCCTGTCGGAGCCTCATACATACGTGTGCACACACACACGAGCACGCACACGAGCACACACTCACATGCAAGTGCACACATGCACGTACACTGAGAAACCGCTCCACCAGGTCCAACGCTGGTGGACCTGCATTCAGTGCATCAAATTAAATGCTTCTCCTGCCCCAATTACTAGCGATTCAATCGGCCAACTGGCAGCCGTAACAACGCATTAGCCTTTTTGCCAAATCCATTCCAAGTCCCCTTCCAGCACTAAGAGGCATTAACTGGAACCCCGTGCCCGCGAGGAGGGGCACCCTCTGCTACACTTCGTGTCCCGCTCTGCACCTGGACCTCTGAATCCCCTCCTCAACGGTGGCCTTCTAATCTGTCCTGCGGCTGTTTCCCCCCACCTGCACCCCGCGGGGGCATAAAAGTCCGAGCTCGCGGTGACTGCCGACCATCAGCGCTAGTACTGTCTTCACAAATCATGTCAGCACTGGCTCTGCGCCAGAGGAAGCTGCAGGACTCAACGTTCCGCAGTCCCCGTGATGGGTCATTTCACACAGAAACACACGGGCACGGGGGACAGGCTGAGTCAGGTCAGCATTGCAGACGTGCCCTGAAACCCAGCCCTTCCTGAATCCTTCTTTCAGCTTCAGGCTGGGGGTGCTGGGGCTTCTTTCTGAGAACTGGGGTTCTCAGAAGACCAAACTGTTTTCCAGCTCAGAAGCACCGGGTGGAACAGAGGGCTGAGGCAGACGGTGGCTGTGCCTGGGGTCAGCCGAACAGAGGCCAGGGGCGGAGGGGCCCCAGAGGGAGTCGCTTAGGTGGTAGAAGGTGGGGACAGTTGGGGCGGACCTTAGTGCTTGGCTCCTGAAGCAACGTCTCCTTTGGGGAGACAATGGGAGTGAGCTGTCTAACTATACCGAGGGGGCGTGTGCGCGCGCGCGTGTGTAACAAGGAATGTACGGTTTTCCTGTTTTGTCTGACCCCAGTTATTCAATAACACAGCCCGCTTCTTCATGTGTAGTAAGGGGTCTCTCCACACCCACCCCAGCTCAGTCCTTGGTGTGAGGCCTATTGTGCTCTGACTGTAACACTCTCCCAGAGGCTGGGGGAACCTTAGAATTCTGGAGATGGGGAGTTTGCTTCCTGAAAGCATACAGCACCCAGCAGGCTCCTTGATAATTACTGCCGAAACAAGGTCCTAATGGTCTAAGTGTGGAGAAGTGTACAAACCATTCTCCCTTGAACCATTGCAAGAACGGTCCTCAGGATCACGCATTCATTCAGCAAACACCCCTGGAGTCAGGTACTGGAGCATCCAGAAGAAACTTCATAGCCTCAGCTTTGGGGAGGTCACAGCGCAGCTAGGAGGTCACCCGGGGTTACACAGCTTCCTGGTGACCTGCCTCAAGTTTCCATGACTTTTCAGCCACAAAGAAGAAGGCTGGACCCTCTGCTTTACTCCAACAATGGAAAAAGCAGAGTCAACCAGGAAGCCAGGGCTCCTTGCCATTGAACTTGGCCCATCACCTATGCCCACCTGGGGCCAGGACTAAATTGGCAACACAGGATGTGGCCTTTAGGGGGTCCCCGTCATAAGGGCAAAGAAATAGCATGTTCTCCCGGGTACGAAAACATGAAGACGGGACAACGTTTAGGGGGACTTTTCTGTCCATCCTCTACCTCCTGATCATCAGGGTGAGGGCACCGTGGCTCTGTGCTTAGGGGCACGGGCGCCGGGACCAGACAGCCCTGCTCGGAGCCCAGCTGTGGCCTCCGTCCGCACTCACATCTGTCAAATGGGCAGAGTCCCATCTGGCTCACCTACCGCCCATTTCAGGGGGAGAAGCAAGAGTCCATGACAGCAAGGAGGCTTCAAAACCACGAAGGATAATAAAATATGCGCGGGAGCGTTAAGGGACTAGGCAGACAACAGCGGTTCTGTGCAAACACGCGCTCGTCCAATAAAAGCAAGGGAAGTACAGATACCTTCATATTTTAATACGCCAAGGGTCCCAAAGCAGTGGATGTCTGACTACTTAAAAATCCCATTTTCTTCATGACACTTCATTGGCTAAATGTAGCCGGATTTTCACTTGTCAATCCCAGAGTCTTACACAGGGAGACTCTTCAGATGACAGGTATAAACACTGATTTTGTGTCTAATTATTATAATAACAAAAAAGCAATCATGACAATGACTCTATCTCAGAGCCTCTATCCCTGGCAACAGCACACGTGATACACAATACGAGGAAGGGGGAAAAGCATCTATTCAACTCCAACAGCTCCTAAATCTTCAAACGGCTTCAACCTCCTCTCCGTCACAACGTTCTGAACATTCACGTGTCAGACACACACCAGGGCTTTCGAATGTCACTTTTACCTAAGAGAACTGTTTTTCAGAAAGACACAGTCAGAACCTGGAACTTTCTGGCAGACGGCAGCTGTCACTTAGGGACCCACCTTGAGCGGCTTAAGGCCACACAACCCGTCCAGGCTCTGACCAGCGAGGTCTCTGTTATAGTAGAACTCAGAATCATGGGAGCACCTTTTTCCTGGGATGGAGGACATAAACTCAGAACAAGAAATTCTGATGAAGGGAAATGACTGACTGGGAGCTCATGGCGTTTGGGAGGCCAGGTGAGGGGAAAGAGTGACTTAGAAACCATCCAGGACGTAACCTAAAGCCTGGCAGGCACTTCCTCTTCAAATGCACTGCGCACGTCTCTGCAAGATGGAAATCAAGGTAAGGAAGGGCCACGGGAGTCAGCAAGGACTAGGTCATCATCTCTGATGCCTTCATGTTTGTACCCTCTCTCTCTTTCTTTTAACATAACCCAATAAAGTTAATTACTTCTACCCACCCCCAGCACTCTGCGAATCTAGTGTCTGCTCTGGAATCTGTTTGATGGGCCTCCGTGATGAAGGCAATAATAAGATGTACAACAGATACTATATCATCCCTTGCTGACGTCCTTGCTCGCCTGATGTCCAAGACACCTGGGAAGATGCAGCTCCCACTGTGGGATGGCCTATGACTACCTGATATGGGGGTGACATAGCCTGGCCTGCTGGCCTCAAGGTGGGACAGCTTTTTTTTTAAATTATGTATTTTATTTATTTATCTTTGGCTGCCTCGGGCCTTCGTTGCTGTGTGCGGGCTTCTCACTGCCGTGGCTTCTCTTGGTGCAGAGCACGGGCTCTAGGCGCGCGGGCTTCAGCAATTGTGGCACGCGGGCTCTAGAGCGCAGGCTCAGTAGTTGTGGCTCACGGGCTCAGTTGCTCCACGGCATGTGGGATCTTCCCGGACCAGGGCTCGAACCCGTGCCCCCTGCATTGACTGGCAGATTCTTAACCACTGTGTCACCAGGGAAGCCCCATGGTGGGACAGCTTTGAGGTACCATTTACACATCAGAGTTCCCTGAGCATCAGGTCGAAGCTAGCTATCACTTGAGGTCACATCTTCTCTTGCCTCCTTTCCCCTTTCCTACCTTGTTTTCCTCACCCATCCCAGGTTTCCCCTAAGAACACTCCCTCAATAAAACAAGGGCAGCCAAATCCCTGTGTCCTGCTCTCCTTCTAGGTGACTCTATTTGAGACACAGAGTTAAGGGAATCCACCAAGGCCAGAATCTCTTGAGGCAGGTTTTCCAGTCGTCTGGCAGGTAAACTGAGAAGGCCAACCATGCAGAGGTCAGAGGAAGACGGCGAGCGTGTACAGGACTCACGGGGAGACAAGCACGTATTTCGATCCCTGGTCCAGGTGGGGAAGGGGCACTTGCGTGGCTTCTGTCCACACAGCACAGGGCGGGGAGCGTCCGACGATTCACAAGTCCTCAGAGACACCCCCACCGAGAGCAGAGCAGGTGGGAAATCTTGGGCTTCCGTCTCGAACATTCTGTGACGTTGGAGACCCCCGGTGCCATTGTGGAAATGGACCAGGACGTGGGCCAGGTGCTACGGTGGCTGAGGAAGGCATGGCGACTCCAGGAGAACAGGAAGGTGCTAAGGGCAAGGAACCCGTCTGCTCTCTCCTCAGGGACAGGGCGGGCCTGTGCCTGCAGACACCGAAAGGGGGTCAGTGAATGAGGGCTCTGAACGCCTGTAAGGCTGAGCGTCAAACGAGAATGTTTACAGTTCACATCTGAATCATGCCTGGATGTCAAAGCACCTCAAAGCAGAATCTGGCCTACATATTAATCAGCGTTCTCCAGAGAGACAGAATCAATAGGATATACATGTACGGTGATTCGGTAATTTATTAATTAATGCTAAGCAATAGGCCTATGTGATTATGGAAGCGGAGAAGTCCCGAGGTCTTCAGCTGGCAAGCTGGAGGCCCAGGAGAGCCGACTGTGTACGTTCCAGTCGGAAAACCGGCAGGCTTGCTCAAGAAGAGCTGATGTTTCAGCTTGAGTCTAGAGGCAGGAAAAAGACCGAGGCACTCAGGCAGGAGGAGCTCCCCTTGCCCGTGAGAGGGTCAGCCTTCTGTGTTAGACGAGGCCCACCCACGTTAGGGAAGACAATCTGATTTACTCATTCTGCAGGTGCAAATGTCATGCGCATCCAAAACACAGCTTAACCAAGTATCTGCACACCCAGTGCTCAGTCAGTGATATATAAAACTAATCATCACAGCCCTAGTTACACATGAACCAGCTCTGTCCTCCAGCTGCACGAGATTAAGGGCCTGACATATTTCCCAAGTAGGTATGGAGAGAGCTCCAGCCACTAGAAATGAGAGCCAACAGCCCTTTAAGAATCCGGAAGACAAGCAGGTTCATGAACACAACAAATATTTATGAAGTTCTGATTAAGAGGATTATGGAAAGCTGCTATGGGCAAAACTGACATGCAAATATTACAGGTAAAGTCAAGACTTCTGAGGCTATACTCCTGAGACATACGTGGAGGGGAAACAAATTCCCTTTTCAATTCTCGTACAATCCTGGGCTTATCAGGAAAAACAACAAGGGTCTGGTGCTGATGCTTCCTTTCAACACCAAACACTCCAATTTCAGACTCACGGGCAACTGTAAGTGTCTAACTAGAATTTAAAACCACTGTTGGGCGTTCAGTAATTTTTAATGAACATCTTGTATTTATGATAAATGATAGTGGTCTTCCATTTATATTAGTGATATAAAGCGTTCCTTATAAATAGCTGTAATTATGAATCTACGTATATACAAAGGTAAATTAAAAACAAGTGATATAACAGAAAAGCAAACAGGACAAAAGTTGTGAAGGTGGTATAAAAGTGAAGTTTGGGAAACACTGTTTCACATTATCAAAAATGTGAAAAACCACAAAAAAGGAAGGTGGCCGTAAACAAACGGGTCTTGAAAAACTCTAGCGAGAGAAGATGAGGCGACAGCCAACAGCCCTCCACTCAGAGTCAGCGATGACACAGAGTGACTGTCACATCTTTATTCTTGTGCAAACACCACGCTCGTTCTCAGGAAAGGAGGAACTCAGAGCTAACGGAGATAATTCCTGAGCCCTTCCTGGGAATTACAGCAACAATCACTCCCACCTGCCATGGGTCCAAAAGCCACGGGAAAACAGGCCAGGTCAGGGATATCTCAATGAATTTCCATGAACTTACTTCTATTTTATTTAACTTAACTAAAGGACTGAGCCAAGTTTCCTTAAACTCAGATATGCCCACAGATGGTTAGTTAAGTATAAAGGTTTAATTTCTGATTAAAAAAAATTAGCCAAGGATATTGATTAGAACATATTCCAGGTAGATGTTATCTGTGCATCAAACTATCTCGAAACGTAGAGGTGTAAGACAACCACTTCTTCTGTTCGTGGATTCTGTGAGTCTGGAATTTGCAGAGGGCGCCAGGGTGACAGCAGGTCTCTGTTTCACAACGCTGGGAAGCTGGAGTCATCTGCAGGCTCACTGGTTCGCTTTGGGTCTGATGGTTGACGCAGGCTCAGTTCCTATCCACGGAGGCCTCTCTACGTGGTGTCTCCACGTGAGCCAGAATGAGCTTCCTCACAGCATCGTGGCCAGGTTCCAAGATGAAGCATCCCATGAGTGAGACAGGAACAGATGGAAGCTGTATCATCTTTTATGACCTGACTTCAGAAGTCCTACAATGTCCCCTGTACCACATTCTAATTAGTTCGCAGCAACTCAGTAAGGGCGGCCCCATTCTAGGATGGACTTAGACTCTTTTGCTGAGACAATGCCGAAGACTTTGCAGGCAAGTGTCAAAACCACGACAGAAAGGATTAACAGCAGAGGAACACTACACACCCTGCATCCTGCCCTCATCTCCCCTTCTTACAGTCTCCCCACTCCATAGCCATCATGATGACCATGAAAACCGTCCACATTATCACCCAAACGCCAAGTTCTAGTGCTTCATGCTGCCTCTTCTTCATTTCAAGGTAATGACTTTCACAACTGAAAAAGTCCAAGGAAACGAGGAAGGAAAGAAGGTGAGAAAGGGACGGGTGAGAATGGGATGAGAAAAAGAAGGAATTAACAAAGAGAAAAAAGGCAGAAAGAAGCCTACATTCCTTTCCTTTGTCACAAGCCTACACTGAAACACTGCGATGCTCAAAGAAACCAATGCCAGAAAGATCTCCCGAGGAGACACAGTGTAAGTACGTACCTTTGAAGTCACACATTCTACGAAAGGGTTTGGAAATCACTGAGCCGTCCCTTAAAAAGTAGAGCAATCAGCACCTTAATGTGGGTGTGCTTCTCGGTTCCAAGTTCTAACCTCAGCTCTAACCTTGGACGTGTCACGCTGCTGTGTCAAATACCAGCCCTATCTCTAAGGAACACAGGCAATTAAACATTGACCGAGGTGTGAGCCACCTGTGAGCACTCCTGAGTCTTCCACAGCCCAGTCAAAACAGATTCATTTCAAAGCAAACACAAAAAAACCAACCAACACAACAAGCAACTTCCTACAAATGATACCAACTAATTTCGACATTATCTTAATACCAAACATAACGTGTTGGAGGTTACAGTGACACCAGTGTCAACTGCTCTGCAGTTGATTTGATACTGAAAGTTGGGTAACTCTGTTAATGATGATAATCTGTTATTCCGAAGGAAACAGAGTGACTGGAATTTTAAAATCATCGCCCAGTTTCTACCACCTCCTGTGGCTATTGAGTTCCCAGGATTCTTGGATTCCTGGTGGTTCCCTAATGGAACAGACACCCCACATCTCATACGATAAGCCAAAAGAGAAAGTAATTCATGGGTTTGTTTTTTTTTCCTCCCTAAGTGATTTATTTCTCCTGGACTTGTGTGAATGAGTCCTAAGCAATAAGGCCATCTCCTTGAAGAAGCCTTCCCTAAACACTCAGCCACCTTGTTAATTCATTGGTTTGTTTGTTCCTTCATGTTTTATCCATCAAACCTGGATGAATTTGGGTAGTGCATGAAATATTGGGACTCAGAGACTGATGAATGGTGGTGCTGCATATTATGGGGTGAACTGTGTCACTCCAAAAGATACGATTGGGATTTCTCTGGTGGCTCAGTGGTTAAGAATCCGCCTGCCAATGCAGGGCACACGGGTTCGAGCCCTGGTCCGGGAAGATCCCACATGCCGCAGAGCAACTAAGTCTGTGTGCCACAACTACTGAGCCTGCGCTCTAGAGCCCACGTGCCACAACTACTGAAGCCTGCGTGCCTAGAGCCCGCGCTCCACGACAGGAGAAGCCGCTGCAGAGAAGCCTGCGCACTGCACAAAGAACAGCCCCCACTCGCCGCAACTAGAGAAAGCCCGCGCGCAGCAACAAAGACCCCAAGCAGCCAAAAATAAATTAATTTAAAAAAAAAAGATATGATGAAATCCTGGACCCAAGTGCCTGCGAATGTGACCTTATTTGGAAATAAGGTCTTTGCAGATGATTGAGTTAAGAGTAGAATGAGCCCTAATTCACTGACTGGTGGGTGTCCTTATGGGAAGAGAAGAGACAGACACACAAGGCGAAGGGGATGTGAGGAGGGAGGCAAAAGCTGGTGTGATGCACCTACGGGTCAAGCAACACCAAGGGCTGCCAGCAATGCCAGCAGCAATACCTTTGCTAAAGGAAGGGCATGGAACAGATTCTCCCATAGAGCCTTCTGAGGGACCAGGGCCCTGCTGACACCTTCATCTGGGACTTCTAGCCTCCAGACCTGTGAGAGAATGGATGTCTGTTGTTCTAAGCTGCCCAGTTTGTGGTACTTTGTTACAACAGCCCTGGGAAACCAAGATGCCACATGAATGCGACCAGCACCTGTAAAACACCTACTAGGCGTCAGGGGCTCCTTACAAGGCGCTCAGCCTCCCGAAATGCAAACGGAAACAAATAAAACACACGGTTACCCTTGAGAAACTCTTAAGGGAAAGAAGTGAGGAAGAGATATATCTGGAAAACTCCACATATACATAAAACCTCATCAAATCATGCTCACTGCTCCCCAGAAAATGTCTCCTGGAGGGTGCAGGAAATGGTCGTGCGGTACTTATGCAGAGCTTACAGAATGTAGTTTTCAGTCCCAAGGGCAATGAGATGATTTTGATGTAAGCCGAGAGGGAAGTGCATGGAAATGCTTTCCCAGCTCTGGGGAATTTTGTCATTTCACCGGGGGCTTCACACGAGGGGGTTTGCTTCTCCAAATTCCCCAAGCCAAGGGTCACTGACCAGCCTGACTATATGAAGTAAGGATATGCCAATAACTCTGATAGTTGATTACAGAGATGGTCCTCATTGCGGGTACGATATGCTAAAAACTACGCGCCTTGACTGCTTCTGGAAGAAGTAAGGACACGAATGAACGAATGGACGGTTCTTCTTATGAGTTGCTGCTAAAAGTTATGTCAACGAGAACTCTCATTTTCATAGAACACGGTGGAAAATCAACCTGCAAGGTACTGTAGAGATAATGCAATCCAACTACTTTATCACCAGGGACTTTGTTCATTCCTGGCACCCAGAGCCCCTGGAAGAGGGTCCCATCTGTGACAGGCACTCCCTAAAGATTTAATTATAGATGATAAATGAAGGGCTGAGACCCAGAACAGGGGGATGAGGCGAAGCCTGCTTAGACCCTCACTAAACGCACTTCTCTCTTCTTCCAGGACATCCTTAATTCTTGCCAGCGAAATGAGGGTGGACGTGAGGGACGATGCTTCCAGGCCCGGCCCAGTAACATCCCATGTGGGTGATGCTTCCTCCCTCTGCTCTTCTGCTGGGTGTGGACGAGAGTGTGCCATGGAGGCCGTCGGGTGATGGTGAAGGCCCTGGATGGATAAAGCGTAGGTCCCTGAATGACCCACAAGAGACTATGACCAGAGCTATAAATAAATCCTTATGATATTAAGAATTAAGTGTTCAATCACTGAAATTTTAGGGTTATCTGTTACATCAACTAGTTTAGTCTGTTGCCAAGGAATGGAGAGCAAGGTCCCTTTTTGACCTTAGCAGAGATGGGAAAGCAGTGAGCAACTGTCAGGAGTGACCCCAGAGGGGGCTCCCATGGCCAGATTAGCAGCAAGGCTGTTGACGTTACACAGCAGCTCTCGGGATCTGTGAGAGGTGGGTAAGAGAAGGTGGGGGAGAAGCGTGACAGAATAAGGGGAAGCTGGAAGGAGAGACATGAGCAGATAAGAACAAGGCGCAAGACGTATTTTGTGGCTTATGTTCATTTATAATCACAGCCCGGAGCAATCGGGCATCCTGCAGTCGCCCTTACCTCTGCTGCCTCAGTCCTCATGGAGGGAAACTTTTAATAGCAAAGGCCACCGTGACAGACAGTGACTCCAAAAGCAAGAAACTATGCTTTATGGCGCTGGGATGTCTCAAAAGCTCCCTAGGTGATCCTAATATCTTACCAGAGTTGGGTACTGCCGGAGAGTGAACTTGAAATATAAATAAGAAAGTAGATGCTCTGTAGCTACTGAGAAAGCTTGGCCATCCTGGGAGGATGCCCCGTTCTCCACTTCTGTTGGCCAACAGGGAAGCAGCCTACCTGCATGGCTTTTACCTTTACTTTTCCTCACTCTCCTCTAGTCCTTACAAATGTTTTCTGGTTTAATCCAGGTGCACACAATTCCCAGATTCCTTGTATCGTTTTCTATGCCTTTGTTTATTAAAAAAAACCCCAAAACAGTAAAACCCCAGCAAACTATAGTTCCTTTAAATCTTGCTCCAGTTTTGTCCCTCTTCTACTCCTGTAGTCTCTCCACCACACTAACCAGCTGGTGAGCCCTCACAGCCATCTGACGTACAACAAAGCTGTTGGAGAGATAGAATGACTGCTGGCGTTGTTCACAGTACTCCATGAAATAAAATATGGTGGAAACCACGAAGCTGCCACTATTTATAGGGTGCTTCCTACATGCCAGGAACGGTGACAACTGATGTCTATTTCATAGTCACTTTCAGATGTTATCGTGATCATTTAATCCTCAAACATCTCCATGAGTTAGATACTGTTATCATCTCCATTTTATAGATGAGGAAACTGAGCCTAAGAGGGTTGAGTGAAACTGCCCAAAGTCAGGTCATGCAACTGGGTGACAGAGCTGGAATGACACCCCTGGAGCCAGTGACCGTAACCACTACCAGAGGCCGTGGGCATTGGTCTCTTCCACTGGACAGACAGGGAGCATGCCCTGTGCTAGCTGTTTCCTCAATCTCTTTTGCCTGTCTTGACAGGTAGATGCTGAACCAATAAATGAATCAATGAATCGTCCTAGTTTTACCTTTCATGGGATTAGGGAATGCATGATCGTGATCTTAAGGCACGTGAAGGAAGATATGACATTAGTGAAAACTGCAGCTTCTTAATTTTTAAAAAAAAGCACTAATAATATACAAAATGCCACCTTCAATGAAAAAAATGGCTGGATTCTAATTTATTTAATACTTTAAATAAACATCTCCTTAATGGGCAGTAAGCATCTGTCCAGCCACATGTGTATAGATGGGTTTCCTGGCATTGTCACGATATCGAATATTCCAGCTTCTGTATATATGTTTGTTTTTGCTCTACATGCCTATTCGTTGGGATAGAAAGCAGGGCCCATTTATTTGTAGGAAAGAAGAATGGAAAATCTATAGAGCACTAGTTACATGATCAGCACTGTGTACAACTTGCCTCATCAATCCCCAGAGCCCCCCCGTGAGGATGCTCTCCGTCACCCAATATCTCAGAAAAGGCTCACGGAGGTTAAAGTCACACAGTCAGTTAAGTAGTGGGATGAGGTTTTGAACCCAGGTGTCTCAGATTTCAAAGCACATATCCTTTCTTTATACAGGGTATTTTTTCTAAAATGAGTGGTTCAGGCTGCCCTGAACTTAACACTTATGACTACTAAAGAAGAAAAAATACCCTGACCTCTGGCCTTAAACATCGTCATACAATAATAACAAGAATAAATGTTATCACCACATATATTTTTTCAAAAGGACCTAGGAATTAACAAGTAAACGGGAACAATATTGTGATGTATTTAAAACTTGAAGAGGAAAAGGGGCACTGGGATATTGGAAGAAAAAAAATTCATTCTTTTTTTTTTTGTGGCACGCGGGCCTCTCACTGTTGTGGCGTCTCCCGTGGCAGAGCACAGGCTCCGGACGCGCAGGCTCAGCGGCCATGGCTCACGGGCCCAGCCGCTCCGCGGCATGTGGGATCTTCCCGGACCGGGGCACGAACCCGCGTCCCCTGCATCGGCAGGCGGACTCTCAACCACTGCGCCACCAGGGAAGCCCCATTCTTTTCATTATGGAAAAATGCTTTGTTTCTTTCTTCAGATAGACATGGGGCACATAGGTTAAGGATACTGTAGAAAGGATGATGGGCCGTAAGGAATTTATGACACTCGCCCATCGTGAGACACAAACCACGTGGTACCCAAATCAAGAACCACAGTATACGGAGATGCGAGGCTGAGAGATTTATATAAATCACATCTACAAGTGATCACGGACGAACTACCTCCAACACGTGGGCTAACAAAATGCAGGAGCTGGCAACAGCAAATCCAAAAACTGAAAGGGAGACCCCCCTGGCACAGCCTCGTCAGCGGTCCCGACGGCTTTTCTGCCGCTGGAGGTGAGCTCTGGGTTTCGTTCTGAGAGGGGGTGGACGGTGGAGGGGACGTACTTGTCTTTTGGTCGGGACCAAATGAGTTTTAAACGCAGCTTTGTGGCCCCTGTTTAAACAGCTGTTTATTCTCTCCCCCAGAAATTACCTAACGTGCTTTTGGAGGCAGCCACTTGGAGGCTGCCTGTCTAACAGACTTGGGGAATAACCTGAAACCCTGCAAGAGACCAACAAGCGGAGACCAGTGGAAATTTATAGCGTAACCCAAGCTTATGGAATCATAAACGGCGAGGGTTTTCTTTTATAGAGTCAGAGCCTCACGTTCAATTCCAGGGTCAAGAACATGAAACACTGGCAGGCTTCCTAGGACAAATACAGTGGTCTGAAATCCTCAACAACTGGCTCTGGTTTTCAAAGACACATTATGATAGAAGATCCTGAGGTAGAGCGACGGGTTCCTGAGGACTTTTCCAGAACAATGGTGTCATTTTTAATAAAGGAAAGAAAAGGTGGTAAATTTTGGAACATACAGGGAGGTGTAAGTGCTTTTTCTGTTCTGTGTGGTTTTGTTTTTAAACCTATACGGCCACTGGCAAGCAAAATTTCTTGAGAGAAAAAAGAAAATAATTTAGAAAGAGCTATACACCTGTCATATACCTGTCATTATTATGAAGATTCTCTGTGTCTCACACGTGCACATAATCTTCAAGTCTATCAGACAAATCACACTGGGCCTGAAGTCTTACTGGTGGGGTCTAGAAGGAACACATCAATTCTCAAACACTAACAATTTTAAATTAGGACAAGAAGGAATGTTGTTAGTAAGATAGAGAACAGGAGGGAGGCATTTTCAACTTGCAGAGTAACAATGCGATTAAATTGAGATCCTTGTTTCCTGAACCCAGTCGGTTTGCAAAATGTACAGTAATGCTTTTATATGGAAATTATCTAAACTCAAAAAACCTTTCTCTGTAAATTGAATTGAGACAGGCTTAGAGTAGAACACTTTGGTGAAAACGTGCTTAAAATGAATAAAACAGTAAAGCGAAACAAGTATTTTGCAGAAGAATACGGCAAATAAACGCTAGGTTTTTCTTTCCTTTTTTGTTGTTGTTTATTTGTTTTGTTTTTGATTGATGCCTGTTACGCCCAGAGAAACAGATAAAACTCTCACCTACAGATTCAGTTTTTCACTTGCAACTGCTTAAAGTCAAGTGATATTTTCCATTAGGGAAATTACAAACATTTCAGATGAGGTAAGTATATATAGAAATATTAGGAGCCAGCCTAAGATAGGACAGACTAACCTATCTGAATAAAGATGCCTGTTTCAAAATGCTCTTGCAATGTGCCCAGGGGTCTCTTTCCTTTTTAAAAAATCGTATTTAAAATTCTCCGCCCCCCCCCCGCCGCCTTTTCTTACTTAACAACACGTGTGTCTCCCGTTTACCAGCATTTCATCTTGGCGCTCCCTTCCTTGGATGGCTGCTGTAACATCTGTAGGCTTTTTCACTGCACGTGCAACAATATCCCCAATGAGCCCACGTACACTTTTAAGGCAAGCTTGGTATCTTTTGATTTTCCTTCTCTCCTTGAACTGACACCACCTAATAGATTTAGCAAGCAGTGGTCTCACAAGAATGAATGAGCAGGGAAAGTTAAGCACACTAGCAGTGGGGAGTCTCCCCAGAATAACCCACTGGACGTGATCACTGGCACTGTGTCGATGGCTAGCTGCCAGACACCGCGCTTAACACAGTGAGTGCACTGACTGCTTCCGTGACAATGTGATAGACTAGACAATGAGCTTTGAGGGGAAAGGGATTACCCACAACCAGACAGATGATATGTGACGGGGCTTGGATCTGAAACCAGGTGTAAGGACCAGTCTTAACCAATCCCCTTAGCTCTGTTGGACAGGAATTCTGCTCATCCATTTACGCCCTCAACGCTACTGCTTTCTACAGTGCCTGAGGCCTTACACAATTTGTAAGAAATGAATGAATGACGTTTCAGTTCCATTTACTTCGAAGGAACCCCAGTTGCTATTTTCCCCAGATCTTGGAACGGTACCCCCCAACCCATCTCTCTCTCCTCAGCTCTATCCATCCCTTTATTCATTTCTCCCCCGTGTGAATCAGCAGAACATTCCTGGCGTGTATTAGGGGCTCCATAAATATGTGTCACCTAAAATAAACACTTCCTTTTCAAAAACTTTCCTTACAAAAACTGGGAGTCTCCTAAGCTATGTATTTTCCCCATCAAGATTATGGAGAGGGACACAGAACTTATCAAGGTAGTCATTCATTAATATTTATGTCAAGTATTCAAACATGATGCTTTCCATTCAAGTCTGGAAAACAGCTGGAAACTTCATAGCTAGTTATAAAGTTTGGCTCCAATTATAAAGTTAACCAAAAAAAGCATCAAATTTATTGAACTCCAAACACTGTAAAAACTCAGTGATAACTCCTGAGCCAGTCTCTCTCTCTCTCTCTTTTTTTGGAACCACAATAATTCTTTTACGATGGTATCCAGTGAGAATCCCTCATGGAATTTTCTCTGAACGTGGAAAGGCACATGGCCTCTGTGGTAATACAGCTGCGTCACGACATTATTGTTTACAAATGTGCAAAATAAGTACCCAGACCAATAAAAAATAATAACTTGGGCATCCACAGAGAAGAGATACTATAAACACGCAATGGCCCATACTTTCTCTACAAATAACTGTTGAAGCAAAAATACAACCACCAAAACCCCTTATTTCAAACCCCTTCTCATAAAGCAAATAGCGCTGGCCGTCCGGCAGCTAATACCACTGCGCTTTCCCAAGCAAAAATGCTTTCTTGTTAACATTTATCATTGAGGTGCCATTCAAGTAATGGCAGTCAAAGTGGATCCATTTACCATAAGCCACTTGGTGCTGAGGCTACTCTGTTTTGAACGGGTTTCAAACCAGCACACAGCTTCCCCACATCACCAAAGAGGTGGGAAGGACAGAGAGACGAACATAAAGAGATGGCGGGAAGGAAGGAGAGGAACAACACGGAACCTTCCGAATATGTTGACAACTACCATCCACCGCAATCCTCCACCAGATCCACCAGAGACCAAGCCTGAGGAATCCTGCATGTGAGGCTCCAAAGCAGCAGTGAAGTCTTGCCCTTCCGGGCTTCTGCCTGGAATACTCCTCTCCCCTCCCATTCCACCTCTTCCGTATGTCGAGGGAAGCTCCTGGTCACTCATCAAAACCCAACTCAACTCTCTCCTCCTCCAGGAAACCTTCCTTGTCCAACATCAGAGAAAGCATACCATCCCCTTCACAGCAGTACCTCTGAACCCACTATCAATTCAAGCACGAAATGCACAGCTGCTGACCACCTCCCAAGAGGCGAGCGCGGCTCAAGAGGCACTAGAGATAGAGTGGTGAACCAGATGGACAAGAAACTTGCTCTCTCTAAACATGTCCATCCATACATAATATAACAGCAGGCAGGATTACATTAGCACATTATCTCAATTGTATTCTATTGGGTTCTACACTTACTGCAGTTATGATGCTGTCTCCCACGGCAGACTACGAACTCACTCACTGTATCTCTGTATTCACATGGTTTCTCAGTTCAGCCGTGTCTGTGGAGTTGATTTACATTAAAATTTTAAAACCACATTAACTATTTCTACAGTCTGGATCAAGCACTAGGCCGGCCTGGGGAGAGAGACTAAATTTATACTAAACACCTCTGCCCTTGAGGAGCTCAGAGCCAATGCCCGGGCAACTCGTAAAATGATCATAATATGAACAGAAACGCTTACCCTTTTCTACTTTTCAGGGCAAACGTCACTTCCTGTCATCCTCACAACAACTGTGAGAGTTGTTATTAGCCCCATTTTACAGCTGAGGACACTGAGGCATCTCCCTATCCCCTGATTTTGGTAAAAGGGGCAGGATAGACCTCTTCCGAAATGAACACAATAGAAGCCTCACGAAGCTGGCGAGATCAGGTAAAAGATGCCTGCTTAAAGAAACGGGGACACGCCAGAAGGGTGACGGGTGATCGGGAGGGTAAACTGAGGCTACCGATGAAAAAGACCCTGGGCCATGGTTATCCAGCAGCACGATGAGGAACACTCTTCCTCGGGATCCATGCTCTAAGGAAACCTCCCGGGAGGGGGTCCCATGGGATTCTATCTCATGTCACAAGAAGAGCAGCTCAGGGACCTGAGAGGGGGGACCTCACCTAAAATGGGGGGTGCAGGTGGGACGAGGGACTAACTCCAATGTTGGAGGGAAAGCAGAAGTTAGCAGCTGTATTAGTTCCTAGAGCTGCTGTCACAAAGCACCACAAATGGGCTTAGAACAGCAGAAATTAACTGTTTTGCAGGAGTAGAGGCAGAAGTCTGAAGTCCAGGTGTCAGCAGAGCCATCCTCCCTGCAAATCCTCTAGAGGAGGATCCTTCCTTGCCTCTTCCAGCTTCTGGTGGCCCCAGATGTCTCTCAGCTTGTGGCAGCGTTAATTCCTACCTCTGCCTCTTTCTTCAAATGATGTTCCCTCTGTACCTCTTCACATGGCCTTCCTTCTGTGTGTGTCTCTGCCTCTCTGTTTAAATTTCCCCTTTATTGGGCTTCCCTGGTGGCGCAGCGGTTGAGAGTCCGCCTGCCGATGCAGGGGACATGGGTTCGTGCCCTGGTCCGGGAGGATCCCACGTGCTGTGGAATGGCGGGGCCCGTGAGCCATGGCCGCTGAGCCTGCGCATCCAGAGCCTGCACTCCGCAACGGGAGAGGCCACAGCAGTGAGAGGCCCACGTACAGCAAAAAAAGAAAAAAAAAAAATTTCCCCTTTACATAAAGAAACTAGTCATACTGGATCAGGGCCCCCCCTAATGACTGCATTTGAACTTGACCACCTCTGTCAAGATCGTACTTCCAAATAAGGTTACATTCTGAGTTACTGGAGGTTAGGACTTCAACATACCCTTTTGATCCTTTGTGGGGGGCATGGCAGCAGGGCAGTGGGGGCCAAATGACACAGTTATGAAAGAGCATCTGGTCCCTGAGCAGATGCTTTGGTCAGCAGCCCAGCAGCCCTAGCTCCTGCAGACTCCTGCTTGCTGTCCCAGCAGCGCAGGTGGCCACGTGACACAGTCCCTGCCCGTCAGACATATCTGGAGAATCACACGGCTGGTGACCCACAACTCTGACAAGTGTCGAGCTGTCTCGCCAGCTGACCCAACGCCAGCGACCACCGCCCTCTGGGCTTCTAATTAAGCCAGAAAAGAAGAGGCCCTGTTTGTTTAACCTAATTTGACTTAACGTTTCCTCTAACTTGCAGCTGAACTCATTCCTCATTGATAAACCTTCTAATTGGTCACTGTGTTTCCAATGCTCATCCAGCACCATCCATTCTCTACCCAGCAGCCAGGACACTGGCAGGGGTCCTATCGTGCCAATGCGACAATTTCATATGTCACAGCTTATGTCAAACGCATGTCATATCTTACATATCAAACAGAGATCATACATGATGTCACATCTTATACGATATCAAACATACCATGTATCATATATCACATATCATATACCAGTCTGTCTCTAGCTCCTTATTAGCTAGAGTAAAATCTCAAGCCCTCACCATGGTGTGCAAGGCTCTTGAGATGTGGCCCTGGCCTGCCTCTCAGCCTTCACCTTGAATTTCCCGCTGCCTTTACTCTGTTCTAATTCCACTGCACCTCTTCAGTGCCTAAAACACGCCAAGTTCCGTTCCTTCTCACCAAGCTCCAGTGGTGGCGACTGTTTCCCCTGCTTGGAACACTCTACCACTGCATCTCTGAGCACCTAGCTCCTCGTCATTCTTCGTGTTAGAAGGATGCTACAACAGTGCCCTTGCACAGGCAGGTCGAATGAAGGAGAGAGAACCAAACGTTCCTTGAGCACAATCGTGTGAGACGACCACCTTCTAGACAGAGACCCCACGCAAGAGCTTTGGGTTCACCCAATCCCCTAAGGTCATCATTTTGTCTTCTGTTTCCCGCTTCCCTTCCATCCCACCAAACACAGTCTCATGGAAATAAAACAGGAACTGGGCACATGTGTAGGCATGCAGCCCTCCCAGTCGGAGGGAGAGCCAGGACCACAGCTAGGTTCCTTGCCCCTCAATCCCAGGTCTTAGGTCTTTCTTTCTTTCACACGACCACATATGCAGATCAGTACCCGGGTATTAGTCTGCCAGGGCTGCCATAACAAAATACCCACCATGGGTGGCTTAAACAACACAAATTTATCTTCTCACAGTGCTGGAGGCTAGACGTTGGCAGTTTGGTTTCTTCTGAGGCCTCTCTCCTTGCCTTGCAGACGGCCACCTTCTCGCCGTGTCCTCATGTGGCCTCCCCTCTGTGCGTGCCCCCCTGGTTCCTCTGTGTGCCTCCAAATTTCCTCTTCTTATAAGGACCCCAGTCAGATTAGATTAGGTTCCTCCCCAATAGCCTCATTTTAACCTAATCACTTCTTTAAATGCCCTATCTTCAAACACAGTCATAATCTAAGGCCCTGGGGCAGAGGGCTTCAACATATGGATTTGGGGGAACACAATTCAACCCATAATAGTGCAGAGATAATAATAACCTCAAAAGGACAGAACTCTGCTGGTCTGGTTACCAGAAATGATCTGTCTATTCCGGCTCACACGATGCCCTGTCCAGAAGCCCTGGAATCTGATGCTGGCTATTTCTGTCATTTCCTGGCCGTCTGTCTCTTGAGACCTCTAGATAACATTTCATTATGGAAATTTTCAAGCATAGCCCAAAATAGAGAAATTAAATAAATCCATAGTTGACCAAGAATTATCAACATGTGTCAGCCCTGATCTGTTTACCCAAGCCTCCAGATCATTTTCAAGCAAATCCGAGGCATCACATCGTCTCAACTGCAAATGTCCCAGTCTCCATCTACAGTACAAAATGAGTTTGATTTAAAATAGTATCCTACTCCACAAATTAACAATACTTGCCTAATACCATCTGCTACCTAGTCCATATTCAGGTTTCCCTGATTGTCTCAGAAAAATGTCTTTGCGAGTAGGTTCATTTAAATCAAATGAACACGAGCATCACGTGTTACACCTGGAGGCTATGTCTCTTTAGTGCCTTTAATCCACGTAACATTTTGAACTCAAGTGCATGTTGGCTCCGTACTCAGAACACTTCCTCACTTAAGATGTCAAAATGGCGCATCCATCGTCTAAGGTACGAGAACCCAAGGGCTCGGGTCCCCCATGACTGGGAGGGTGTTGTCTTCTACACCTACCCAGCACAGATCAACGAGGGATTTCACCTCGGGAGCGGGGTGCGGCTCCTGAAGGAGATGCTCTTTCCCTTTCCAAGGGAGCTTTGTTCTGAATTTGGATTAATTTAAATGGCGCGTGCACAGAGGGAATTTATAAGACGTGTTTACGGAATAATCGTGACCGATACTCATGCGACGCGTGCGTTTATAAGTGGGGGTGTGTGCGCAGTAGGGCTTTGAGGGGGCTCCTGTGTGCCCCCTCTTTAACGCTGATCAGTACAGTCAATCCCTAACCAGGCAACTGGGGTGAACATTTATATTCAAACTGTGTTGGGTCCCCTTATGGAAGGTTCTTTCATTTGGTCTGTTCGTCGCAAATACATTTATCAGGCGATGTCATTACATAGGGAGAGGAACTATAAAAACACATTTTTAAGCGTTAAGGTTTTACCATTCTGTCATCTGTGCACACTTTAATCACCGAGATCTTTGGGGCTGGTCTTTCAAACTATTATTCCTGAACAGCTGTATGCTCTAAAATTGATAGTCTTCTTAGTTGATGGATCCACAGAAAAAATTGTTAAATATTCAACAAAACTCCGAATGGCTGCAGCCACCTAGTCTTAAAATTTCCCTCCAAAGCATATATAACAGCTTGATATGAGCATCTTACTCCTGTTTACTGAAGCAATTATTCAGTCGTTGTTACTGAATAAGCCCCAGAAACGGTACATTTCTTCAAAAGGAACAGTGATATATTTTTAAATGCATATTACTCCCTATCACTTTGAACACTACAATCTACATGAAACACTGGGGGATTCATGATATATTTGTTTCTCGATCACACAAAGGCCTGACTAGCAAGAACAGTGCCAGACACGTAGAATCTCTGCCTCATTTAGCCAGCTGGCTTTAAAGAAATTCGTATGAAATATTCTCCTGTCGTGACGTGTCCCCTTCACTTTCTAAAATCCCTGTTGAGTGGTCATTAGGTCCTAACATCTGGCCTTGACAAACAGAGAAGTTACTTGTGGTCCAGATGTCAGTAAATGGACGAGCAGAAAATAAGACTGTGCAGAGAGATGCGAAACACACACACACCCTCAGGTCCCTTAACTTTAACAGTATCAAGAGAACAGGTGAGCCCTGGCACATACCAGGTGTGAGCAACACGGCAAAGTGGGGCTGCAAAGGCTTGGTGGGGTGGGTGTGCACGGGGGCGGGGAGGGGGCAATGCAGAGGCAGAAGCAGCCCCACCCACTTCTTGAATGCACTGCTTCCGTAAGCAAGTCTCCAGACAGTTAACTATATATTCGATTGGGTGCCCCTCTACGCCATTTGGGAAACGAGCCCCCAACCGCCTCAGATGCACAGGCCATTGGGTGATCCGGGGGAACAATTAGATGTGGGTAAAAAAAACCTGTACTCAGGGTTCCAGGTGGTCAACCCAGGGGACGTCCATGCAGGAAAAGTCACTGCCAGAGAAAGGGAACGCAGGAAGCGACATAAAATGAACCACAAGTCCCGGCCCTGGCTGGTAAGACAGCAAACTGGCGCTTTGGAACGAGGGGCCTGACGCAAAGCAAATGCAAACTCCACATGAACCAACAAGCGCCGAATGACACGGCAGTTCGTTTTCATGGCGCGTTGAGAGGCCCAGAACGTGAGGGACACGGCAGCGTGTGGACCCGAGAAGCTCTTGGAAGAGCTGCACAGACACCCGAGGGGTTCAGAAGATGCTGTGATGAAGAAAAGACGTACACGGTCTTCATCAGATGAGGGGGGCCACGTCAGAGACGAACAGAATTCACCTGTAAAAACCAGAGCTCAGGAAGACGGACTCCCACAGGGCCCGATTACTTCCCGGAACCACGGGGGCCGGGAACCTGCAGGCTTCCCTTCAGCAAAGCACTAGCCAACACACTTCTCTCTGTGATCGCCGCCTAGCTAAAATGAGTTAATCTCGTTTTCCAGATGAATTGTCATTTTTGTCTCCCACAGGCTGTGATTACAGGATAAAAGCATGGTGTTAACTGGAGGGCTGGGGGGCGGCAGGGGGCACTCTTCAGGGCCACATTCCACGCACAGGGAACCGGCCAGTTTTCATCCTCCCATTCCCCGCCCCCCTTTCTATTTTTAATAGAGTTAGAAGAATGCAAAGAGTCTAATCGGAGGGAACTCTGAAATGACACGCAGGGCGATAAACCTTTCGGATGAATTATGTCACCTCGTAAGAGGTCAGAGGCCCAATTTATCTTCGTGTTTGGAAACACAGTTTATGGTCCTGACAAAATTTAAAACACATCTAGGGCAAAATAAACGTGTAAACGGCACTGCGTTTTCAACTCTCTCCCCCCTTATTTTTGAATTGCTCCTGAAACATCAGTCAGCAAACAGGTATGTGCAGAGAACCTGTTACCTGGAAAGCATATTCTGCTAGGTGCTGTGAAGAAAAAAATAAATTTCAAACCAACATCTGGGTTCTCCCTGCAAGGCGCTTTATACCTCTGGGTGACGATGCACATCATTTTTCGTTTTAAATTAAAAAACATTTTTTTGGAGTGTAGATGCCCATAATGAATGCCCTTGGAGGCACAGACCCTGGTTCTAATCCCAGTTTTCACCTTTATTAACTAGGGGGATTTGAGCAAGCTGCTTACCCTCTCTGAGCCCGTTTTTTCCATCAGGGAAGGGGTACCCAACTTTCAAGGTGGCTGTAAGGAGATGTAATACAGTATGTGTAGCTTTTAGCAGGTGACAAGTGTTTCACGAGGCATAACTTTGAAAATAATTATGATTTCCCAGGATGCTTATGGAATCAGAGAATGATATGCAGACCATGTGGTAGAGTGGGGTGGAAACAAAAAGATGCCATAAGTAGGGGCTGATCCAACAGATAAAAGTACAGGCTGCCTTCCCTGGTGGTTGAGAGTCCGCCTGCCGATGCAGGGGACGCGGGTTCGTGCCCCGGTCCGGGAAGATCCCACATGCCGCGGAGCGGCTGGGCCCGTGAGCCATGGCCGCTGAGCCTGCGCGTCCGGAGCCTGTGCTCCGCAACGGGAGAGGCCACAACAGTGAGAGGCCTGCGTACCGCAAGAAAAAAAAAAAAAAAAGTACAGGATGCCCAGTTGAATTCTAACTTCAGATGGACAACACATTATTTCTTAGTCTAAGTATATCCCACACAATATTTTTAAAGTATTGATGTGTCCCAAACATTGCACAGCCTACACTTATACTAAGAAATTATCTGCTGTTTATTTGAAATTCAAAGTTAACTGGGTGTCTTATATCTTATCTTGCAATGCTAGGTATAGGATTTGAGTCTTACTAGCTACGCAACTCGGGGACAGATATCATAACTCCTGAGGCTCAGTGTCCTCATCTATGGAACAAGGCTAACTGTAAAAATAACACCTGCCCCATTCACATGGTTGTGGTGAGAGTCCAGTTGTGTACCTGAGCGTGTTTTGTAAACTGTACAGTATCATTCCTTTTCTAATGTTTGTGTTTTTGGCTTGTCTGTTTATTGCCTTACAATAGAAACTCATCTTAAGGTTCATCTAAGCCCTTCATTTTACAGAGGGGACTGTTTCGGGGGAGGGGGATTCTTGCCTAAGGCTTTACAGCGGGTGGGAGGGGAAATCCTCTGTTACAAGAAGGTGGTGAGTGCTTCCTCCCCTCCCCCGTGCACATCTTGGCAGCGCCCAGCAGGCCTGCAGCGCCTGGTAGAGCAGTATGTGCTCTCAAAACCACAATGGCACGTGTCAGAGGAGAGTATCCTTCCTAAGGATGATCTCTGACCACTGAAGTATGAAGGGAAGGCTTTAAACCATGTCTATACTTGATTATTCTTTCCTATTCTTTGAGATGGCGATTGTAATCCCGAGAGGGTAGACACTTCAGGCTGCAAAGTTTCTACCTATTTGGAGCACCGCCTGCAGCATTTAGGCCATCTTGGTATAAATCCTGGCTTACCCACTCCCTAGCTGGAAGCAACTTGCTTAATCCCCCCGGACTTCATTTTATACAAGAGTAAGAGGACCTACCTGACCGAGTCATTGGGAATATTACGTAAGAGCGTACATAATACAGCATTATCTCACTACGCTCTTCCTTGGCACACGCGTAGTATGAAATGACTATTAACTTTTTTTTTTTTTTAATGTGTGGGCAAACACACTAAGCAATGAAATCCTAAATTACTTTAGATGATTATTTACCTTAAAATGGCCTTGTTTAAGCACATATTTCTCAGTCAACAGATATAAAAGAGCGCCAACTAAAGAATATGCGGCAGGGGCTCTTCATACTTGAAAAGCTTGACCACCACTGATTTCGAGCACCCCTGGCCCTCATTTGCCAGTCTGCTCCTGATGTGGCAGAGGAGAGCTCTGATTCACAGACTCTTCTTTTTAAATAAATTTCTTTCTTTCTTTAGTTAGTTAGTTATGTCTGTCTGTCTGTGTTGGGTCTTTGTTGCTGTGCGCGGGCTTTCTCTAGTTGTGGGCAGCAGGGGCTACTCTTCGTTGTGGTGCGCGGGCTTCTTCTTGTGGCGGCTCCTCTTGTTGCGGAGCACGGGCTCTGGTGTGCGGACTTCAGTAGTTGTGGCATGAGGGCTCAGTAGTTGTGGCTCGCGGGCTTAGTTGCTCCGCGGCATGTGGGATCTTCCCAGACCAGAGCCCGAACCTGTGTCTACTGCGTTAGCAGGCGGATTCTTAACCACTGGGCCACCAGGGAAGCCCCTTCACAGACTCTTCGGATGCAAACGTCCAGAATGATCAGAGAAAGAACCTGCAAAAAGAGCCTATGAAAATGTGTCCCTGGTCCTTAAGCAATGTTGCAGGTGATGAGGCATGGACACGTGTGCACTGCTGATCTTCTGCACAGGGCATACCTATTTTACATTTGTATATCTGGGGGCTCTACACAAATGTTGGGGGGAAATAAGAGATTTTTCACGCAGGTTAAGTCTGACTAGGGTAACTTTTGAAGATGCCAGGGGAATTTCCTGGTGGCGCAGTGGTTAAGACTCACCTGCCAATGCACGGGACATGGGTTCGAGCCCTGGTCCGGGAAGATCCCACAAACCGCGGAGCGACTAAGCCCGTGGACCACAACTACTGAGCCTGCGTTCTAGAGCCTGCGAGCCACAACTACTGAAACCCACAGGTCTAGAGCCCGTGCTCTGCAACAAGAGACGCCACCGCGATGAGAAGCCCGCACACCACAATGAAGAGTAGCCCCAGCTCTCCACAACTAGAGAAAGCCCGCGCGCAGCAATGAAGACCTGACGCACACAAAGATAAAATAAAATTTAAAAAATACATTTAAGATATCAGAGGATGGCTTTTGTCCTTAAATCCTCCTATTCTGAGTGGGGGTGAAGGGTGGAACTGGGGTGGGAGTAGAAAAATAAACCCCTTAACATGAGACTACCTGAGGGCTCAGAATCAATGCTGCAGCTAAGCTTTTATGACAACTCAGGATGTCAATTATGCAAATAATCTGTTCTTGAAAGGAAACAATTTTATCTTTTTCTTAAAATATTCAATAGTTTACATGGAATATTGTCTCCTTAGGCCTGCTGGGTAAGTGACTGATTCACTTCCAAAGGCAGTTTGTCCCCTAAGTCAGGTGTAGGGGTAGGTGCTGGGGAGAACCTTCTGAGAAGGTGATGGGCCCATCTGTACTTATGGGGACACGAGTCAAAAGGGAGATTTCAGGTTTGAGAAAGGATGGCCCTAAAGTCTTTCTTCTTCTGGATGAATTGTCAATGCTTCCATAATTGGAAAGACATCAAGTTCTAGGGGATACGGGACCAAGTACCAGGACAGAGACAGGCTGTGGAGATCCTGAGTTCTCCTCTTCCTCCCCTGCAGCTTCTTTCTAGTTGACAAATGAAAAGGTTCAGAAAAAGAAATGAAAAGATGGAAAATGAGAAGAAGAGTTTGGGTCCGGAGAAAGCTACAGAGAGATGGAGCCCTTGACTACAGAAAGGAAGAAAGAAATGGGAGATGGAATTGTGATGGGGTCAGGGTGACCCCAAAGAGAATGTTCTTGGAGAAAACACCTAACCTAATGGCAGAGGCAGAAAACGGCACAGATGCTTTAACCTGACCCGGGAAAGAAAGAATAAATGTGTCTAAGGATATAGGTGTGGGTGTGGGAAAGTTAAAGGCAACTGTCTTCAAAAAGCTGCCCTGATGGTCTGGAAAAGAATATACAGAGTCAAATGAGAGAAAAGTTACTCCAAAAAGGTATACGTACTTATCTCAGGCATTTTCTTTTTTGATAACTTTATTAAATATGGAGCTTGACAAGATGAAAATGTTTGAATTAAAATGCATTTTAATAAGCCATAATGGCAAAGAATATTTTTTAAAAAGTATACATATATGTGTATAACTGAATCACACTTTGGTGTACAGCAGAAATTAACACATTGTAAATCAACTATATTTTGATAAAAAAATGCATTTTAATAAACAAGGTGTGATTATGTTTATGATCAAATATGAGTGAATTCAGGTTTTAATAAAAACCTGCCACCTGTGACTGCAAAGTATATGCCACTAGGCAGTAAGCTTCTCGAGGATACAAATCTATCTAACTCATGTCTATATCCACAGCATGTAAACCACGCTCAACACTCAATAAAGGTTATTTAGTGAATATACAGATGGATGCCTATACCTAGCAGGCCAGATTCCTTAATCAAGATATACCACCACCACCTGGTGGCAAAGTACCAGAATTGCAGGAATAGGGGTTTGGTTTTGTTCTTCTTTTTAATTAGTATGCACAAAAGCAGTCTCCTCTGATGGTGTACATGGCATTCCACAGAGTCACCAAATACAAAGAAGTAGAGGAAGTAAAAAAGCAAATAAATGTTAAACTGTTTTGTTCCGATAATCCCAAACAACATCAGCTTTTCCCAGTCTTTTCCTGTTATTTTAAATATTTGTTTCATGAAATCCTCCCAATTTTTTAGGCTGCACAACTGCAGACTAAGAGCAGAGCTGGGTTCTCACATTAGCTTAGCAAGCGTGTAAGGGGGAAGGGGCGCTTGACTGACAACTGACACACTGATGACAGAACAAAGGCAGAGCTTCCACTCGGCACACTGCTCATTTTCACAGCCACATTTGCCTGTCCTTGTTTTCCTATTCTCTCACAAGAAGACCCTTTGACTCTTTCTGCTTTGTTTTGTTTTACGTTTCACACAGGCTATGTTGTCAGCTACGTCCGGAAGCTACAATGAATATAAAGTGCTGGGCAGGACAACGTTTGATAAATGTAAACAATATGCAGAGAGAAAACCTCTCAGATGAAAAATCCACATACATTTTTAACGGCCGTCAGACTGAATGCAAATGGCTTTGGAAAATCTAAGTGGTTGGCTTTTTAATATCAAAGAAAATCACAGCCTTTTCTCTAGCACTAAAAACACCACTGCACTAAAAAGGAATCAGTAACCAAATAAAACAGGGAGCTGATCTTCACGCAAAAGTCACTGCCGCTGCCCTAACCTTAGAAGCAATGTTGCCCTTCTAGAAATGTTAAATGGGACCTAGGGTGAGCGAACGGGGAACGCTGCTATTTTTTAAGGCCCCCTCTTACAAAAATAAAATAAAATACAAGAGTTGGCCCGGCTCACAAATGAAGCCACGTGATGTCAGTGCTTGGAAACTGCTGGGTCTCAGTTGTTTTCCAAGTCACCGCACTGGCAGTCTTGCCTGAAAGAAAGGAGTCAATAGGGAGAAAATAAATAGAGCATTTGCAGAACTCACCCAGCAGCTTGGAAAACTGTCTGCTTACCATTACACAGTTTTAACATGTCATAATCATTTTCACAGTTAAGACACCCTTCCTGCAGTTTAGACCAAGAATGCATGACTAATTTTAACCACTTGTGCAAATCTCCTAATGGAAATTTCAAACAGCTTTTATGGATTAGAGTTTCGTAAACTGTATGGAGAGAGCCCAGCAGATACCAAGCTGGAATCCTCCTCACGTTGACCTGTCGATACCTAACGAGTTCCTGGGTAACAGGGGGCGATCACACGGTCCTTACACGAACTCTATTTCTTCCCGGCACCGCATCTATTATACATTCACCGTATAAAAAGCAGAACCAAGTCTCATGACAATGCAGACAAATGAGAACGGAAGGTAGGTGGTGTGTTACCATCTCAAGCCTCACCGGAAACTTTTGGTGAGGAGCAAACTCTAGAGGTCACCCCACCTGTGGTCTCACTAAGTTCAAATCACACAGTGTTAAGGTAGGGAGCAGTGTTCCCATTTTACAGACCGAAACGGAGGCTCAGAGAGGTTGGATCACTGGGTAAGGGTAACACAACTGCTAGTGGTTTTAAAAAAAAAGGAAGAAAGAGTCCCAAGCTGCCCCTTTCCACCATGACATGCTGAGCTGAACAGCAGCTAGAGATTCGAAACACACGGCTGGGCGACTGAAGAAGCAAGTTCCCTTGGAGATGGATGTGACGGTTGTACAACAATGTGAATGTACTTAACGCCACTGAATTAGACACTTAAAAATGGTTAAAATGGGGGCAAGACAGGAATAAAGATGCAGACGTAGACAATGGACTTGAGGACACGGCGGGGGGAAGGGTAAGCAGGGACAAAGTGAGAGAGTGGCATGGACATATATACTCTACCAAATGTAAAACAGATAGCTAGTGGGAAGCAGCCGCATAGCACAGGGAGATCCGCTTGGTGCTCTGTGACCACCTAGAGGGGTGGGATAGGGAGGGTGGGAGGGAGGGAGACGCAAGAGGGAGGGGATATGGGGATATATGTATACATATAGCTGATTCACTTTGTTATAAAGCAGAAACTAACACACCATTGCAAAGCAATTATACACCAGTAAAGATGTTAAAAAAAAAGAAGGCATTTTCCAACTGAGTTGAAAATCATACTGTTATTCAAATATTCAATAAATACGTATTGTGTTCATACTAAGAAAAAAAATGGTTAAAATGGTAAATTTTATGGTATATAAATTTGACCACAAGTGGAAAAAAAAGAAGAATTAAGTTCAAAACCTGCTTTTCACTGAGATTGAGACGAGGAAGACGGCGGTCAGCACAGTCTGAAGAATACCCTGTTTTACCTGCCATGCTAGAAACCCAGAGCGTCAATAAAAACAAAAAAAATTAAGGACAAAAATCCTCCCTTTTAGGAAATCAAGATCAGTGGGACAGTCGGAAACACATCGAGGTTTCTTCTTTTTCTCGGTCCCCAAATTCAAGCATCTGGAGTTCCTGGCGTCTTCTAATCACCTTTATGGGGACCCCAACTCCTCCACTGTTAGCACTGTGCACAGAAGATGGGGGAGAAGCAGGCATTAGGCTCAGAGGCAAACAAGGTGAAGGGCTGCCCGGGTGTCTGCGTTACGATACACAGAGAGAAGGAGCACGGAGGAAAAAAAAATCAAAATTAACGTTCTCCCTCGCGGTTCTTAATTTTCCTCCTGGCTAAAGTCAAGGTCCTCCCAGCCCTCAGCTTAACACCCCATCCTCGGGCGAGGCTTCCCTGATCCCACTCATCACCACAGGGCCCTGTAAGTCCAGAGACTTGCCTTTGAGACTGATTCCCTTTGGAAAGAGCAGAAAGTTCTCCTGTGTTGAGGCAGGAGAGAAACTCTGGGGCAGGTGCTTGCTCTGGAAGCCCAGGGCTCCGGGGGTGGGGCGGGGGGCAGGAAAGAGCGAGCGCTGGCAGCCATCGGGTGGCAAGGATGCACACCCTGGTCCCTTTCTCCTGCAGTGAGCACGGCGGAATTAAAAGGGAGGTGGAGGGTACGGCTGTTCTTAGGAAGCACTTTCCGTGGCCCCAGAGCACACAGTTCTCCTCTACATGTGCTCTGAGAAATGTGTCCAGGAAACACTGGACACCTCTTTGCTCTTCCCTTGCCACTCTCAAGTCATGTTCTGTTTGTCCACCATTGGCTTTCCACCTGGAGATGCAGTCGTGTACCTGCTCCTCTGTCTACGAGCTCCTGGCTGTCAGGAAACCCTACGGGGCCGTTTCTTCCTTTGCCTCTATCACTGGGGCTTTCCCCTCCCGCTTCCCACACCAGGAGTAGAGCCATCGCTGAGGGCAACTCAAGCTGCATCCCCAGCAGACGGCTCACATCAGATGCCCTCTCGGAGCGAGGGCCCAAGCCCCCCAACCAGGTCCCGAGGAGCCCTGAACTGAACTCTCTGGTTTACGAAGTCGTTCAGACAGGTCACCTTTGCGTGTTTTCTTTTCAAGCCCTTCTCCTCCTCTTGGTTCCCAAATCCCCCACACAGAAAAGAAGGAAAGAACAAGGGAGGTGGGTGGAGAGATGGGAGTGGGTGGAGGGCTGTGGGAAAGGGTGGGGAGAGGCGGCGGAGGGAAGCTGGCCTGGGCTCCAAGTCCCGGGCTGCCACCTGCTACATGGCCATGAGATCTGCAGTCTCCTCATCTGTCAAGTGGGGATGCTGCGGGAACATTAGGAAGAAGTAGGGTAACTGAATAACCAAAACAAACACCTGTGCGGCGCTCATTACCTGCCAGGCCCTGTTAAAGTGCGTTCTGTAACACTGTACGTTTCATTCTCACCATCACCCTGTGAAATAAGTACCATCATTATCCCTCCTTCAAAGATGAAGAGATTAGGCACAGAGAGGTTGACTAACTTGCCCAAGGCCACACAGCTATACCTGGCAGGGTCTGGATTCAACCCCAGGCAGCCTAACCCCAGGCAGCCTGGCCCCAGGCTGTGTCCATCACATGACACTGTACTTCTACTGTGGCACTCACTGAAGGCCCTTAATAACCACCGATTCCTTGCCCCCTGCCTTTCGAAATTCTTTTCACCACAGTCCTTGGGGTTGATTTTCAATAAGCTTCAGTCCTCTGGGTGTTGTACTCTCTCAGCTTTCTTCAATTAGCTGGAAATCATTCAATAAACATTCATTAAGCCCCCGTTCTGTGCCAAGCACCCTGCTAGCAATGGCCGCTTCTCCAAGACCTGGCTCTGGTGGCTTTGGCCAGCATGACTCTGAGGTGACTGGAGCCAGGCCCACTGCAGGTCCATAAATGCCGCAAGAAATACTACACAGAAGCACGATAGGGTGGCAAAGCAAGAGGCGGTCCTGTGGGACAGAAGGGAGACCCTAAGTGCTAGCACGGCCCCTCCCCCAGGCTCATGGTGCCCTTGGTCTTTGGACCTCGTTTCTTTGTGCAGCCTGCGCTGACTGTGAACTTGGGCACACCTCCGTAAGTGTCCTTGGTCCACCTACTAGGGCATGTCACAAAGATAACCCTAGGACAGTGCTTCTCAGTGGGGGCGTTGCCGGCATCTTGAGGAAGGGCATTTCTCTGTCCTGCGGGAAAGGCCACACCTGGCAGAACGCTCAGCATCCTGTCTCCCTAGCCACCTACCCTCCCTGAGGCAGACGGTGCCCTGATGACCTTGTAATAAAAACGCCCAAAGTGCGAGGAGGGAAGAGTGCCGTGCTCAGCTAAGAACCACTGTCTTAGACGATGTGACTGCAAGTCAGATGACCCCGTGTGAGACGCCCCGATATTATTTCCTGGTCTGGAGAGACAGAACATAGGGGAACAGGGTACAGAATTCCATTGGGTTCAAAGGTGATTTAGAGCTGCTCAAAAGATAATTAGAGAGAAGAGCCCGAAGAAATGCAAGCCTCAATTCAGCGAGGTGCCACCTGGTGGAGGGTGCAGGTGTCAGTAATCAGAGGAAACAAGTGATCTGTCCTCTTTAAGAAACAGAATCAATGATAATTGTTGCACCTATAAAAAGGCGGTTGTCCTAGAAGCACTGGTGACCATGAGAAAGGAGTTTGCATGTCGCCCAGGAGCCTCACTGGCTGTAAAGAAACCTCAGGATGATGAGAAGCAGACCTAAATTTACATGGCAGGTAACCCCCACACTGCTTGGTATGACATCATGTTTCCTTAGTGCACAGACATCATTTAACCACAGGAAGACTTACATAAAAGGATGAATGCCCTCTTCACAACCGCTCTATGAGATAAGTACTATCATAATTCCCTTTTAAAGGTCAACAGAATAAGCACAGAGAGGTCAAGTTACTTGCCCAAGGCCACACAGCAACATATGGCCACACAGCAACTAACTCCAAACCCAGGCAGCCAGCGTTTGAATTTAACCTAAAAATATCACGCTTTTATGTGAGAATTAAACCTAAAAATATTGAGATAATCAAAATGAGAGTAACACTACTGTGTTGGTACAGCTTCACACACGTGGCACCTTATGAACCTGTGATATTTGAGTTGGGCCTTCGGGAGCAGAGTTAGCAAACTATGGCCCCTGGGCCAAATCTGGCTCACCACTTGTTTGTATAAATAAAGTTTTACTGGAACATAGCCAGGCCCACTCACGTATGTATTTTCTGGGGCTGCTTTCATATAAAGGTTTAACTTCTTGTGACAGACACCAACTGAGCTGCAAATTCAGAAATATTCACTATGTGGCCCTTTACAGAAAGAGTCTGCTCACTCCTGCTCTAGAATTATACGTTAGCCTAATAGTTTCAATTTTAAATGCATAAATAGTAATCACTACAGCACTGTGACTATAGGCAAAAATATCACTAAACTTATAAAAGTATCAGAACATTAAGTAAGCTTAAGGTTCACCATAATCGAAGTTTATTATATAAATAGGCAAATCACTTACATTCTTGGGGAGTTTGTCAGTAAAAATACTTGAAAAGGAAATCAAAATATTACATTTGTAAGTGCAGCTTGACGTTCTCAAGGTCTGTACCTAAATGCACATGAGCTGAAATATTACTCTACAGCTCCTCCAAAATGACTGCTAAAATTTGTCAGGCTTGCAAGCAACATAATAAGAATTGTAAGTTGAATTTACAAGCCTAGAGAAGAGCTGGGATTTGGAATTTGTCACGTGAATAAAAGAACTTTTCATTTTAAAAACCGAGGTAAACCTCTGGACGTTCTCTTCTGTTCACAAAGGCCACCCTAGAAGCTTTCAGAAACCCCCAGTAATAATCTGGATCTCGAATCTTCTACCCTCTGCTGGTCGGTGGGAAAGAGAAGTCGAAGTATTCCAGAGCAAGCCTAAGTCTTGATCGGCACCAACGCCCGAATCCAGACCCCGTCTGCGTTGTCTGACGCAGTGCAGGGTGTGAATGTCTTTGGTAATGGGGGCTGAGCCAGGCCAAAGGATCCCACACAGGAGAAACACCAAGGAAAGATGCCAATGTGAGTTAATTTTTAAAAGACACATACATATACACGTACATATATGTACGTGTATATATATGTATATACACACACACAATGACGACAATGGTTAACACCGCTTTATATTATTTTGTATGGCATTTATAATTCATCAAGCCCTTTCAAGCGCACTATGTCTCTTGATCTGGTGAAATAACGCAGCCATTCGGGGGCAATGTGAGCTGTAGAAGGAGGAAGCCCTGGAGTGATCCCCACCTACAGGTAGCATGGCCTTGGGCTAAATACACGACCGCTTGGTTTTCTCAAAAGTAAGCCAGGGGGAAAAGTGGTACCTACCTCATGGGCAACTGTCAGGATGAAAACAGAGAGCGTGTGAAACGTGGGCTTAGCACCCTGCCTGGTACGCAGTAAGGGTACCATGGTTCTTCCCTGCTGGTCACCGTGACCAGCATCATTCTAGAAAAACCCTGCGAGGTCAGAACTCCAGGCACTACTGTCCCCCTTGGGGAGGAAGACGCCAGGAGCAGAGAGTTTAAACGACTTGGCCGAAGGCCCGCGTCCCCAGGCAGTGGCACCGTATTTCGGACTCCCGGGCCCTGTGTAGGTAACGTGTACTGTGTTCCCGGCCTGTCCCGCTGAGCGTCTCAAACTTGACCACCATCAGAATCAACCCACAGATTGCAGGCCCCACTCCCCGGGAATTCTGACTCAGTGGGTCTGCAGTGGGGTTCAAGAATTTGCATCTTTAACAAGTTTCCAAGTGACCGCAAGGCTGCCGGGTCCGGGGACCCCACTTTGGGGACCACTGGTCTGACTCAGTACAGCCCCGTCAGGGAGTCACCGCTGCCCTCCCTCCCACAGTAAATCTGGTGCATACTCGTGGGCCACTGAAGTGTCTGTCACCTGCTCAATGCTTACTAGATGGCTTTAGTTGATTCTTTTATTTTATTTTGCCCTGGAGCCGTTCAGTCTGGCTTGAGTCTCTCAGCCAACAACTCCGCCCCGATTTCTTTGATCCACGTGAGCACTGGCCCTTGGATTTGGAATATGCCGTTTTCTTTCTAGCTGTGACCTTGGCGGCTCTCCACACAGACTGCCTTTCCAGCTGGGCTCTGCCGTCTCTGATCCAGCCCTGGAACCCCCCTTAGCAGGCCACAGCCTCACAGGTGCGACCTGCGTGCCACTCTCTGATGGAGCCGCCTAAACCCCGCCCCTGCGACCTACCTCTATCGTGAACGACAAGCGACCCTGCTCGCAAACGAGGGCATCCACGTGCCCCGCCATCAAAGCAACTACACGCAGCCAGATACGGCAGGACGGACCAAAACTCATTCTCTGACTCTTTGATTTCCTGTTTCCTGCTTGTAAAAAGAAGAAGAGACACAAAAGGCACAGGAGAGCATGAAAAAGGAACGGGGTGGCGGGGGGAGAAGTGGGCAGGGGGAGCTTTGTTCCCTAGAACTCAGGCCATGTGATGCCTGTGGATATAAATACTGGAATAATAACAATAGGAGTAGGAGTAATAATAACAAGTGGAGCCAGTACCAGCAGGGCTTTCATAGCTGAACAGTATTTTGACAACACATGTTCGTATTTCATTTGAAATTTATGAAACCTTTGTCCCTGTAATCCCACGAGCAGCAACATGGTAAATGAAAGTAGCAGACAGTCCAGATTAATAATATTTTGCTTCGTGTTGGAAGGGCATTTGAAAGAAGAAGCTTGCTTTATCAGTCCCCCGTTTTTACGGTTCCTGGTATTGGAACGGACTGAGGCTTCTAAAATTGGCTGGGAAATATTCATAGACGTGTTATTAATTTATGGGGAACTGAAGGACCCACCTCAAGGTTTAAGTAGGCCATTTAGAAACAGCCAGGAGGAGGTGTGAGATCCGCAGCAGCGTGCGGTGACAAGAAAGCGTGGTGGGGTGACTCGGGGCTTAAATCAAAGGCGGGAAGACGACCCTCCGTAAGCTGTGAGGGTTGATATTCTAATAAAGCGTTCTTACGCGAAAAAGCAATCTGTTCACATATGAATTCTGCCATATGCTTCCATCTTTTCATGGTCCACAAGGCCATGTCAGTAATTTCCAGTAGTTACACGGGCACGCAGGATGCCTTGGCTGGTTAATGTGAATAAATGGGCTGGATTTACTGTTTTTCTAATGCTCAATCGACACACCATGCAGGCTGCTACCAGAAGCAAAGTAGGATTTATGGGTTTGCACTGAATTTCAAATGGACGCAGGAGCAAAACAACGGAAAGGCAGACTGACGTGTCGTCTAATGTTTCCCAGGGAAGGCTGGCGCTCCCTTGACAAAGCTAAGGGTATTGTTTGAGGAGACGGAGGAAAGGCTCTTGCTGTCCGAGTGTTCACAGACGCACTCAAGGACGTGGCCGCAGCCTGCACACAGGCACACATGCCCCGCAGGTCTCTTGGCGATTCCTTGGACCCCAGACCTAACCTGTGACCTTCGCATTTCTAAATTGTCTTTATTTTTTTTAAGTTTTCATTGAAACGTAGTTGATTTACAATGTTGTGTTGGTTTCAGGTGTACAGCAAAGTGATTCAGATAGACATATGTGTGTGTGTGTATTCTTTTTTAGATTCTTTTCCATTATAGGTTATTACAAGATATTGAGTATAGTTCCCTGTGCTATACAGTAGGTCCTTGCTGGTTATCTATTCTATATAAAGTAGCGGGTATAGTTTAATCCCCAAATCCTAATTAATCCCTCCCTACCTTTCCCCTTTGGAAACCGTAAGTTTTTTTTCAATATCTGTGACACTATTTCTGTTTTGTGAATAAGTTCATTTCTATCCTTTTTTCAGATTCCACATACGAGCGACATCATATGATATCCGCCTTTTTCTGTCTGACCCCCAATGTTCACAGCAGCACTATTCACAACAGCAAAGACATGGAAGCAACCTAAATGTCCATCGACAGAAGAATGGATAAAGAAGATGTGGTGCATATACCCAAAGGAATATTATGCAGCCATCAAAAAGAATGAAATGATGCCATCTGCAGCAACATGGATGGGCCTAGAGGTTATCATACTAAGTGAAGGAAGCCTAAATTGTCTTTAAGTCCTGATGTTTTTATGTAGGGTTGCCTCCCTGCCAGCCGCAAAGAGTACATGTCTCAGATCAATCAGCTCCACTCACTGGTTCTAATATCACAGGATTTAACTCTGCATATCTCACACCACAACTTTAGACGGGAAAGAGAGGGTATTTCCATCTTTAATAATTTGCATCGGCGAAGAGAAGAATTAAATCCCTTAGATCAGCACTGCTGGCCGCTGGCACTACCGACACACCAGGCTGGCTAATCCTCTGGAGACGCTGCACTGTGTATCATGGGACACTCAGCAACCTCCCTGTCCTCTACCTACAGATGCCAGTAGCAATGTCTCCCCAGCCCCGACCTCTTGTGACAACCAGAGATATCTCCAGACGCTGCCAGATGTCCCCAGGGGGGCAACATCGTCTGCACTGCCCCAGAGGAGCACCTGCCTCCTGAAATACTGCTGTACGACTGTTTGGTTCTATGTACATGTTAAACAAGATGCACATCCGTTACGGCATATATGTGTCACCCAGATGGGGATAATGTTAAAAAAAAAAAAGAAAGAAAAAATCAACTGCAGGGCTTCCCTGGTGATGCAGTGGTTAAGAATCCGCCTACCAGTGCAGGGGACACGGCTTCGAGCCCTGGCCCAGGAAGATCCCACACACCACGGAGCAACGAAGCCCGTGTGCCACAACTACTGAGCCTGCGCTCTAGAGCCCGTGAGCCACGACTGCTGAAGCCCGCACACCTAGATATCGTGCTCCGCAATAAGAGAAGCCACCTTAATGAGCGGCCTGCGCACCGCAACGAAGAGTATCCCACGCTTGCTGCAACTAGAGAAAGCCCGCACGCAGCAACGAAGACCCAACACAGCCAAAAATAAATAAGTGAATAATAAAACAAATAAATAAATTTATATTTAAAAAACTGCAAAAGTGGGACTAACACAGGGATATATGTATGGTGGCTGACAGAACAGGCAGCATAGTTTTGCCGTGGAACTTGGAAGTGATAAACAGAGGGAAAATTAACTGCAGTACAGAAGTATCCCCCCATGGTATAGAGCGGGACATGCGTGTATGCTGGAGGGGGGCTGGACTTCTAGAATGGCAATAAAACACAGGAGGTGGGTGTCAACAACCCCAGGCCACAAAACCAGAAAGAATATCTGAGTTGCGGACCCAGGAGGGAGGCAAATGATCGCTTTTCAACATGCACATCATCTGCAGCAAAGCAACATACATTTACAAGCGTCAAGCCGCACCTTCAGGAGAGAGAGGTCCGAAAGGCTGCTGGCGAGCTCTGGATACAAATAAAAGTGAGTAATATGATGATGTCCATATGGCTGGGCTTTCAAAATCTTCTGTGGACATCTCTCTCGTAGCAAAGAAGATCCATGGGAGTACATGCGTATTTAAAGACTCGTGTTCTATCTTTTTTTTTAAATTAATTAATTAATTAATTTTTGGCTGTGTTGGGTCTTCGTTTCTGTGCGAGGGCTTTCTCTAGTTGTGGCGAGTGGGGGCCACTCTTCATCGCGGTGTGCGGGCCTCTCACTATGGCGGCCTCTCGTTGCAGAGCACAGGCTCCAGACGCGCAGGCTCAGTAGTTGTGGCTCACGGGCCCAGCTGCTCCGCGGCATGTGGGATCTTCCCAGACCAGGGCTCGAACCCGTGTCCCCTGCATTGGCAGGCAGACTTTCAACCACTGCGCCACCAGGGAAGCCCTGTTCTATTTAAAAAAAAAAACAACAACAAAAAAACAGCAACAACAGACGAAAGAGGCATTCTATGAGATAATATCTGGGTGTGCCTTCCTCTAAACAATAGGGTTTAGTCACCCAAGAAGTTGACTTTTTAAGAAAACGAGCTTTGATTTCCTGTGACTTCTAATAACCTCTGGCACCGACACTCCACCAGGGAAAACTGGGGATATTCACACCCTGATTTAAGGAGCATGAAATTAAGATGGTCATCTTGGTTTGTAGGAATCATAAATCACATACTTACGGGGCACCACTAGCAATCTTAGTCCCCCGACCCACTGTGCCCTCAACTGTAAGTGGAATAAACATGAAAGTGAAGGATCCGGGCATATGGCCCTTGTAGTTGCAGAGGACCAACTATAAATCTACAGGTGTTACCTGTAAGGGTTCATTCGATGTCTTGGAGCCCAAAGGCCCGCATTCTTCAAGACCAGATGTTAGCCAGGTGCCGGCAACTCTACAGTGAGTGGGCATCGCTCTACTGTGCTTCACTGTGAACCAAAGAATTGATGAAAACCGATCTCCATAAACTCTGTGTGCACTTTGGGGAGGACTGCATCTTTACGAATTGGTAAGGAAGCCAAGGGTTCTGCTCACTCTTGAAGAAAATCTTTCAAGCACTTAAAAAATCTGGGAAGGCAAAAGTTGATGCTTCTCTTCCATTCACCACTATAACTGAGAGCAGCGTGGAGAAATGGACCACGTAATAAAGCCTTTGAAGTCAGTCCAGGGTGCGAGTTGAACCACACCCTCTGCCTAGCACAGCGGTTTCCTCATCTGCAAACTGCGAGCTCCCAATAACTCTCTCCAGCAGGGCTGATGCAAGGATTAAGTGAGAAGATGTTTTTTTAAAATACCCAGCAGGCCAATTCTGGGTTTTCCTTTCTGTCTTTGTCATGTGATCAAGCTATTTTGCAAATGAGATGACTGTAAGCCTTTTGCAAGAAAGGAATTCACCAAAATCAGACAGTCGACTGAGAATCAGGGGGTCCCTTCTGCCAGGCAGCCTGAACTCTGGAATCACAAACAAGAGAAGCACAGCTGGAATTCCAAGCCCTGGGTGTATGCCTATTCCCCCGTTGTACAAACATCAGGGGAAGTACTGTGCTTTTGCTTTTATGAACTTCTAAAGCAGTAAAGACTTGTATTCAAAGCACTCTTACTTTGAAAAAGAAGTCATTAATACATTTTATGAACTCAGAACCCATTAGTGAAGATGTATTGAATGTGTCTGCTCAGCGAGGATTATCAAAGGGGGTCTAGAGACGACACTGGACATATAGATTGAGGCCTGGTTTGACAAACCTTTAGCACCTGCAGAAGCCTGAACACAAGGGCTTCAGCCACCTGTGCTATCTGAGAATACCCGAGTATTGATGCGGCCCTGAGAGAAAACATCAAGCCATCCTGGGTAGGCTGACAGGTGCTCTTGAAGTGCATGCATATGCAATACAGTCCACTGTACGGTTTATAAAGAATCAGTGGCCACTGGCGGCGCTTAAATAATTCAGGGACTTAATGGTAGAGTTTATTCATACATGCATCCAGGCGGTGACTGGAAAATGCCTGGATGGAAGGGAGAAGACAAAGAACCGGGTCAGGTGTATCCTTTGGAGTTTGAGGCTATGCGTGCGTTGATGTCTGTGTCCTCTTTCCGCCAAATGCTTTCAGATATTCATTCAGCAAACATTTCTTAGGTAACCACCTCGTGCATGTCTGGCCCTAGACAACACATGGTCCTGACCTCAAAGAGTTGGCAATGTAGTAGGTGAGGTGTTAGGAAGAAAGAATCATTCTGACACTTGTTAAAATGGTAAGGAAGACTTCATTCAGGGCTGTAGGGGTCAAGACCATAGCAACAGTGGGAGAGATCAGACTCAACTCCGAATACAGTGAAGACAGCTGCGGATTTATAGCCAAGGAGTGAGTAGGGAAAGGTAGGGTGGAGTTGGTGGATAAAAAATTACTAAGCAGAGACCTCAAGGGTAGGGGAATTCTTACTAAACTGACTTAACAGGATTCTTACTGAAGGCAGGACTGGGCGATCAGATACCAAGGGTGGAGGGATTCTCTCTCAACTGACTTAGGATTCTTGCTCAGACCGGGCTATGTAGATGCGGCCAGGATGGGTCCAAGGTCACGGTCTCGTCGCGAAGTGGGCTCAGAGGAACGTGACTGAAGTTTGGTCAAGAAGAGCCTTTGTTCAGGGGAGAAGCGAGGGCAGAGTTTGTCCCAAGACACTAGAGGACTGAGCAAAGCTTTCTTAAAGAGACATGATGCTTGGGGTGGGGGTCAGGGGTGGTCTTCAGAAGCATGAGCAGGAAGTAGCAAAGGGAAGTTCAAGGCAAGCGGTTGACAGAGCACCTGCCGAGTACTGGCTGGTGACCGTCCCACGGTTAGGTGTAGCTAGAGGAGGGTTTCTCAACAGGGACATTATTGAGACTTGGGGACTGGATCATTCTTGGCTGTGCGGGGCTGCCCCTCACGTTGTAGGATGCCAAGAAGCATCTCTGGTCTCTCCCCAGGAGATGCACTCCCCATCTCCCACCACTTCCCCAAGTCCCGACAACCAAAAAGTGCCTCCCAACGCTGCCAGCCTCCTCTGGGGGAAACTGTCCCCGGGTGAGGAACACTGGCCCAGGAGTAAGCCCTGTGATTGGCGTGAGCAGGGAGGGCAGCTGGCCTCGCCCAGGATGACACAGGGGGCAGGTTTTAAAGTTTATCTAACGAGGGCAGAATCTTCTGTGCTCTAAATATGTAGGAGAAAGAGAAGTGAAATGTGTTAGTGCACGGGGACCTGGAAAAGACAGATTTGTCAGAATCTCTGCTAAAAAAGAAAACTAGCAACGGATACACTGACTCATCACGAATAGTCTTCAGAAATTAAGGTTTCCAGGTAAGTTTCCCATTTCTGATTAACAACTAAAGATGAAGCTAACACAGCAAGAAGCACAGAGACGCTTTCCAGGGGTTAAATTACTTCCAAAATATTTTCACGTCTTGTCACATTTATCTGTAGTGAGGCCTTACTTTTTTTTTTCTTTTTCAGTTTACATTCAAAATGCACTCCTATTGTAGAAAACTTTAAAGCACAAAGAAGAAAAAATAACCATTCCTGGTTGGTGTGCTTGGATTTTGGCCCCGTGACATGCTACAGAGGTTTCAGACATTATTTTCTAGGTTAAGTAAGCCCTATTTCAGCAACAGCACCAAGCCAGCACGTGCGCCAGACCACATCTGACCTCATATGCGTGCTCTGACCTCACATGCGTGCTCTGACCTCACATGCATGCTCTGACCTCACATGCATGCTCTGACCTCACGTGCGTGCTCTGACCTCACATGCATGCTCTGACCTCACGTGCATGCTCTGACCTCACGTGCATGCTCTGACCTCGCATGCTCTGACCTCACATGCATGCTCTTTTTCACTTCTGCTAGCAGGATTAGCAAAGAAAAGGGAGTGGACTGTTTAACATGCCTTTCTAGCTAATTTTTAATCTGTTCCAACACAGGAACTTTAAAATGCCTACTTGGGAGCTTCAGGGACGCTAAATAATAAACCCTGAAGGTTCCAAAATCCGGTTAATAGTCAGACCTGCAGATATGAAATACGGTATTAATTTAGGATAACATAATGCCTAAAACTGAAGCAAGTTAGGTCTAATTGAGCTACGAACTGCTTGCCTTGGATTGTGTAATGGAGGCTGTGCCCAGAGAGGGTGGCTGAGCTATAGATAGCCATTACTCTTAGCAAATATGTTTATTGGGGTCTCTCTCTCTCTTCATTACCCAACCTCATAAAGTGTATCCCTGCGTATTCCAATGAAACATAAAACGGCGAGGCAGAGTCACAATTAGGACGCCCCGAGAAGCTGCCTCAATAAAATGGGATCTGTCTCCAAATGATTGTTCATTTAACCATGATAAATATTTATCAGCGTGTAGGAGCACGATCCTGAAACAACCAGAGCTCACGTGGAAAGTGAGGGAGGACGTTTACATGTTCAATTTTCCCCTTTCGAGGAATACAACCCTTTCGCCTAAGACATATGATTTGATACGAGGACTTGCATTTTACATTCTAAGTATGCCACGGGAACGTCAAGAACATGTTAGGTTTGTATGTCCATTATCTACTTAACGCGACTCGGATATACTAGCATGTGGGAAGCAAAGACAAGAAAAGTGCGTGAGGGGATGGAAATGAAACAGCGCTGATCTGGGTGGTCATTCCACACACAACCTTTTACGTTTTGCCAAACTTGCATGGCTCAGGCCTTGGCTGCTGGGATATGGAATCTGTCTGTTACCGTGGGGCATCGCGTGTGGTCCAGGGAAAGGGGATGCTGCCTTCCTGGGTGAATTTCAGAGCGGAAGAGATAACGGTTTCTGTGCAGCGACCTCTGCTTCTGTTACAGGCTGAGATGGCACGTGGATGACGGCTGGAGTCCCCTGCAAATACAAACGCCTTCTAACTGCCAGGCCACCCCTACAAACAGCCTGAGTCCGAGAAGAATGTCCTAGAGCAGTGGTTCTTAAACTTGGAGGGCTTGTGAAAAGGCAGGTGGCTGGCCCCCTCCCCTGTTTTGCTGATTCATGATGTCTGAGGTGTGGCCAGAGGATGTGCATTTCTAACAAATTCCCAGGTGATGTTGCTGCTGGTGTGGAAACCACACTTTGGGAACTGGGTTCTTACAGCACAGGAAGGGTCCGAAAGGTGCCGCTTGAAGGGGACACTGGGCACGGACAGTATCCATGTCTACTCCCAGTCTATTCCCCAAATTTATTTTCACTTTCTTTTCCTTTCTTTCTTTGTCTCATTCCCTTTATTTCTCTCCCCCACCTCTTCCCTTCTTTTTTATTTACATTTCTGTTTCTAATTCCCAATTTCTATTTCTTCTTTTCTTCTTCTTCCTCCTTTGGTGTCCTTCTCTCTCTCCCTTTCATTCTTTCTTCCCCACGCTCAACCCCACCCTGAGATCTTTTCTCCCAGCAAAAAGTAACCTCCCACCAGGCTCTCAACGGTGATTAAGATTACAGACAGACCCCACGCAGGAGAAAGACACAGGCCGAGGCCTCATTCCCCGGCCAGCAGAATGGGAGCGACTGTCAGAGCAGTTTCGGGGAGGGAAGCTGTGAATTTTGTGCTAAGCACTCGATGGTAGAGGCTTCTCTGCTTTTGTATAAGCAAAAAAAAAAAAAATCGCTATGTGAAATATTATACATAGGACAGTTATTACCGGTAAGTAGAGGAGCTTTTCAGCATTAATTCTCGTTTTGGGGGCTATTCTTACATTTTAGGATAAACAGTCCCTTGGTCTCCTTGTAACTTGCACTTAACTCCTGTGCGGGATGAACATTGACAACAAAAGTGACTATTACGGTGAAGAGCTACCTTAAACAGACTTAGCTCTTTATAACCTTATTGTGTCAGACTCCGAATATTAGACACATACCAAAAAAAAAAAAATTCTCACACTGAGAGTTATTAGGCTGCAGAAGAGCTTCGCAAGGGAGGTCCCGGGGCCTCATCACTTGAGTCATTTGAAACGAGACCCGGACCGAACACGTGACTGCACCCTTGGGGAACCGTCCTACCTGTGCTGAGGATGGACAGGATGACCTCACAGACCCCTCCCATCCCTCCCAGGGTCATAAAATCAGAACGGAAACTGTGACAAGCCATCTCGCTGCTGCCAGAAGTGGAGACTCTAACAGGTCGAGGGGCAACATCACAGGGGGTGGACCAGGTGACAAAGGATGTCAAAGAGAAAGAAGTCCCCTGCAGGGACCGTGGGCAAAGGACAGCCCAGAATAAAAATCAAAGCGGGGATGTTCCCGAAGGAAGTCCATGATGTGCTTTTTTGCAGACACTGGTGTAAGACAGTCATGCGGTGTGTCCCCAGGTTTCTAGTACCTGCTAGCGAGCTTGTCAACGCTCCGCCTGTAAGAGGAAGGAATCACCAGTTCATTGCCAGGCTCCCTCTTTTTGGAAGATGTGACTGTCCCACTAAAACACAGGTGGGAACAAAGAGAAGCACAGGGATGACGGTGGCATCTCTGTAGCTCAATGTAAGGGGGGTCCATGAGACTTAGAGTTCAAACCAATTGTAATTGAGACTATGATGGAGAAAGCATACTGGTGTTCCTCACCCCGAAGTCAACTACTTGGACAGAGTCCTTCTGGATCTTTAACAGGGAAGGAGGGGGTCCTGAGAGGCTCCATGTGACTTCTCTAGCCAGATGGAGGCCGCAGGCATGCTTTTACCACTTGGAGGTCCCATAGCAAATCTGAGACAACTGCAGACGGGTGGGGCGGAGAGGAATTCTGGACCTGATCTGACCCAACATGCGGCAGCCGCCATTCCAGTTCGACTGGCCCTAAACTGCTAAACCTCAGGACACTGGATAGGACCCGTCACGCCTGCCCACCCACTTGCCCTTCCCAGGAGAATTCCCACGGTCTGCGGGCCCTCCTACTGAGGTGGGCATGTTTTGTATCACCCGACACCTCTCCCTCCCCACTCTGACAACAGGTGAAGAGATCACAGGTCCGATTATGCCTGGGCCGAAGGCAGTCTATCCAAAAGTTTGGTTTGCAGTTTACCGATGGAAAGGATAACTCATGCCAATGGCTTCCCGGACTGGGGAACGGCAAATAGACTCTAAGCCTGTTGTACCACAGAGAGCTGATGCCAAGATGCCATGAGATGGAGCTGAGTTGCCCCATTGTGAGCAAAACCAAGAGTGGGTGAGCCAAAACTGCAAGGGAAAAGAACAGATAAATGGAGCAGTGTCTGGCAGAAGGCGGTCAGGAAAAAAAAGAACACAGCGAACGTGCAGGAGGGAATCATCGGAGGCAGGTACCCGAAGCTGCCTCGTTTCCTAGCTTGCCAACATCTCACAATGAACCTTTTCTTAAAAGAGGTGACATGAGTAGGACTCTCCGTCCCTTGTGACCAAAGAAGCCTAATTAAGACACTCAGAGAATCTGAATCATACATCGTGATGAGCTCTTCAAACTCAAACCACTACCATTTGACATCTAATATCAAAACTCCCTCAAGACCTTAAAGCCCGTGGCTGATTACAGGGACGGAACACAAGAGCCAGGAACGCTCGGCGTTTCTCCTGAGCTGCCATTTTGGAAACTGAACACAGAATCTGGAGATTCATTTATTAAAATTTCTGATCCTAAAACACAAAGGTCATCCTCATAGCATCCTCCACCTGGGGAAGACCTGTCTTCCCCTTGGAGCTGATGTTCAACCACCAAAGCATGTGTGATTTGCAAAACACCCACTTCGCAAGGTACCCAGCACACTCTTAGCAGTGGGCAAGTGCATTAGGCAATGTCCTTCTTCCCCCTCTGGGCTGTGAAAGGATGAACGGTGTAAGCTCTTTTGGTTGCAAGCTACTCCGAAAGGGAGAAGTGCTTGATTAAAGAGAGACACCGACTGCACACGTGGAGATATATCCATCCTCACCGGTCCAGAATGACCTGACTTTGGGTTGAAAGGTTCTTTAAAAGTTTAAATCCAAGAGCGCTGCTAGCTCATGGTAGGAGAGTGGTAGAGTGCACTAGGCCCAATTTCCAACTATCATGCAATTCTAGCAGATCCTGACTTGTGGATATAAAAATAATAATTGGTAAAATAAATAATAATAACGGCAGATCCCCTTTGCTGAGTCTCTATAATGTCACTGGCTGTGGACTTTATATATATTCGTTTTCTCAATTCCCACAGTAATCAGGAGCTCAAAGAGCATCTCTTTACAAAAAAGAAACTGAGGCTTCAAAAACAGCTGCTCCAAGCGTGGTCCAGGGCTGGAAGCATCAGCCTTCTCTGAGACCTTCTAGAAACTCTGAGCCCTGGGCCTCAGCCCAGAACTAGAGAATTAGAGGCTCTGGGGCTGGGACCCAGGAACTGAGTTTTAATAAGCCCTCCAGAAGATTCTCGTGCCAACCAACGCCTAAGAAGAAGCACTGACGTAGTAACTTTCCAAGGCCAAACAGGAAGCAGCAGATTTAACACGGAAAGGGTTGTGCCGAGTGCTGGAAACTCCCATCCACTTGCGGTAGTCAGCGAGGAGCCAGGCTCGGGCTCATCAGGTTAACACCTGTAATACGGGACTCCCCTGAGATCAGGATCGGGGACCCTCAAACCCTCGTCTGTCCCGAGAGACCCTCTGTCTGGGTTGCCTAACTCTGCTTCCTTCCTTTCACGTATATGGAGGGACTCTTGGGTGCTACTGACCCCAATTTATTTAAATCATGATTACGAGGACTCTGATTCAAGGATATAAAACACCTTCTTTCATTTCCTTATAGATGAGTGAGAATAAAATTAAGGACCAACACAGCATACTCTGTACCAGACACTGAGCTAAGGTACCAGCACAGGGATGGCCAACAGAACTGTCTGCAGTGATGGAAACGTTCTCCATCTGTGCTATGAAACGTGGTTGCCACTAGCCGTGTGTGGCTGTTGAGCAGTTGAAATGTATGACTGAGGGACTGAATTTTTAATTTCATTTAAATTTTAATTAATTTAGACAGCCCCATGTGGCCAATGGCTACCTTCTGTGTTAAAGAACCCAGGGCTAGATGCTTCTTCTTACTTAAACTTCACCCTAAGCCTATGAGGGTAGAAGCTAACATTATGCCCATTTTACAGATGACAAAACTGAGGCTTACAGAGGCAAAATAATGAGCCCAAAGTCACACAGCCAGCTAGTGGTGGGGCTGGCATCCTAACCCAGGTCTGCCCTGACTCCAGATCTCCAAGGCTCAAAAGCACTCGGCTGCCATCGGTTAGGTGGGTTTGGGGGCCAGTGCTCAGAGCTCTGCCCCAGCAAAGGCAATGGCACTGACCATGTGGCCACTGAAAAGAGCTGCATCTGAGTATCTCATTCTCCGGGCAACAAGCAGCGCTTGGCATCCTCTTGGCAGCCGTCAATGAGCGGACGTTTGGACATTATTCTCCTGTTAGCAAATGTGCATTTTCCACTTAAAAGTAAGGAGTTTCTATCACAAATTATTTATATGGAAATGATACTACTCCTGGCAGAGAAACAGGAAAAGGAGCTTTTTACTGTTTCTTTCAAGATTGAAGAAGAAATAAAAAAAGCCTACACCGATGTTATATTCATTCTTTGTGCTCTTTGAAGGTTGCCCCACCTTTGTACCCTGAACTTACCACTGCTGTGGTGAGAAACAGGCCCTAGGATCTCAGGCACCTATAAGAAACCTCCATCTCTGTACACACAGCAGGCCAGCAGGAGACACAATCCTCCCCAGACCTTCCCTGCATCCAAGATACTGGTACCTCCACCCAATTACTTCACCAAACGGCATCACTGAGATTCCAGGAACACACTCCAGACTTGCCTCCGTCCCTGCTCTCCCATCTCCTGACTGTGGGAAGCAGCATGGTACAGAGGGAAAGGTCTAGACCTTACAGGCCAGGCCCACTGCGCCCAAATGTGCTGTGCCACCCTGGGGAGGTGGCTGACCCTCTCTGAGCCTCACTGATCTCCGGGGTAAAATGGGAAGAGCAATGACTCTTCACGGAACTGCTCTGAGTCGTTGACCCTGTGCCTGGCCTATGAGAGGGGCTGGGGAAAGGGTAAGTTTCTGATCATCCCTCCTTTCTAGCCCTGAGCCAAACGCTGACCCACGATTAGGCCTATCCCAGATCTCATCTTATCCAAAGGACTGCTGGGCTCCAAGTCTACATGTGTTTTCCTGTTTTCGTATTTTATAGATCCGAATCGAAGCCCACACCAGTTCAAGGATGTGCACTGTGGTTCTGCAGACAACCACCACGTTTTTGGCACAGACCACTGGCCTGGACTTGCTTCCCGAGCTTCGGATCTCTGCCCCGTCCACTTTTTCTTCCATGTTGCAACCAGCACGTGGCCCTGCACACAGGAGGTGCTCAAACAAATACTTGTTGAATGGAATTTCTGTAAAGACCGAGGCCAATGTATAATAAGCAAATTCCGCCAGCCCTTCTTTCATTTATTCAATTAATATTCACTAAGCTCCCACTACATCTGCTAGTGGCAGGCGTGGCTTGTGGTGCTCGGGACACGGCAGGGACCAAAAGGGACCACACGCTGGGCCGTGCTGGCATTCACCTTCTAGCGGAGAAGGGAGATGAGCCAATTACCAAATGAAAGGATAAAATGGAGAAAACAGTGTCCCTCAGATGGTGATACACACTAGGAGAAAACGAAAGCAGGGAAGATTCAAGAAGGGCAAAGTTCAAGAAGAAATGTGCCATTTTAAATAGGGTGGTCAAGGAAGGAGTCCATGAAAAGGGGGTATTTGAACACAGATTTAAAGGAGCTGAGAGAGCTACGTTTTAGAAATAAACTTAATTTGGAAAATAAAAAATTATGAGCTCAAGAAATGCTTGGTTTTATATTCAGAAAGATACATCATAAAAGAACAAATACATTTATTTCACGGGCTAACCTCAGTTCTCATGTCCTCATCTACCTTAATACCAGCTAAAGCTTACTGGGTGTTTATTACGCACCAGGCAGTGCACAAGCACTTTATATACGAGTTCACTGCCAAGAGAAAAGGTACAGGCCAGCGGTGGAAAAAATAAATGATGCCTGGTAGGCGTCATAAAGGCTAATACTAGTGGAACACAAGGCGGAGTGGTGGGGACTGCAGCGCCCCAGAGGACCTGTCCCACCCAGCGTAGACGGCTGCTGCCCAGCAAAGGGTGACAGAACAGGGTTAGGATTGTTTGATCTTCTCCCTTTAGGAGAGAGGCCAGAAATCTGGATTTTTATGTGAAATTTCCCAATTTCAAATTTTAAAATGTTGGCCAGCAGTTAGAAGTTTCCAAAACAACATGAGGGCCAAAACACTTATTTTTAATGTCTTCAAGACATAGTTGGTCTGAGCAGAGGTTTTCAACCTCTGGAAGAGATAGGAGGTAAAGAATAGGCAGGAACCCCAAACATGTGAGGATCCTGTCAAACGGCCAGGGTACCCGTATCCCGAGACTAGGGTGTAATTCATATTGGAAAACATCCCGACTTCCTGGGACCTCTTGCGCGCCTGCACAGTGGTCAGTGACCTTTGGTATCTGGCAAACACTGTGTCCTTGTGTGTGGACGGAATATACCCACTGGGATTTGAATGCAAAAATAGCTGGTCGTTCACTTAAAAAAACAATGACTTTTTGTGGCTTATTGGCTTTTTTATTTTTGCTTACACTCCACCAATAAAAATGCATTTGGCAAAATCGTCCTGAGGAAACACCTTCTCTATTCAAAACTGTTTTTCATCCCCTTTCACTTGTTATTTCTAAATTATCTTATCAATAATGTATTAGAGTAATACTCGAAAATGGAACAATACTGCACCTTTAAGAAAATATTATTTTTCCTGAGGTCCTATCAAGGTAAATTTCATCAGTATTCAAAGAATGAGCAAAGCACTTCAACAATTTATTTCAATAAAAGAAGACTGAGCTGAAAGGAGTATAAATGATGAGAACTTGCTTTAAACTGATTTATTCCCTGCAGCAATAAAAAGAATGTTTCTTCACTCAGCTGTTTAATATGCAAATATGCAGAACAGCCAGCCCCTGACAGCACATCATTAATAAAACCTTGCACTGAGCACAGCACCCGATATTTCATTCTGATGAAAATACATGATGATGATTTTAGACTGCAGACTGTTAGAGTTGGAACAATGTGCTTTCCTGGTGATGAAACCCCACCGGTCACTGGGGGGACGGAAGCTTTTCAGAGAAGCGATCTGATTTCTACAACAGGAAGTCCCAGGGTAAAGAAAATAGTAAAGACTGAAGGCTGAGAACAGTTCATGCGGCCGAGGCCCAAATGACACGATTTAAACGGGGGATAGTGACAGAAGGGGCAGAAGGCTTCTTTCGGGGGGTGCTGGCCCGCCAATCTTTTACGTTTTGTTTTGGACTACATAGGAAACGTCCCCCGGGTGATATCTTTGACGCTAGTTTTATATCCACTTGGAACAAGACAGCAAGCTGTAAAAAGAAGATACAGGGCTCAGGAACTTGAACCCCTGGCAGGCTCTCCATCCAGATACTGCCCTTGTTATGATTAGTAGTAACTTCTGAATTACCCTGAGACTCTTAAAACCAGCAAAGTGAAGAAGAGGCTGGAAGATGCTCCTTGTGCTGGACCACGTGTTTTCTCTTTCCACTAAAATCTTGGATTGACGTTAACGTGCAGAGGATTACAAATCCTTCAAAAAGTTTTTTTCTTCCTTCCAAACTTCCTGTAATGAATATGCCATATGTATGAACAGAAAAATCATGTTTTAAAAAACGTAATTTACCTTTTTTTTAAAAAAAAAAAAAAAACGAAAGCATATATATATATATATGGGCCAGTGCCCAGGGACTTGTAAGACTGCAAGCTCTGGGGAGGGTTCTTCGCTCCCAGCATTGTAGAATTCTCCCATAAAACCCTATGCTTTCTCTCAAAATAAATATTTATTAAATGGTTAAATGAGTTACTAGTTATAAGTGCTTAGCACAGTGCCTGGAACATGGCAAGCCCCATAAAAGTCCTTGTTAAATAAATAACCAATAAGTCAGATTAAATATTTAAAGTATTTTAGTCTACAGAGATGAGTTTTCTGTAAATATTATTTATTTAACTAGACAGAGAAAGGACAGAGAAATGCTGGTTCTTCTCCCTCCTTTTAATATTAAGCTTACTATATTGTATGGTTCTTGTTGAAACTATCACTCTAGCTTAGACAACTTTTGGATTAAAATTCCAGTTCCTGTGCTTGTCTTTGTGACCTTGGGCAAATCACTAATCACCAGAAACCACCTCAGCTGTTAAGAATACACGATCGTGATCATACTTACTTTGATGAGTGTTTTGAGAGTATGTTTCAACGTGATCATCTATGTAAACATTCGGCACAGGGGCTGGCCTAGGATAGAGGCTCAAGTTTACCATTCAATCACCTACTAGATACTAACCACTTTATATACATTAATGCTAATTTTTATGACAACTCTTCAAGGTAAGCGCTGTCAGCCATGTTTCAGTGTGGGGAGACTATGTGTAGATGGATTTGGACAAAGCTACACAACTTGGTCTTCGACTCGGGTCTACCTGTCACCAAATCCTCCACTATCATATTGGCTTTCTCCCAGACCTGCCCTTTCCTCCAGAAAAAAAAAAAAAATCAGATACAGTGATTATTCAAAAATACATGGGAAGAGTAAGTTTCCATCCATTTACCTCTATTTTCAGTTATAATTCACATGCAAAGAGTCTCCTTCTTTTTTTTTTTTTAAATAAAGTATTTAAAAACAAGGTAGGTTACGGGCCAGGAGGCAGAAAGATAAAGGCAGGCGGCAGAGAGGATGGGATCTACTGCTTGGGAGATGATAAGCGTGACTACTACAGTCCCCGAGGTTGCACTGCTATTGCAAAAGCTCATTTATTAGAGAAAGGACTCTCGTGTCTGTAATTTGTTAGATTTTCTCCGATGCTAGACAACTGTGAGAACAAGACGTCACCAAAGCTGATCTTCCAGCTTGTGATGGTTCCTCTTTCACTGAAGATGAACCAGTTGAAAAGGATCCAGATGGGAAATGCTTTCCCTCCTCACACACCCACCCGTGTCCCTCCTTCTCTCGGTCATCTGTGCTCCCTCCATCCAACCGACAGCATAACTCTCTGTGCCAAAGGAAAGAGGGCTGTTGGGTTTTATGTCCAAATATTTCAATTATAAATCAATCATTTAGCAAAATTCAATGAACTCTGCAAAATCTCCTTTTGAATCAGCTCCCACCGAGAATCCAAAAAGTCTTGGGGACAAAATTTCAAGCGGTCCCTTGCAGGTTTCAGTAAACTTCTCCAAGCTAGTACTTTCCGTGCTTCTGATTTTATGTGCTCTGTAATACGCCCTCATAACTCAAATGGGATGAACCAATTAAACATTTCCCTGTAGTCTCTAAAATAGCTGCTCTTGGCATGTTTTTTGCATGGCACAAACCTCTGCGGGAGGATACGATAGAAATCTTGCACTATTTAAATATAGAATTGGGACATCAAAGAAAGGGTTGTATTGAAATAACATGGATAATTAAGGAAGTGGAGAACAGTAATAACTGATTTACATAAAATGCTAATGAGTCTCTTGACTTGTTTGGCAATTTGCACTTTAGGCTTGGTGACTGTGACTCCAAATTTATGATCTAATTTTTATTTTAATATTTTCTTTTAGCGAGTTGTAACCAACAGTAATGGGCGCCTGCCAACGTCTAAGTTCTTCCAGAAGAACCACCCGGAAGCTTCTTTCCCCCATCAAGCACGCGGGGCTTGGAGATGTGACTGGTCCAGGAGCTTCCCGGATGCCCTGTTTTAGTCGGGTTTCTTTTTCTGTTCCGGCGTTGGCATCTTTAAGGATGCTCAAGTGGTTTTCACAATATTCGCAGCCAGCTGAGCTATGTGGGATGGAGAACTTGGCAAACGACGGCAGTGCCACAGGGGCTGAGTGGGTCCTTGTGCAGCCTGCTCCTTGCTATTCGGAGGGAAAGACTGGGGAGGGGGGGTGCGCAAGGCGCCCTCTCGCTCTCAGGGCAGCGAATACTCCGCACCAGCCTCTGGTACCTTTGGCTTCTGAGAAGAAATTATGTGCGCCGGAAATTCCTGTTTTATTGTACTCTTCCCCTGATCTCGCCTTGCAGGGCCACTGCCTCCCGTGAATGCGAATGAGGGCTGGAGCTGTTCCTTGAGGACGTGTCTGCCTTGACCTTCAGCGTACCCTGTTTCCCTCTTAGCCCTCTAAGCATGATCCATTGCTCTCTCCAGCCATTCCCCCGTCACCCCATTGATGGGTTTCAAAGCTACTTAGATTTCCAAGTCCCGATGCGCTGCGGCGGTGACCAGGGCCGTGCCTCGCTCTTATGGATTGCGCAAGGTCACTGCTGGGGAGAGGAAGGAGGCAGGGGGAGCATTTATCAGGATGTATTGCTTTACTTTTTCTATCCATCACCACGGCAATGATTCTATTTTAGCGAAAATCCATTGAACTCCGATCAAGTCAGATGGCTGTTATCATTGGAAACTCAAGAGCTGTCAGGCCGTAATCAGTACAAATGTGCGACCCGGAAATGGGGGGCTCTGGGCCAGTGGTGGTCTTCTGGGGGGATCTCTGTGCTCTTTCCGGTTTTTAAAATGTCATCTGACCATTTTGCTTTAAGCACCTTTCCAGCTGTTCCGTTTGCAAGTGGTAACATTTGGTTATGCAAGGTAGAATGGACTGACGACAGGCCTTTTAGGGGGAGTGTGGAGACACGATGGTTTCTCGTGCTGCACTGCCTGGTGCTATAATGCAGCTACCATCAGGATACAGACACACACCCGAGGCATCACAGAAGCTGGACCAGGAAAAGTGCACACGCACATTCCAGAAATCGCCAAACTATAACTACACTATTTTGTGGCCTCTTCAATATACAACTATTCTGATCACCACAGCTGGCTATAGAATACTATGTTAACAGGCACTTTGGTGCATTACATTTTTATGGTAAATGCCCCAATTTGCATTTGCATATGCTGGGGAAGGTTTCAGTCCACAGCTACCACCTTGAACATGAGGTGTGGATGGAGGTGGGAAGACCGAAAGAGAAATTCCCAAGCTCCCTGCAAAATTCTTTTGAGCTTGTCTTCCGGTGATGGGTTTAATGAAATCTGCCATTTGAAGAAAGTCACTTAAACATACCTTGCTGCCCTGCCAGTATTCTAAACTTTTACCAAAGGGAGGGGGTGTGAAAAAGGATGATGCAGTGGTTTTTAATCAGGATCCTGGAGCTCAAAGTGACATTGAACTCTTGGTTATCCAAAAGCAGGTTATCTTCCTTGTAGGATGTCAGGGATCGTATTCCTCCCTCTGCTCCTTTGCAGGCCAATTCCTGCTGGGGTGGGCCGAGTAGGAAGTATGTTAGGTACCCAAAAGCTTGGTGCCCGTGTGTGTTCAAGTCACCGCTTGAAAATACCCAGCGCTCTTTCCATGGAGTTTCTATTTTGCAGTCTATAGCTTTCTTTCTTTTTTTTATTAGTGAGCGTAACTGAATACTGACTGTGCATTCTTTTTTTTTTTTGCCATACGCGGGCCTCTCACTGTTGCGGCCTCTCCCGTTGCGGAGCACAGGCTCCGGACACGCAGGCTCAGCGGCCATGGCTCACGGGCCCAGCCGCTCTGCGGCACGTAGGATCTTCCCGGACCGGGGCACAAACCCGCGTCCCCTGCATCGGCAGGCGGACTCTCAACCACTGCGCCACCAGGGAAGCCCCTGACTGTGCATTCTTAAATACATTTCCATTCTAAATAATAACAACGCTAGTAAGAGTAGTTATTTCTTGCCCGCTTGCGGTGGACCAGGCTGTGTGCCAAGTGCTTGACATATGTTGTGCCTCATTTGAGTCTTAGCGCCACGTCGCAATGAGATCGGGACATCTCCACTGACAGACGAGGGGACCAGGCTACTGGGAGCACCAGCAATTAACCAGGGGATGGCGTGATTCAGAAGTGGCAGACGTGTGACAATAATACCGCTGTTCACCTCAAGCAGTTGTGTCACCTAAGCGAAACCACTGAAAGTACCTGCATTTGTTCCCTCGAGTTGCACACTAGGTGGCTGAAAAACACGGCAATTGGTTCTCTCAGAGTTCAGGTGGCCACAGGTCTGAGATCAAGGTGCTGATGGGGTGGGGGCCTTATGGGGGCTCTGAGAAACCATCCCAGGCCTCTCTCTCAGCTCCTGGCGGCTGCCGGCAATTCTGGGCATTTGTCCCTTGACTTGTAGACATGTCACTCCAATCTCTGCCTCTGTCTTCACGTCGCTTTTTCACTGAGTTCATTTCTCTCCCCGACAAGGATACTCTCTTTGGGTTACGGGGTCACTCTAATCCAGCTTGATCTCATCTCGACCTTGCCTTCAGTTACAGCTACAGAGACCCTATTTGCAAATAAAGTTGCATTCTGAGCTTCGGGAGAGCCATGAATTTGGTGGGGGGGGCAGGGGCAGGCACCGTACCACAGAGTACAGCGTCCATCTGGAATCCAAACCTGGTCTGTCACCTCTGCAGCGCTTGTACCTAACCGTTATACTGTTATCCACACGCAGAGGGTTACGGGCCTCCGATGATTCCGTAAGTTAATCAGAGATCAGATCTAATACTTCCCGTAAGGCAACGTACCAACGCAGTGTGTCGTGTCATGATGACCACCACGGTGTTTCTGCATATTTCCAGGATAAACTAGCATCACGGGGGAGGTTGGAAAGGTCTTTCCTTCCTGAACTGTGGGAGGGTCAGAAGAGGCAGATGCACAGAAAAAACGTCCAAGGACACAATCCTGGGAAAAGAGTGGCTGGGAACTCATCACACTCTGCCTGTCCTTCCTAAACCCCTGTGGGCTTGGCCGTGGTCAGACCGGGACCCGCGGGTGGAAGGGAACCGCCAGGGAATTAGGGGTGTGCCGGAGCTCAGCCGCGCTCCACTGGTGCAGAGACACCATGACGTCAAAGAAGGAGTTTCTAGAGGCGACCAGGAGAAGGAGTTTCTAATTCCTGGCCATCAGTCATTCCTCCTTCCTTCCTCTGGAGGGAAAAGAAAAACAAGCCAAAGAATAGCTCAAAGGTACTGGTGGGGAGGGTGAAGGGAAAAAATGCATCCACCCCCAGAGGATTTCTTCTGATAGTAAAACTCTGCTGATGAAAAAATAGTACGCGCACAAGAAAGAAAGGTAACGTGGAGAGGAAGTCTATTTTTCCTTCTCCTTAAACAAAATCTTATCAGAGATTATTTCAAAGAAAGAATCTCCTGAGCTACCGAAATCATCAAAATGGGTAAGTCACGCAGGACGCCGGGATGCAACGTTGCAGGGGAAGCATACTGAAGGAACTAAAATCAACCGTCTGGTAAACAGTTCAAACCAGCAAAACTTTTGATACTTCCGGAACGGAAACAAATGACATATTTGTGCTGGATATTTGAGGCTGATCCGTGTGGTCCATTTTCACCCTCCTGCTGGGTCTGAGTTTCTCAGCCTGGGCACTGTGACACTGGGGGCTGGATGCTCCTTGGAGACGGGGGCTACCCCGTGGCCTTTTGGGTGTGGAGCAGCATCCGGGATCTTGCCCCACTGGAAGCCGGCAGCACTCCCCCTAGTGGTGACAACCGAAAATATCTCAGACATTGAGAAACGTCCCCTCAGGGGCACCATCGCTCCTGATTCCACTGCTCTAGTTGGAAAAATCAGAAAGCTCAGTACTGCTTTCCCAGGACTCCCTGGCAGCTACATCCTGGACACAGAGCTGTCCAACCAATTGCTAAGTTCTGTCACGTGAGACATGGACAGTAGAACTGAGGCAAAGGCCATATGCCTGCTTCTCCGGGGCTTTTCGTCCTGGCCAGCGAGGCCACGTGCAGATGAAGCTTTCTGTCTTCCTGCTCTGGTGCCTGGTCGGTCTCCAGCTTCCTGGTGGTAGGTATGGGGCTGCAGCAAAGGAGCTGGCTCTGGCTGATTCGTCTGGCTTAGCTCCAGCTGTGGCTGCAGCTCCCTGGAGGGTCGCTTCTGTGTTATTCAGGGAGAAGACCAACCTCAAAGCCGCTTCTGCAGCTCTTCCAACAATTTTGTAAGCATCCAATTTTCTTCACTGAACCCCTTCCTGCCAAAGTACATACAGAGGTTCCCATTTCCTGCAGCAAGTCCTGACGGAGACAACCCGTCTGGGAGTTTCGCAGGCGACTCTTGTGAGTCTCATCAGGGAGACTCAGGCGCGCTCTGAAGCTGCCCACGACCGGGCTGCCGCACCCACCATTCCCTCTGCTAAGAACCTACTTCCTTCCTTCCTCCCTTCCACCCTTCCTCCCTCCCTTCTCTCACCACTCAGCTTCCCAGGACAGTCTACCTACAAACACTCGTTTCGATTCCGAGGCCCATCTTATGCCTTCTCCGAGGGAAAGCTTCCTTCCATACACGTCTTCCTTCTCATCCCCCAACGCTGTCCCACACACTTGGCAAAGATAACCACGCCTTTCTGCCTCCTGCTTCGCTTGGTACCTTTGTTACTGCACTTACCACACTGGGCCCTCCGGCTGTACGTTCACATGCCTGTCCTAGCTAAACTGGACGATCCTAACTCAGGCTTCTGCCGCCAGTGCCGGCTCAGGTTAAGAATATAACGAGTGGTGGTTGAACGATGGGGGAGTGGAACCTTGTAACGTCATTCCTATCTGCCTAACGATGTTTCATCTCATGGCCCTGGCCCTCGAAGTTCCCCCAGGGGGAACTCCCAGGGGGAGTCAAGACTAAGATGGGGAAAGACACGTCTAGGGGGTAGAGGATTGAGCTGTGTGGCTTTGATGGCCGGTGTATTTAAGAAGAGCTTTGCAGGGAAGAGTCCAATGTGCTAGCATCGAAGTGTACATCCTAGAGACCAGGGAGGAGCACACGCGGAGGGCAGGAGAGGCTCACGCCACGGGTGCTTTACAGGACAGGCAAGCGAGGCTCCGCCTGACGTAAGAGAAGCTGACACGGGGAGAAACGAAAGAGATTCTCGGATGAGTTCATTAGAACAACAGAGCACAGTCATGAGGATTCTGATCAGTATCCTGTTACCTTCACCATCATTGCTTTTAATATGCTACAAAATAAACAGGACCCAGAACGGTATACTTATATCAACATAACTCTATTGTAATGTCAACCTGCCCAAGTCTAATAATGCTGTTCAAACAGACACATAGCTCTGCATCGAGAAAGACGGTGGTCTGCTGTTAGGAGCGGAAGACGAACATTTAAATGCCAAAGGTTTACAGACAAGGTCACCCATGGATTCTCAGGGAAGATACTGGGCAAACCTATAGAGCAGGGTTTTCCTCTGCCGTTGAACAGAACGAGGAAATTTATATGCAAGGGGCTTCATAAGAGGAGGCTAGACTGAATTCTTTTCATGACAGATTATGTTTATATTAAGCAATGATGTAGGTTTTTAAAAGCTATGGCTCTTGTGAACCTATTTTTAATTAAATATGAGAGCAAACCCTTCTGTACAATTTTCCACGGCAGAGGTTGTGGAGTTCTGGCACGAGAAGTGTGCTGTGGCACGAGACCAACTCTAGTAGGAGTTTAAGCGCCTACCCCATTGGCCACCACATGAGTGATACTGAATACATCGCCTACCTTCTACGATACCTGAAGACTATGTGTCAGGAGCAGTTAACGCAAGCCTCCTTGACTATGACCCCATTCTATGAGATCAGCAATATCGCTACGTCCATTTTACAGACGAGAAAATGGAGGCGCAGAGAGGTTAACCCACGGTCACAGCTTTCAAGCTTTGGCAGCTAGGATTAAGGTCAAGTTCTGTCTGACTCTGTAGCACACACATGTCTCCACTTCCAAGCCCATCATGGACCTACCACGGAGGCGTCTGTCATGTGGACGGAGAGTCACACGGGAGCACGGGCCCCCAAAACCACCCCGCCAGGAGCTGCCCCAATCAGGACTCTGGCTGTTGTGAGATTACACATCGCTTCCTTGTTTCAGATCCACTGAGCCAGGATTTTCTGGGACTGACAGCTGACAACATGCCAACTGCTGTACTTCCAACCGGCTACTGGGGGATTTCAGGGCAAAGACCACGCCCCCATCACCGCCTCCATCTGTACAATCACTAAGAGGAAAGAACCTTTAGTGAGGTTTCCCTTAGTGGCAGGGGCTGGGCTAAGTGTCCAGATGGCATTAACTCATCTATTTCTCCCAAACACTTGATGAGGAAGGTGCTGAGGTGCTACTTTTGCCCTCATTTTATGGGAAGGAAACTGAGGCTGAGAATGACTACGTGACGGGATCAGGGCTGCTTGGTGAGTAACGGGCAGAGGCAGCAGCATCAAACCCCGATCTGCTGGGCAACCAGGAACCACGGCTTCCCCCTGGCTGCAGAGGTAACCTTTACACGCTGCTCGCTAGTCACCGTCCTAAGTGCTTTAACAAAACTCGCACTTAACCCCTGCAATGACCTCGTGAAGACAGAGGCTGTTTGTTGTAGGTTTGTGAAAGACCACAGCCCTTCAAGCACAATCCCTACTTACGGAACTGAAGACGGTGAGGACTGCTGGGGAGGGGAATAGGGAAGAAACTATGATTTTAGGCATGGATAAATTAAAAAATCAAATACATGAGGATTCTATGTTCAAACCCCCAGTGATAATTAGGAGATTTTAATTCGGCCGACAGTTGGGGTTCAGGGTTAGAGATAATATAAAGACGGTGCAACTTCCCTGAAACCCCTTTAAAGCCTCTTTATTATGGAAATGTCACCACCTGGACATCGATACTGTTTTTAGGAGAAGCTGTCCTCTGGCTGAAGTCTGAATTTACCATGGAGTCTCCTTAGGATGCCTTCTTAGGAGGCTGCATGTCACGAGAATTAAATGCAAACTTTTATCTCTCCTTTCTGAATCTCCCCCTTTCAATCACTAATCTCTCCAGGAAAGAACACAACCAAACAGTCCCATTAGGTAAGAGGCAGACAGTACTGATGTAAATCCCCCCTGAATTAATGGGCCTGCGCTTTACTCCACAATGGCCCTTCCCAAGATGACCCTGCCAATCAGCAGATCTTGTGTTGTCTGCAATTTCCAGTGACTCCCGGCCATGCTCACAGCAGAAGGAATCTGCTGAAGTTCTCCAAGGGGCACCACCATCAAATGGCTCTAGAGGCTAACTGAAATTTACTAACATATACAGATCTTAAAGATGATTTTTTTTTAAGGCAAATTACAATATTCCAACATTGCAAAAATAGACTGTAAGTGTGTTAAGAAGTGACCCATTGTTCTGGGCTTTGGTTGTCTCTTTCTATGCCTGTTGATGGGTGTATGCAGTCAGGATGAACCAGGATGAACCTGAACAAGCAACCCCCCACACCTTAGCATCTTAGGTCACAAGGCAGAAGCACCATCTATTTCTCTAAGTCCATCCTGGGTCAGTTGAGGCTCTTGCCTTTGTCTTTTTTCCAAGATCCACCACGACAGGGCAGCTGGTATCAGAAATCTTGCCAGTCAGCATGGCAGACGGTGTGGTGCAACACACACTAGGCTCTTAACGTTTCTGCCTCAAAGCATGTGTCTCTTTGACACATCACTTCCACCCAGGTTCCACTGGCCAAAGCAAGTCGTGGGGCGGGCAAGTACAGCTGTGCCATGAGCCCAGACAGAGAAACCCAGTAACTGTGAACAGCCCAACTGACCCCACGAGGGGTAAGGAGATGCTGAGGATAAACGAAATCTCCCCTCTAGGGTACCACAGGATGTGCACAGCAGGACAGGGCATAACTAGACTTCAGCCCAAGTCCCCAAAAGCCCTTATGTCAACGTGGAAAGATGTTGCCCCTAACCAGGGCTTGCTCTTCCAGTAACCCAGACCGCCTCAGAACATTCCACAAGGCCCTGGCCTCTGCTATCTTTTGTCCCCATCACGTTTATCTAATAGATGACCCTACCAATTCCCACTGGCAGCCCTTTGTAGCGTAATGAACAGGATGCAGGCTGATGAATGCGGCCACTGCACAGAAAACGTCAGTTCTTTCATTAAGCAAACCTTCCCAAGTTCATTGTATTGAACCAGGGTTTAGGCTATTAGGCTGACACATGACAGAGCCAATTCCAGTCACATTGTAAGTGCCTATTCACGTTCAGCAAATTCCAGTTTACCTGCACGCACACACTTAGAACTGGGCTCTTGTTGCCTGGGACTTTTTTTTTTCCCTTGAAATCTACTTTCCTATTTTTGACTCTTAATAATTAAGAAAAACCCCACTTCCATAAGAGAGCCTCAACAAGTCTAATTCCGGGAGGACATAATGGATCCTCAAGCCGAGTTCCTGTTCTGCTGCCCGACACGCCTGCCCTTCCCGGACGCACCAGTATTGATACACTGTGTTCCTCTGTGAAAGGGTAAAAAATAAGTCATTTGCGCGTGGAGGTGTGTCACCACTGCCTCCTCCCTCCGCTTACATGTTAAAAGGAAAACGTTATTTACAAGCTTGGAGACTCTGCTCGCGTCAGGGGACAGGCTGAAGGCATCATTCTAGGAGAGAGGCTGTGATGAGCCGGCTCACAGCAGCTGTAGCCAGGAGCCCCTGGCAGCTTTAACTCCAACCTGCCACTTCCTACATGGGTGGTCCCCCAACAACACTCAAGCAGCCAACACGCAGTGGGCGCCTGTGGGTGGCCGGCCCACACCAGGTATCAGGATGTGGACAAGAAGGGTTAGGGTTTGTGGTACAGCGGGAGAGAGGCCAACAGCCAATTACATTCAAATGTGCTCAGTGGGATTATGTATCCTGAATGTAACCTCTTACCTCCATCTCCACTATTTTCACCTGGTCTAAGGCACCATTACTGCTCTCTTAGATCCCTGGGCTACCTCCCAAGTGGTCCTTCCCCTTGCCTCCTACAGACTGCAACCACCTCTTTTTAAAAGCATAACTCAAACCATGTCGCCCTCTTGACTCTAAACTTCTAATGACTCCCATCATGATTAGAATAAAATCCAGACTGACAGTGGCTTTACAATCTGGCATTTTTCTCCATCTCATCGCCTATCACTCCACTTGGCTGGAACCACGGTAGCTGCTTCCTCTCCCTTGAACAGGTCAAGCATATTTCTACCCCAGGACCTTTGTACTTGTCATGCCTCCGGCTGGGATTCTCTTTCTTGAGATGTCTGCACAGCGGTCACCATTCAGGATTTCGTTTAAATGTCATCTTCCTCAAAACCCACCTCTGACCACGTACACAATCACTATTTCCTTCCCTTTCTTCATTCCCATGCGAAACAATCTAATGTGTTCGTTTCCCCCGACCACTTAAACGCAAGCTCCATGAGGGATGAGGTTTTGTCTAATTTAACCTAGCATCTCTGGATCCTCGAACAGTGCCTGACACCTAGTAGGGAACGGCAGCAAAAACGAAACAGGGGTAATAAAAATATTAGGCGTCACTATTAGAGCAGTAATCCGTGTTTACACACTCCTGATTCTGTAAGATCTTACGTGCACTAACTCATTTCGTCCTCACAACAGCAGGAAATCATCATTATTATATTCATTCTAAAGACAGGAGAACTGAGGTGCCGGTAGGTCAGTAACTCACCCAAGGATGCACAGTTAATACACAGGAAGCCAGGAATCAGACGCAGGCAGCGTGACCTCAAAGTGCTAACAGGACTCTACACTCTAGACTCAAAATATATATTTGCTGAACAAATGAAGACAAGAATGTGCCAGGCAAAGGGGGAAGCTGAGAGGCTTAAGTAATCTAAGACTCAATTTCCTCTGCTCTGCAATGAGATTTGTAGAGTGGGGTCTTCCCCCTCCCACCCTCCGTCCTCCACCTAGTTGTCAAGTACCTACCACGTGCCAGCAACTGCTCAAGGGACTGAGGTCACAGCAGTAAACAAAACAGGAGAAAAAACAACCGTGATTTCACAGAACTTACACCGGGGATGAGGGCAGAAACGGGGAGTTAGGTAAACAAGTAAAATAACAAGCAAGTATCAGACAGGTGTTGTCAGCACATCAAGCAAGTCGGAGTACTGATAACTATATTGTAAACACACACATGGGGTCACAAAGGGAACTTCCTTGGGAACAGGGGAGTCCCTACAGAACGTGGGTTTTCTCCGGGGTTGCCATCACTGTAGCCAGGGCATCGAGCATGGTGTTTGTGGAATAGAAATGAGACAGTCCAGCCATGCAGCATTAGAAGATGTTCTGAGTCTAGGAAAGCATGGCTGTGTTCTTTAGAAGAGATTCAAGGTCAGAGATTATGGGCCAGTTCTGTATGACATCAGTAGGAACCAGGGCCTTTCCCAACAAAAGTTACCATCAGTGATTCTGCAATATAAAAACACACACGCTCGGAACACCCGCTGTAAAATAAAGCAGAAATAAACACTCCTAAGTCAACCCAGGGCCCACATCTCCATAAAGAAGAGTACGGGGCTTCCCTGGTGGCGCAGTGGTTGAGAGTCCTTCTGCCAATGCAGGGGATGCGGGTTCGTGGCCCCAGTCTGGGAGGATCCCACATGCCGCGGAGCGGCTGGGCCTGTGAGCCATGGCCGCTGAGCCTGTGTGTCCGGAGCCTGTGCTCCGCAACAGTGAGAGGCCCGCGTATCGCCAAAAAAAAAAAAGAAGAAGAGTACTGAGGAGTGAACTTGGGTCTGCTACTACACAACGTGATGCCCTGGGGCTAAAAACACAAACAAAATCTTGGACCCGCCTCAACTCTATTACTCCTGGAAATCCTAACACGAAACTGCCCACTGCTCCCAGAGGAGTCAACTGAGGATTAAGAAAATACTTGCACGTCTTCACGCTCACTAGGAGCTATAATGAGAAAGACAGACAAGTGTTGATGAAGATACAGAGATACTAGAACTCTCCAACACTGCTGGTGGGACTGTAAGATGATGCAGACACCTTGGAAAACAATCTGGCAGCTCTTCAGAAGTTAAACATAGTTACCATACGACCCGGCAATTCCACTCCTAGGTATACACCCGAGAGAAGAAAAACACATATTCACATAAAAGCTTGTACATGAGTACTGGTAGCAGCATTATTCATAAGAGTCAAAAAGGGAGAAACATACCAAACGTCCATCAACGGATGAGTGGATATGGTATATCCATATAATGGAATATTATTTGGCCGTAAAATAAGAATGAAGGGCTTCCCTGTTGGCGCACTGGTTTAGAGTCCTTCTGCCGATGCAGGGGACACGGGTTCATGCCCCGGTCCGGGAGGGTCCCACATGCCGCGGAGCGGCTGGGCCCGTGAGCCATGGCCGCTGAGCCTGCGCGTCCGGAGCCTGTGCGCCGCAGCAGGAGAGGCCACAGCAGTGAGAGGCCCGCGTACCGCAAAAAAAAAAAAGAATGAAATACTGATCCTCGCTACAACATGGATGGACCTTGAAAACCTTAGGCTGAGTGACAGAAGCCAATCGCGAAAGGCTGCACGTTGTATGATTCCATTCATGTGAATCATCCAGAAGAGGCAACTCCATAGAAACAGCCAGCGGGCAGATTAGTGGCTGCCAGGAGCCAGGGGCCCGGAATGGGGAGTGACTACTAATGGGAGCGGCGTTTCTTTTCGGAGTGATGAAAATGTCCCGTAATATGGCAGTGGTGATGGTTATACAACCTCGAAAATATACTAAAAGACCACTGAATTGTATACTTTAAAAGGGAGAATGTTACAGGATTAAATAATATCTCAGTTAAAAAATAAATAAAATGATGGATTTCCACTTCTGAGACTAAGTCCGCCCAGGGCTCTGGCTCCTGCCTTGCTTGCTGTTTCTTGCTCTTTTTTTTTTTTTTTTTTTTTTTTTTGGCGGTACGCAGGTCTCTCACTGTTGTGGCCTCTCCCGTTGCGGAGGAGCACAGGCTCCGGACGCACAGGCTCAGCGGCCATGGCTCACGGGCCCAGCCGCTCCGCGGCATGTGGGATCCTCCCAGACCGGGGCATGAACCCGAGTCCCCTGCATCGGCAGGCGGACTCCCAACCACTGCACCACCAGGGAAGCCCCTGTTTCTTGCTCTTTTGCTGGCTCACTCAGACGAAACGCAGCTGAACTGCCATGCTGTGAGCTGCCCTTTAGAGAGGCCCCCACGGCAACAACCAACAGCCAACAGCCAACAAGCAACTGAGGCCCTCAGCCCACCAAGAGCCAAAACCCCAATCTTGCCAAGAACCGTTAAGTGTGAGCTTGGGACAGCAGCTTCTTGATTACGGCCTGAGACATGCTGAACCGTGTCTAAATACTTCATTCACAGAAACGGTGATATGACAGATGTGTGTTATTTTAAACAACAAAAAATTTCTCTAAGTCACCCAACAATGAAGAGTTGGGGTGCAAACCCACACTGGTAGGGCCACTCCCTCCATGCTGCCATATTGTTTTATTCATCCCTGTGTCCTTGGAATTGGCTCCAAGGGCAGGATGCTCGACACACAGTAGGTGCTCAATAAAGTGTCCTAGAACTGAGTGAAATTTTCCAATCCTCTTTTCTCTATGTGGACCTAGAAAATGAGCTCAACAAGAAGGAAACAGAAAGAATGAGAGAAAAATATGGGAGTCTCACTGTGTTCTGTTGTTCTTCAATCTCGTCTGCAGGTTAAATTCCAACCAAGACTCTTAGTGAATGCTGGTGACCCTGCCCTGACCCTGACAGGGACATTAATCTATGTGCAGACAGGAGGTAGTTCTAAGATTTGGCCTTGTCTGTACCAACCTCACTTACGTACTAGACAATTCACTGTCAGAGCATCATCCTCCTGTGCTTCCCGAGAAGCAACCAATTCTTAGATATTGCAGCCCCAAAGCTGGGGGAACAATTACTACTATTAAAAGAGGACTTCGGTCCAGAAACAATTCACAGTGCCCCTTCTTGAAGCTTTCCCTCAAACAGCCCAGGCGGAGGCCCCCCACCACCACCCCCTGCTCTCTCGCCACCCTCTGCAACACGTCTCTTTCAAGAGAGATTTATTACGGGGCTGTCGACACAATCCTACCTTTACGGAAAAAGATAAAAATAAGAAACACCTTACAAGAAGATGCCGTGGCGAAAGCTACATCATAAATGTTTGATAAGGAATGGTCAAGTCCAGACAAATAACTGTTCAATCCCACTTTGTATTTAGCAGATAAAGTCACACAGAAAATCAATGTGATGCATTGAAAGGGGAGAAAAAAAAAAAAAACGCCACACTTAGGGATTGGGCTACACGGTGTTGTGAAGTGGTCGCTTCAGAAGAACCTTATAACACGACGACCAGATGAATTTCTAAAATTGGGGTGCTGATTATTGACTAGCTGACCTGTCAAGGGTGAGCTAGCCTTCTCTTCTGCTGCTTCTTCTTCTGTGGCCGCTGGGGGCAATTTCTGACAATTTCTGGGGCGACACACGCATTCTTTGGGGAGATGGTGGAGAGGAGACTGGTGCCACTGTTCTAAAGGACAATTAGGCAAATCCTATGAAACTAATCGTTTCGGAGATGCACGCAACCCTTGCTCCAGCACTTCTGCTACTGCAAAATCGCCCTCCTGATATCCTGGAACAAGGAGATGAAGGGCACATGCAGGAGTGCTCGTTACCGAATCGTGTGTAAAAGCATAACACGGGTTCAACGTACACGTGTGCAGAGAGGAGTGAACGAGGAAGTGACAGGACACCACGTGGTAGAACATGACGCGGTCACGGCACAATGGGCGGCCGAGCTACCTGTGCCCATACCAAATAATCTCCAAGACGTTATCACATAAAAAGAGCAGGGTAATGAACAAAGTGTATTCAATGGTCTTGGGCGCGTGCAGTTTTTTAAAGGCTGTACATGTCTACATCTGAGGGCAGATGCATACAAGGTTTCTGGAAGAACCCACAACAAACCTTTCTTTAACAGATGGTTTCTTTTGGAGAAAGTACTGGAGATGAGGGATGGAGGAAAACTCTTACTGTCAAATCTTATCGAAAGTTTTGAAATTTTACCATGAGCTTCTATTCCTTTTAACGTTTATTTCCCCCAAGTGGGGTGACAAGCAGCAATACAGACAATCAGAAATGAAACAAAGCTTCAGGTAAAACTCTTCCAGGATGAGGAAGGCCTGGCTTGTTTTGTGAATTAACTGATAGAAGATGCAGGGAACTTTGGACGCTCATCACTACATCTCCACCCCAGGACCTCTCCCAGCAGAAACTGAAAAGCCAGCCTGGATCCTCCTGTGCTGAGCGATCTCCTCCACCTCCAGGGAGAATATCAGTGCCTCCAATTTCCTTCTGTGTCCCCCAGGCCCACACTGAACCTCCTCAAATAAATGGAAGGGGTTTCTGCCAGAGACAGGGGACCTTCGCGTGCACAAGTGCATTTCAGACGTGGGCTCAGAGTGGCCAATCTACTTTCAACACTTTCTCTGCAAGGCAATAACCTCCTTCCTGCGGATAGCATTATTTTATATAATCTGTAATTAAAAAAAAAAAGAAGTAAAGTTTACAAAAGTAAACAGATGGGGGAAAGGCCTTCCGAAACAGAGGATAATGAAAGCTTGCTAAAAAGAGTAAATGCTTGCACAGGCGAGATCGACAACCCCGGTGTCACCATGGTGAGCGATGTGCTGGCTTTGAGGTGAAATAATAGGAAATGAAGATCAATTAACAATGTACTGATGAGCCTAAAACGAGTTGACTTTATTACATGCATGAACAGAGAGTTAAATTCCTCGGGGGGGAAGGCCTGGGGATGGATGAGAAAGCAGCTGATGAAAGGGAACGGGAGGTCTAGTGGTTTGCTCTCCTGCAGTAAACATCTAAGAAGAGTCAGGCTGTACGTCTAAGTAAGCAGAGTGACTTAGCCAAATGAAAATACTTTTCTCAATTTATCTTTGACTTGGCGCTTTCTATCTTCATATAGGCAAAGATCAGATCAGTGTGATTTTTCAAATGCTTCTGGGCACTGGTGAACTAGGAGAAAAGATCCCATTTAGACAAATAAACAGAACTCTCCTGCCCTTTTGGAGGAAGATGTTAGTACTGTGCTTTGTAAGTGCACTCAAGCGACATTTGATAATTGATTAAAATGATGTCTTCAAAGGTATTTTTCTTACACTGCACTTTCAGCCAGACTTTTCAAACGTGAGGGTGCATCAGAAGCCTCTGGAGGGATTGTTAAAACAGGATGTCTGGAACCCATTCCCAGAGTTTCTGACTCAGGGGGTCTGGGGTGTGGCCTGAGAACGTGCATATCTAACAAGCTCCCGGGTGATGCCAGTGCTGCCGGCTTGAGGACCACACTTTGAGAACCACTAGTGCAGTGGTTATACGCTTGGACTGTGGAACCAGCTGGACTTGGTTTGAATCCTTAGCTCTGCCACTTGGTTACCTGTGATTTAAGTGGTCAGGTCATCCCTATACGCCGCAGTTTCCTTGCCTGTGAAATGGATGTGAGACTAAAACCTGTTTGCAGTGGGTTCAATAGTGTTTCCACAACGTTTAAGTCCACTTGGAACCTCAGACTATATTTGGAAATAGGGTCTCTGCAGAGATAATTAAGTTAAAATGAGGTCATACTGGATGCTGGTGGGCCTAAATCCAATGACTGGCGTCCTCTTACGAAGACAGGACACACAAACTCAGAGGGGAGAAGGTGGTGTGAAGCCGGGAAGAGAGAACAGAGTTCTGCCACCATAAGCCCAGGAACACCGAGGATGGCTGAGGCCCCCCGAGAAGCTGGGAGAGAGGCCTGGAACCAGTTCTCACTCAGAGGCCCAGAAGGAACCAGCCCTGCCAATGCCTCAATTTCAGAATCCTGGCGTCCAAAGCTGCGAGAGTATACATTTCTCTTATTTTAAGCCACCCAGTTTGTGGTACATTGTTAAGGCAACCCGCAGAAACTACTCCACTGCTTTACGGAACTCTCGTGGGGATTAAATTACTGAATACACAGCAAGCGTTTGGAGTAGGGCTTGGCACATACTGGGCGTTACCGAAGCAGTAGTTCATGCTACTATTTTGGTTTTATTCATACTTTCTTTTGTTCTAATCTATAAGAGTATAAATACTTTCTCTTGGGGAAAAAAAAAAAACACACATCAAAACTGTAGAGAAGGGGCTTCCCTGGTGGCGCAGTGGTTGAAAGTCCGCCTGCCGATGCAGGGAACACAGGTTCGTGCCCCGGTCCGGGAGGGTCCCACATGCCGCGGAGCAGCTGGGCCTGTGAGCCGTGGCCGCTGAGCCTGCACGGCCGGAGCCTGTGCTCTGCAACGGGAGAGGCCACAACAGTGAGAGGCCCGCGTACCGCAAAAAAAAAAGAACAAAACCCCAAAAAAAACAAAACAAAGAACTGTAGAGAAGGGCATAAAGCATGGGTTCTCAACTAGGGGTGATTTTGCCCCCTGACCAAGGGATACTTGGCAATGTCTGCAGATACTTTTGGCTTTTCAGGATTTGGAAGGCAGGTGGAGGCTACTGGCATCTAGAGAGTAGAGGCCAGGGTTGCTGTTCAACAACCCACAATGCACCCCACGACAGAGAGTTAGCCGAACCGCAAGTCAACGGTGTGAGGTTAAGAACCTCTGGTACCAGATGAAACCTCAAAGCCACCTGGCCCTG
>NC_137166.1:9499205-9529205 GCF_951394435.1 Stenella coeruleoalba
TTCACTCAGAAGAAAGAAACAACGAACAAAGAACAAAATATTAAGAGTGATCATCTCAGGACAGTGGAGTTAACAGAACGTTTGAATTTTCTTCTGCCTCAGTTCCTAAATTTTCTTCTTCTTTTCCTTCTTCTTTTCCTTCTTCTACCATGCACACTACTGACTACATATTCAAAAAATAAAAGTTGGTTTTTCAAAGTAACAAGTGACTCCTGATTGGGAAAAAAAAGTTGAATCAGGTCTTACGCTTGGGTCCAGTCAAAAAATTTACTAAGGTCACGAGTTAACAAAGGTTAAGAAATTCACAGTCCAATAAAAACATATACATGTATAAAAGAAATATCTGCCTATCTACCAACTCTGTTTTCGTCACAAAGAAATCAGAATCTAAAAAGAAAAGGAAGGTGGCATCTTGTCTCCAGCACCCAATTCTTGAGCGTGATAAATCCTGAGTCCTGGAAGGAGGGGGAGTCTTGGCTGGGAGTCGAAGATGGGAGAGCTGTCTAGGTGACTCACAGGGAAACCCTGAACAGGTTGAGAAATGGCTGTGCCTGGAGCGCTAGGGAGAAGAGTGAGCTGCGGAGGGTCTGAGTGATTTATCACGGCTTCCTTTACAGCCCCCTGTAGCGTCCATGACTGCACTTGGCACTCATGGGACACAGCTTCCAAACATGTTCTAAGTAACTCAGAGCCTTGCTTGCAAGCCACCTTCTGGACACCTGGCTTATCGCGAGAGCCTGGAGATACTTCCTTTAAAGCAGTCCCAGGAACGCCAATCATACATTCATTCTTATACCTGATCTCGGCAGGGAGTGATCAACCCAAGAAAGCAACTGGTAACTGGGACCATCTCTGAGCCTGGCACTCTGCCAGCCATTTTACCTCCAGAATATCTAACTCCATTAGGTAATAGCTAACAAGACTTCCCATTCTAGAGGTGATGAAACTAAGGCTCAAAAAGAGTAAGTCTGTTACTAGTCCAAGCAGTTTGGTAGAAACCAGCTGGGTCTGATTCCAAAGCATGTGCTCTCTGATACTTCTTTTCAGGGTTCAGGGTAACTGCAGCTCCACTCCTCTACCAAGCACTGATGCTTCCCATCTGCACTGGTAGCAGACAGGGTGGCAGGGGACATGGTCTGGGGAGGTGAGCTGGGTCTCTGGAGGTGTATGCGCTGACGTTCTTTGGGAAGAGAAGGAACAGCTAAGCATGTAACAGGTAAAGGCAAGGGGTTAGCCCTAGACCTCGGATGAGCACCAAGGGTGCAATCTGGCATCACTCTGGCCCATCTTTGATACACTTTTAACAATCTGCTCACACTTCCGGGGACCTGCATGGCTTCCCACCTCCAAGGGACTTGTTCTCCTGCCAGAGTAAGACACTGAATAGCTGCTTGTGTTCAACCTGACATCCACAGATATCGAAGAGTCTAATTCGATCGGTACTTCTTTTCTGTAGACACAGGGCAACCACGGGCTTCTGGGCATCCTGGGGCCCGTGCTCTCATTCGCCTCTCCTGTTTAAGCATGCTGGGGGTGCACACACACGAAATAGGGCAGTTTAAGTAAAGATGGTGCTTAACAATGTAAGAAACCTTTGTGGATCCTGATATCAACCAAGAGATGCCAGGTACCTGGGCCTCGGTTTGGCGGGGGGGGGGGGGGGGGGGGGGTGTCCAACTTGCTCGTGAATATGAGAGCTAAACAGATGGGCAATGGCTCCAGCCTTCAAGGGGCTATCAACTGAACACAAGAAAAGCCAGATTGCCGTCAGTCCCAGGCTTACAAGACTCTCCATTAAGGAGACTCACGTTTTTATAAGGGTTTAGGATACAAACCCAACAGCCAGCCCACGTTTTCCCCCACCCCTTTTTCACTGGAAGGCGTGTCATGTAGGTGATGGTATAAACCCTGAAATTTTCTGTGTGCAGTAGGTGGCTGGCTTGAAGAAATCCACAGTGGAACGTTTGTAGCCCAGGTGAGATTTGTGGGACCGGGGAGATGTGGCAATGGAAACCCATTCCATAACCCTTCACCGGGCCTGAAACTTACTACGCATGGAATTCCTAAAAGCCTGTGTTGGCCTCTGATTTAAAACTATTAAATCTGGTTCCCTGAGAACACTTCCATTATAATAAATACATCGCTAGGACAACATATGCTAACTGTACAATCTCAAAGACTAGCGTGAACAACCTATGCATGAAAAATGCATGGGGATGTGGCCGTCCTGGATTCACACCACCGAGACTTTAGAATTGGGCTGACTCGCTGGGTGGATATCAAACATCTTATGAACAGGCTGACGTCATGGTGGACGACAGTGGGAAGCAGGACACCAGGGCCCTCATTTCACACAGGTGACAAAACTGAATCTGGGTTCATTTGGAACACGGGTGGTGTCTCCAGCTTAAGGAATTTAAGGAGGAAATCATCTGTAAATGTACAGATATGAGTATGTTTTCCTGAAAGATGAAATATTACTCAGCCATAAAAAAGAACAAAATAATGCCATTTGCAGCAACATGGATGGATCTAGAGATGATCACACTAAGTGAAATAAGTCAGAGAAAAACCAATATCATATGATACCACTCATATGTGGAATATAATTTTTTTTAAAATGATACAAATGAACTCATTTACAAAACAGAAGCAAACTTAGATATTGAAAACAAACTCATGGTTACCAAAGGGGAAACACGGGGGTGGGGGGGGATAAATCAGGAGCTTCGAACTAACATACACACACTGCTATATATAAGACAGATAACCAGCAAGGACCTTCTGTAGAGCATAGGGAACTCTACTCAATATTCTATGGTAAGCTATATGAGAAAAGAATCTAAAAAAGAATGAATATATGTACACACATAACTGAATCACTTTGCTGTACACCTCAAAACTAAGACAACACTGTAAATCAACTATAATCCCACAAAAAATTTTTTAAAAGAGTGCTAAGCAGATACACACCACTTTTCATCTTCAAAGCACGTCCTGAAATTAGAGAGACGCTACGGTCACCATATGTAGTGATATATTAAAAGGAAAAAAGATGAGATTTTTATACAACTCAGCCAAACCCTTTTTCTTCAATTGAATCTGTGTTCATTCTTCCTCTTTTTCTTCTTCTTCATCCCTCTTCCCTCCTTCCTCAGACATTTCAGCCAGCTGTCCAGGCCTCTAGCTGCTGTAAGGAGTACGCAGATAAATTATAACAGAGCCTGCCCTCCAGGGCGTTACACTTAGATCAGAGACCTAGGTCAAAATGGCAGCCAGGGCCTTGGATTCAACCACAGATACGAGTCTGGATCCTTCACTGCTTATCACCGTGGGAAGCCAAGGTCACTTAGCTCCTCTGGCTGTCCATTAACCTGACCTGTGAAATGGGGGCTGAGAGTATATCTGTGGGGCTCCCCTAAGGGTTACATGAGGTGACGGGTGAACCCACCTTGCGCACCGCAGACCTTCAACGCATAAAATAATCATGCAACAACAGTCACAAATTATTTTAACCAAGGTCAAAAGTGAGCAGAGTCATAAAAGAAGGACCAGCGGGACAGGAGGAGAAAAGGAAGGGTAGGGGAGGGAGATCAAGGTCTTCGAGTGTGTCGATATACAGGGGAAGAGTTGTGTGAAAAAAATGAAGCCAGGGGAGAGTTAGCCTAGCAGTAAACCAAGGCCACCCAAAGGAGATGAAACAGCGGCCGTTTATTCAAAGCTTGTTATCGCAGGAGAGTCGGCCACCATCACTGGTGTTTGGCAGACATGGAGGGGCAGGCAGAGGAGAGGGCAAGTTTCCTAGTGAGAAGAGGGAAGGCTTCAGTGTGTTCTGACCGGAGGCTGTCGGCCCGGGGCAGCTGAAGGCAGGCCAGCTAGAAGCTGCTTGTCTTGGGAGCATATCTGGCTTTCTCTAATTGGTCCTGAGTTGGAAGGGAAGGCAAAAATGAGGGGTGCTGAATGAGAAGCCCACGCACCGCAATGAAGAGTAGCCCCTGCTCTCCGCAACTAGAGACAGCCCGTGCGCAGCAATGAAGACCCGATGCAGCCAAAAGTAAATAAATTTAAAAAAAAAAAAAAAAAAAAAAAAGGAGGGACGCTGGGTGTTACCGACCAAGTCCTGACCATTTTTGCTTGATGGGTGCAGGGCTTGTGGGTCAGAGTTCTGTGATCAGAGACAGTCTGGCCATTGTCCATTGGTATGTTCCGTCTCTCATTAGCAAGACCATTTGGTGACCCGTAACCGTTTACCCCAGAGTTGTCCACGAACAAGACTGTGATGAAAACTCGTCCCCAAAGCAGGGTGTGCACGGGGACTGGCTGGCTGCAGGTGAAGGGGGTGGCCACCCACAGTGCCTCCGAGCACAAGGGCTTCACATTCTCAGAACGCTCCCCACAGGCCAGAAACAGACTCCCCGTCGCCCTGGGCCTTTGTGTAGGGATACGCATGAATTAGAGAGGAAAAAGGTGCTCTGGTGTCCTACAGAAATAGCCATTTTTCATACAGCTCCTGGGAGGTGGTAATTTATTCAGTCATCTTTCAACATAATTCCTGTCTGACTGATTTTCTCTCTGTCTTCATCTTCTCCAAGGTGCCACACACCTGTCCTGGGTGAATAAGAATAAGTACGGTGTATGCATAGGAGGGTTCACGAAGCCGAATGAATAATGGAAAAGACTAAGCTGAAGCAAATGAAAAAGAAAAGCTCTCTGTTCGTATAAAATTTCTGCCAAAGTAATTACTAACGTTGCTCTTTAGAGAAACAGCAGTAAACTCCTCTAGCTCTTTAGGGTTGGAAGGGGAAAGGGCTGGGATCCCCCAACGCAGAAACACTTGGTTTCATGTCACCAGCCTTAGCCAACGCATTTTTGGCCTGTGCTCTAGAAGCTTCTGTCTGGGGTGTCGGGTTTAAACCGTGGATCTGCCACTTAGCGGCCAGGAGATGCTGAGTTCCACTGCGGGTCGTTCTGAGGAATAAGGGAGGTGATATTCTAAGGACTGGTGGGATGCCTAGTGCAGAGCGCGCACTCAGGGAATGCAGCTGTTACTTCATAAAATGCGGAGGAATGGGCCTAGTCTCAGAGAATGATAGCAGTGAAGGTTAATAAAATGGAAATTAGGCCTCTACAAAAGCAGGCTGAAGTCCATTTCCTTCCCTAACAGACCCAAAGGTGCTTTGCAAAATATCTGATTACATATTGAAGAGGGACCATTATCCTATAATCCTGTGCTAATTTGTGTAATGATGTAAATCTGGAGAAAGGCAGAAGAAATCAGAGTAGCCAGCCAGTCTCCAAGGTGGGAGGAGAGGTAAGCCAGACTGTGAAGGGAGCTATTCCACGTCCTTTGCGTGTGCCTGGCCAGCGTTCACTTGCCTTTCCAGTAAAGCATCCTGATTCGTGAGGGAAACAGCCCTACCCTCGGTCCCAATCCACACGTTTTCGAATGACATGTGGCTTCTGCTGTGCAACCACTCCCGCAGGCTGATTCAAGGATCTCCACCCCCGCCCAACTAGACCAATGACGGTCAACTGGTCCACTCCAGGTTTTGACAAAAAGTGCAGCTGGCTTCACCATCATCAAGGAAAGACGTTTGTGTGTCTACAAAGGGAAAAGCTGAGCCACAAAAGGGACGAGACAAATTCTTGATGACATCTTCTGAATACCCGGGTCCAGCAAAGGCTGAACGAATGACGGCCCTGGAGTTTTCACTGATATAAGGTAATAACTGCTTTCTGTTTTTGCTTTTTTCTGTAACCAGCTGAGTACGGTTTCTGTCACTCACAACCAAATCAGCCCGACTGATTGGCTGAAGAAACAGAAAAGGAAGGAGATTCTAGACATGGGTCCCTGCCTTCAAGAAGCTTATGTTCTAGTTAGAGAAGCATACACTAACCCAGTAAACCAGAAAATAAAATTTCAAGTATGTAAGGTGAGTATAATGAGGTTAGGTAGGGAGCTGAGGACAGAGATAGAGGAGCAGTGCTTTATTTAGTTAAGACAACGTAGCAGACACAATAGTGGGGCCAAAAGATGACTGTGCTCTAATCTTTGAAACACATAAATACGTTAGTTTACACGGCAGAGGGAACTCTGCAGATGGACATGCGTCACAGTTCTTGAGATGAGGAGAGTATGCTGAAAGACCCAGGTGGGCCCAACGGAAGGTCCTAAAAAGATGGAAAAGTCAGACAGGAGGAACAGAGTCACAGAGACTTCAAGATGCTACGTTTGCTGGCTTTGAAGATGGAAGAAGAGGCCCGTGGGCCAAGGAAAGCAAGCAACCTCTCGAAACTGGAACAGACTGTTCCCTAGAGCCACAAGGCCCTGCCAACACCTTGAATTCGGCCCAGTGAGACCCATTTCAGGCTTTTCATCTCCAGAGCAGGAGGAGAATACATTCGTACTTTTTAAGCCATCGAGTCTGCATTCGTTTACTACAGCGGCAATCAGAAACTAATACAGACACTCAGGATTGGCCTAAGAGCTAAAGGATGAGGAGGTGGCCATACCACGAGGGAAGAACACCAGGGCAGGAGAGGCAAGAGCTTCACGACTTCTGAGAACTTCAAGATCATTGTGGCTGGAATGATACACATATAGAGATTGCTTAGCCCTGAGGTTTACAGAATTTAAAGCACCATAAATATTCAGTGCAACCCAACTTTTGTGGAAACAAAGCACTCTTTAGTGATTTCCTTGATTTTAAACTCAAAAAAAAAATAATAACCAGCACAAAGAATTCCACAAAGTGCAATTATCCCTAGTAATTCCAACTTAGAGGCCGATTTATATTCCTAACAAGCATTCCAGATTTTCTGGAGGTGTCTTTCCTCATATGTTCTGTCCTGCTGTACCCAGCAGTCTATTCATACACCTGACCCAGAAGAGGCATAAACATGGATAAACACGCCTGGGGTTTCTTGGTTTGCAAATAGATTCCCAGATGCTATATATCCCCCTACGACTTGCTCTCCCAAGTCACCCTAGAAATCATTAAAATATTTTAGCTGCACAGGAAAGTGACACACCCAAGGGTGAGCATCTGTCCACCGGCACTGCTGGTCTAATCAGAAGCTTTGCGGGCGGGGCAGCAGGAGGCGGGGGGCAGTGGGAAACGGGGGAGAGAGAAGTACTGATTTTTTTCATGAAGTATCAAGATATCAAGCGAGCTGGCGGTACTAATGATGGCAACTGCCTCGTGCTGGGGAGAAAATTTTTTTTTTTGGTAGGGGGCTGTCCCCTACACCACTTCAGCTGCTGAGCGAGCAGAGAGGAATATGAATAAAGTCAGTGGGCACAAGAAGTCCGGGGCTTCCTTTTAAATCAGTTTCTAGAAGGCGAGGAACCAGTATATCATAGCAAGACGATCATTTATAATGGGGCCATTCTTAGGAGCCAGGGTATAAAAACTGTACCTGAGACAGCCTTATAAGCAGATTCGGTGTGTGGGTAATTAACCTCCTACCCCACGGGGGGCTGGATGGCTCCGGGGAGTGGTAATGATACGGGGAAGTCATCCGTCTCCGGGTCACAGGTTTAAAGCTGGTCATGTTCTAAGGGGCCTAATTGCTTCTCCAGGGCACAAGGGGGCACACGGCTGCCTCGTGGGCTCGGAGACACAAGGACCAGGGTTCGAATCCCGGCACCGTCCCTAAACCAGCTGTGCGATGTCTGCGCTGCTCAAGGATCCTCCGGCAGCTACGGTTTGCTTTTTAAGTTTGGTTTTGTTTTTGGATAAATAGGAGTATGCTTGGCGCGTGCTAAGTATTTGATAAATGGTAACTGTTTTCTTTTCAAAGAAGACATGTTTTTATTTCTTAGGCATGAAAAGGGCAGGAAGAGGCTATGAACATCCCGAGTTCCAGCACTGTTGGATCTCGGGTCTGGATGGCTGTACACAGAGAGATTTTCTGCCATGTCAGGCAGACAAAGAAGAGGCCCTTATCTTGGCTTACGGAGCCTGGGTTGCCAGGGGCAGGGGTCATTGCAGGGCCAACATTTATTGAGAGCTTACTGTGTGCTAGGCACAGTTTTAAGTGTTCTACCTCCGTGAACTAATTTAATCCTTGCAGAATCCCCATGCAGCAGGTACTGGTAATAGTACGAGTAACAACAATGGTAGATACTAGTCATAGTATTAATATTAGAAGCAGTAACCCCAGGGTTTTATGCCTAGTAAGATAAGGGACAAAACTTGAACCCAGACGGCAGGATTCCAGAATGGGTTAACTATGTCCCGACCCTAAAGGGCTGGGCACGGTTAGAAGAGAGACGTGTTTCCTGCACCTGTGACGAATGTGCCCTGGGCCCAGAAGTCCCCACTGGTGCATCCTGCTGTGAAACTGTCTCGGCCTGAGCAAAAGACACAGTGGTCAACGTGGGAAGCGGCCCTGGACCTGAAGGTGTCTTAGCCGGCAGGAAGAATGTGGGGACGTATTGTGCCCATGAAACCCCATCAGGCAGGTCCTAGGGGCGGGAAAATCAGAGAAACAGATGAGGTGAGAACTGATGGCCTGGATGACATTGGACTTGACCCGGTGCGCACAGACGGCACGCCACAATGTTGACAGATCCCACCAAGGCTGCAGAGGAAGCAGGGAACCCAGAGAGGAAGGAACTTAGAGAGAAAAAGAAAAGCGACACAGGGAAGAAAGAGGAACTTGGAGACTGAAGCCCGGGGCTCGATTCCCATCTCCGACTTCTCCCCTCTTCTCTCCCCTGCGCTTCCTCCCTACTGCTCCCCTCCGCACCCATTTCCTTAACCCTGAAATAAGAGTGAATGCTGTCCTGATGACAAGGGATGTGGAAGAACAGTCACAAATACCCCGATTAGGAATTAAAATTTGGGTATGTATAAAAGGGCCAGATATTTAATTTTTTTGTTAAATGGAGAGGAAACTGTAAATTATTCGGGCGTGGGGGACAGGAGATCTCCTACCCAGGTATATCACACCCAACGTAATGCAGCACTTAAGTGTTAACTCTCCAGTAAAGCCGGTGGTTGTTTTTCTTCTCCCCCCACCCCGCCCAACTCTGCCCCTTCCAAGGACCTAACGCTCTTGATGAAAAGGGAGGAATAATCCTTTCTTTGGTGTCTGCGATCAAGATCTATTTGGTAACCCACTCCTCTAATACCGCCCGTGCAGAGAAATAGTTTCGGCTCCCCGTTAATTTGAGTATTGAACTGAAACTCTACAGCTGCTTCCCGCCAAGCCTGAAAGCAGAAATTAATTTCAATGACCCAGGCGAGTGGAGGGGAGCTCTGTCAGGTAATTAGTCTTCGTCTTCTGCTACTCAGGGTCTATCACAGCGCTAATCCATACATAAACCCGGGCATCCCCCGAGTCACTCGCAATCTGCGGGGCCATTTAACTACCTCTTGGTTGGGTTCATGAGAGCAGGGGCACTGCAGGCAAACGGATGAAGTCTGCCTTTCATGTCTCCCCTTCCTTCTACCTATTTAGGGCCTGCGGAATTAATGCAGCTGATTTACATGTTCTCTTCCTGTCTGATCGAGTCTGCCGTTGATTAAGTAGAGCTTGGGGTGGGAGGGGGACCGGGGGAGGGGGTCCCCCCTTCCTGCAGCTTCTGACTTGCCAGTTTATTAATGAAAGAGGCACCAATATTGATAGCCCTGACACTACAAGTGCAGCAATTAGAGGGTACGTCCTTCCAGGATTCTAATTAAAAAGGAGCCTTTTTCTGCCCAGGATGGGTCCTATTGTCATATATGCCTTCGGTTCTGCCTTGGGTTGGGGGCTCGCATGCCTTTTCTGTTAGGAAAATCTCCCGGCGAGTGGGGGGAATAAACACAAGTTGAAAAGCTTTGTTCTCATTGCGGAGGGTGGAGGCGTCATTGTGAAATCCAAGGAAAAGAACAGTTTTTGGAGAAGGTACCTCTTTCCAAAAGCAGCCCGCCTTCCTCCAGCCCTCTCCCAGATTCTTCTCTGGGCTTCGTGTTTTTCATGCTTCTAACCCTGAAGGACTGGGCGGTGGGTGGGGGTAGGATGTAAACAAATAAGACAGGTGCTGTGATAATCTTCTGAGCACCTACTGAAGCACCTTACATCCCCTAGCATCGTTTACCCTTATAGCAACTCTGTGGTATGGCTTTCAGTGGTTCCATTCTACAGATGAGAAAACTAATGCTCAGATCAGAGAAGGTCAGGGGCTGGTGGTTCTTTCTGATCCAAAGTCCTTCTTCACCCAACTCCAGGCACTGAATACTCCCAAGCCTATGGGGCCAGGCAGGTAGCGTAAACAGTGATGTGGATGAATCTGGAGCCCTTACTCCATCCAAAAGGGCAGCCCCAGCTCACCCCTCCCTGTGCCTCCCTGCCAATTCTGCAGGCCAGAAGGCCAGCCCGGAGCGGCGGCCTTTGGTGACAGCTGACATTATAGGAGAACTCAAAAATCTGGAATTTTAGGTGGACTCCTTAACGAAGTTCATATTTGCAACTTCAGGGACACTCTACCTGCTTCCTTAGAATCCTTTAGATTCATTTTTGTTTTCTCAGTACCTTGTATCTTTTTTTTTTTTTTTTTTTTTTAATTTTGAACCCAGCTTTGCCATTTCACTCTCCTGCCTGGGTGGCCACAAGCTAGGAAATTGCTCCAGCACAAGGCTGAATTTAAAAAGGAAACGAACTGTGGGCCCCCAGTGCCTTCCTCCTAGTGCTTCCAAAGCTGACGTCAGAAACCCTCTCTACTTTCCTGCAGGTCTCACCCCTCACCCAGGCCAGATGCAGAGAATCCAAGCCTGCACACCTGGAGCTGGGGAGGACGTGCTCCCCCACCCCACCTCTCCTGCTTAGTCATCTTCAACCACCCTGGGTTTTTACTCCCAGGTCACTAATGAACAGACTATGTGACCTCGGACCCTTTTATTGATTTTTTCTCTCCTTCTACACATCAGTTTTCTCATCTGCAAAATGGGAGGCTAATTCTGACCTCACAGGTGTGTTGTGAGGTCCCTATGACAGAAAACAGATGGGAAAGTTTGGGCACAACACCTGTCTCCCTGTAAGGAGGCCCCCCAGGCTTGAGCATGCTCACAAGTACCTTTGCCCAAGCTGAGATCCAAGCAGCTGAACTGCACAGGCTCGTGGATTGAGTTTCTTCCCCTGGCCTTAAAAGAACAGTAATGACCCCGTGCTGGACGGCAAGCCAGTCTTTCAGCCTCCGTTTTTCTACCCATGAAGAGGCTTTATACACCTCCCTCACAGGACTGCTTGAAGACTACGGCCCCAAAGCAGGTCTGACACTTAGTAGGCCCACAGAAAATCAAGCTCCACTACCAGCTCCCCAGACATATGAATTCTCTTGCTTTGGGCTCAATATCGCTCAGGTTTTGTCCTTCAAAGTTCTTTTTTCACGCTTAGGACTCAATCTTGAAAACGACAAAAACAAACAAAACAAAAAACAACAACAACAAAACCCAGACTCTTCACAGGAGCTGCAACTGTGAAATCTCCTAATAATTCCTTACTGCAAATTCCTAGAAATAACAACATCCACTCCCAAACGAGAGAGAGAGAGAGAGAGAGAGAGCGCGAGCGCGCGATGGACTTGACAAATAGAAAAGCCCTAACACTCTAATGTATTTTGCTGGAATCAGAAGTGCTCTGTCTTCGCTCTGACCCCCCTGTCCCCTCCAGCCTCCTGCTGGGGGCACCAAGGAAAAGTCAGAAGCATTAGTCCGGTGTCAAGTAGCACCGCCATCCACATTCTATGAGAGTCAATTGCAATTAACGGGGCCATTCAGAAAAGGCAGGTACAGACCAGACAAAGGGAGCACAGCTAGATCTTATCAGGACCCAAGGCCAGTAGGCTGGGCCTTTCAGATGCTGTTTGCACAGAAAGGAAAAAAAAAAAAAAAGGAAAAATGCTGGTGGAGGAAGAGGTGGGTAGGGAAAGGTAAGCTGAACCAAGGTGGAAGGTAAGGGCAGGGAACGAGAAGAGGCAGGCACAGAGCAGAGAGGTTTAAAAATAGCAAGGCTCGCGTCCGGAGCCTGTGCTCCGCCACGGGAGAGGCCACAACAGTGAGAGGCCCGTGTACTGCAAAAAACAAAAACAAAATAGCAAGGCTGACTCCTGAGGCCAGCCCTTGGGTTCAGATCCTGACTCTGTGCCGGGCTGCTTGGGACACTCAACCACTCGGCCCTCCGAACCCTGGTTGGCTTATCTGTAAAACAGGGAGAGTAATAGTACCTTCCTGTTTTTTCCAATTGACATGTGAAACAACGTTTGCAAAGTGCTGAGGGTAGTACCTGGCACGGGGCAGTTATTCTAAGAGAAGAGCTTAGCCTGGAGTCGGGAAGAAGGCGTGGACAGCTAAGGAGAGAAGCAGATTCCTTAAGCAAGCATCCCAGGAGAAAATCAGATACTACACAGATACAGGTGACCAGGCTGAAAGTGACTCTCTGCCCACCTGGTAGAACCAGGCATGGGGACCCATTAGGAGGGCAGTTCCAGGATGCTGGTACCAACCAAAAATCTCCTACAAGATCCTGCAGGCTGGGAAGTGAGGACACACACACACTGCAGGCCCTGGGCTGGGACAACACTAGCCAGGCCCCAGTGCCCCACCCATCGCTCCATTGAGACGCTCCCCCCTCCGCCACCAAAAGTGCTTAAACTTCTTTTCAGAAGGAGGCTTGACCACCTACTACGTGCTTATTAGCTCTGTGCCATTTACCAAGGGATACCCAGAAAACAACCTCTCCAGGGCCCTCTTGTTTTTTTTTTTGTTCTGAGAATGATGTCGGGAACTAAGGTAGTGCAATGTGGTAGAAAGTTCCAGAGGGACGGGACTTCAAATGCCAGGTGGGCCACTGATGAGTCACATGACCATGGACCAGCTGCTTGGACCGTCTGAAGCCTCATCTGTAGCGTGGGGGCAGGGGGGGGATATCTGTCATTGCAGGGTCATTACGGAGGAAGTGTGAGGACTGTCTGATGCTTGCTCTTTATTGTTTTGTCATTCCAGGGTCCCTGGGGAGCCCTAGATGGACAGGCGCTGGGTGGCGTGAACCCTCGCCTGTCTTAAAACAGGCACATGGCCCTGCCTGGCACTGGGCAGCGGAGGGGAACAAGTCCAAACCACACCAGCCTCCCCAACCAGACAGAGAATTCTCCCCAGAGCACAGGCCCTCACACTGGTCTTATGAATTCTTTAAATGATGGCGCGCACGCCAGCACCATGAAGAAGTTATCTGTAGGAATATTCACTGGAGGTTGAATACCTCCAGTTCCTCGCCAGCAACTAACACAGGACTGCAAGGAAGGTGGGGGACTCCTCTTTCTCTCTGCGCTTTCCTAGCTAAGCTGCCTACTTTTGTTTGCATGCCTTGGCTATCGAGCCCTTACCTTTCAGGCCCTCTTAGAATTCCAGAAACTTGAAGCTAAAAAAATCCACCAATTTAGACTTTTTAAAGCTTCTACAGAACCAGAAAAAAGGGGGTCATTATGAGTAAGCAAAGGGACCGAGAACGGTGAAGGAGGAGAAGAGTTACTTGATTTTCTATCAGAAAAAAATAATAACACACGGCAAAACTTCATTAAGTCAGTATTGGTCTAGTCAAAAGAGCTTATCATTTGCAGCAACTATTCCCCAATCAACCGGATGCCTCTCTTGTAATCTTCTTTAATGGTGAATGTCTGCTAATATATCGGAGAGGCCAGACTTGATTTATTTGAAGGCATGGGGTATTTTGTAGTGATGTCTCTAAGTGTCCAGCGGAGCAATCAGTGCATAGTAGGTAGTCAATAACCCTTAGCTTCCTCTCCTTGCATTCTGTATTATCGAAGCTTTAATCTGATTTATAACATGTTCAGTCCTTATCAATAATAACATGTTTCCATTTTAATATACTACCTTTTATTAAACTGAAGCCACAAACTTAATAGCAAGGGCCTGTCCAAGGCACTTTAATCACTCCTGGAGCACAGATGTCTCTCCTAGGAAAACAGGGGCAATGCTCGGCCGCAACGACGGGGACCGTCCATTCACCTTTGTGTTGGCAGAATGAGTTAAGGGACTGTATTATCGATGCAATTAGGCCAGGCTCCCTCTGCACATCCACGGCAGACCTCTCGGCTCTGTACAATAAGAGGCACTTTCCCCCGTGACCTGGTTTCCAAAGCATGTTTTCCCCTAAGCAGACCACCACAGCTGCCTGCATGGAGAGGCTGACCTCTAGGTTCTGTGTGTGTCTGTCACTCACAGATCTTCCCCACATGGACCCCCAGGTCAAGGGCAAACTGAAACGACACGCAGTGCTTATCGGGATGACAGTGATGTTCATGACATTGATGATGGTATGAATTAGGCTGACAGTCACTGATATTGATGATGATGGTGTGAATGATGTTGACGGTGCTAAGTAGTGAGCACTTAACGCGTCAGTGAGTGTGTGAGGGCTGTACCGGCATTCTCAGCATTTAATCCTCTCAACAACTCTCTGAGGAAGACTGTTAATGCCCCCATTTTGTACATGAAGAAACTGAGGCTTAGAGAAGATGAGGGACTTACTCAAGGCCCACAGAAAACACCTGGCCAATCCATGATATGGACCCAGGTACGCAACTTCTAACTCTGCAGGTCATACTATGCTAAGCCCATGTCTTTGTCTGCTCAGCTGTTGTAAGAAAATACCACAGACTGGGAGAGTTAACGAACAGACGTTTATTTCTCACAGTTCTGGAGGCTGGGAAGTCCAAGATCAAGGTACCAGCAGATTTGGTATGTGGTGAAAGTTCTTTTCTAGGTTTGCAGAGGGCCGCCTCAGGCTGTGTCCTCACATGGCCGTTCCTCAGGGCATATAGGAGGAGACAGAGAGAGATCTCTGTCTTCCTCTTCTTATAAGGGCATTAATACCATCATGAGGGTCTCCCTCTCATTGCCTAACCTAAACCTTATTACCACCCCCGCCAAGTTCCACCTCCAAATGCTATCACATTGGGGGTTAGGGTTTCAACAGATGAATTCTGGGAAGACACATGCAGTCCTTAACAACCCATTTCAAGCAATTCTGTCTCCCCTCTTGCTTGGTCAGGAACCGCACGTTAGAAACCCTCCCCTTCCTTCCAGAGGAAATGCCTCAGAGGTCCCTTCATCAGGATCTAAGTCAGCGTGGCCAAGATGCAAATCCACCTGCCATCCTTCCTCAGGCCTCCTGGGCGATGGATTAAGGGATCCATTCAACAGGCAAAATACTTGACGCACAGAATAAAAGGGTTTCATAGAGCCAGCTCCAGCCCAGAGCCAGCCCCCAACAAACCCTCAGTCAGACAACATTCAACTGCAGATACTGAGGAGAAAGAGCATGGTTTTGGCACCAGACACACTTAGATTTGAAGTCTAAGGAGGTTGGGCAAGGCTCCCTATGTGTATGGTGGGGAAACAGGTGCTGCAGGGCTGCTGTCAGGATCCTATGAAGAATCTCAAGTGAAGTCATGGCACTGAGTCCGGCAGCTATAGACGCTTTATGAATACTGGTTGCTTTATAGGTTCTTTCCTGCTCTGAGCCCTTTCTCCTCCTCCTTGTTCACAAATTCAGCACTTATCCCAACCCCACCTACACACACACACACACACACACACACACACACACACACACTCTCTCTCTCTCTCTCTCTCTCTCTCTCTCCAGTCTAGGACTGAACGCTAACCCATTGGCCCTGAGCCTTGCTCCTGATGTATGATGTTTACAGGCAGGACCCCTTCTCATTGCTTCTAAGCCCCTAAAGCTTGAATGTTTCCACCGGCTCTCCCAATCAAAGATATCTGGTGCATGAATGAGTAAGTGAAACAGATAGTATAACATCTGTCAAATATATACAAAGCAGAGGCGTATCATTTCAAAACTTGAGTATTTCCACATCCACCTGTAACAAAATAGTTGTTATACACTAAACCAGCAGCCACCTCTTAGGTGACAACAATTTATGGCGTTCCTCTCCCCTGGTCATTAGTATTTTAAAGTAAAGATCCCGACGACTCAAAAGAATGAACCTCTAACAGAGATGTTCTTCCAAATGTAAATAAAAGTCTGAGGTCCAGAAGAATACGGCTGGATCCCCAACCCACAACTACTCTGGGTCGGGGGCACTAGGAGGTAAGATGAAACACAGGGTACGATCCCCATGGCTAGCTGTCCACTGGTCTGGGGGTTGCTTTTTCGGGTCTCCCTAGGGGATCAGACTACTAAAAGGACAAATGGCCCTTTGGTCAGCAGTGTTGGAATTGTTCTCGGCAATGAGAAGCCTGAAAAAAACAAAACAAAACAAAACAAAACAAAACCCTCTGCCGGACAGTTTTTCCCCTGCTCCCTTAGCTGACCTGCATGTGAGTGGAAAGTGAAATGGGTCCCAACCCCCTTTTGATGCTCTCAGGAGTGCGGTCCAGGTGGCAGCGCGCACCCCACGACCTGCCGAGTTCTCTTTATGAATCATACATAAAGTAGAGAAGAGAAAGAGGCCTGCCAGCTCAACTCTGCTCTTCACAGCAAAGCATAAAAGCACACGGGAGGCAGCAGAAGCTGCTTTCTTGAGGAGTGGCCTCACGGCAATCTGTTTATGAAAAGCAGGGGACCTTTGTAGTGGCATCGCTCAAGCCAGAGGCCTGTGTGTGTACTTGTCAGAAAGCTGCACAGTGAAAGGTTGGGAGCTGGTGCGACGGCGTGGGTTCTGTAGAACACAGGAAGGACTCGACCAGAGTCCTGGGCTCGTGGTTCTGTTTTAAAGGCATGCGACGTGCACAGTCACTGGTGCTGGCTTGCAGTTAGCAAGGGTGGAGACTGACCCCACGGGAGACATGGAAGCTCTCCACACCTCAATGTCTTCACTGTAAAACGAGGATAACAAATACTGGATCTTGCCTCCACACAGCCCTGTCTTTCCCTTAGACTCAGGGGGTGATTAGGTCAAAATATGGCCAAGTGAGTAACTGGGTATCTCAGTCCCTTCCAGCTGCTCTAACAAAATACCACAGGCTGGGTGGCTTATAAACAACGAAAATGTATTTCTCACAGTCTGGAGGCTGGAAGTCCAAGTTCAAGGTGCAAATATACTCACATACCAATGAGGTTTACAGCTGGGACCTTCTCACCATGTCCTCATGTGGTGGAAGGGGCTGGGAGCTCTTGGGAGCCTGTATTATAAGGGCACTAATCCCATTCGAGAGAGCTCCACCCCCATGAAATAAGCATCTCTCAAAGGCCCCATCTCCTAATACCATCATCTTTGGGGGTTAGGATTTCAACCCATGAACTGAGGGGAAAACACTGATTCAGACCTTAGCAGTGGGAAAAGAAAGGATTTTTCAGTGGGAAAGCAGGAGGGGAAGACTACGTCAGGCAGTCAACAGCCTGTGCAAAGGCCCTGTGGCAGGTTGTGGGGGGGAGGGGGAGTGGGGATGACAGTAGGCTACAGAGATTGGCAGGAGCCTTGCAGGGTCTGGTAAGGATTTCAGATTTCATCCCAAGGGATATGGACACCCAGTGAGGGGATTAAGCTGAAGAATGGTGAATAGGGTGGTGGTGAGACTGGATTTCTACTCTAGAGCAATGACTCTAGCTTCTTCCTAAAGAAGGGATTTCAAGAGAAACAGGAAGGGAAGCAACGTGCCCATAAGAAACCATACTGACAGCACAACCGTAATCTTAATGGCATTAACTCTCAGATTGATTCTCCACTGCTACCAAGGACACTGCAGGGAGACAAAGGCAGGCCAAACCCCATCAGTGTTTTCTGTAGGAGAAAAGAAAGACCCAAGTGCAAAAATCTTACTGTTTTTAGAGAATCTTTTAAATGGCATAAGAACTCCAAAGGGAAAAGTCCAACATGGGAAAGCAAGCAGTAGCGCCCTTTGAAAATTTTTAATTTTATTTTAACTTTGCTAAATCTACTTACATTCACATTCTGAAATATGTATGCACGATAAAACACTGCAGTTATGGTCTATTGGGTTAAAAATCCACTTTTTGGAATGGGTTCAAGGGAATACTCATACAAAAGACCTCGGAAAGGAAAGTAATTCTGCAGATAAAATAGAATGGAAACCTCCCTAAATATGCTCCTTGCAAGATAAATGCACAATGAGGAGGGGTCTTGAAACCATCACTAATGGGAGGTCCTAAACAGCCGGCCTCTTAATCCCTCACGGAACCTGCTGGAAGGGAAGGTACTGGCTAGTCCTCAGCATCAATATTCATACTTTTCCAAGGGTCTCTCCCCTCCCTTTCGTAATTCAGCTGAAACCAAGAAAGTAACCCCCAATTTAAGACAGTGCAATCCTGTTCTAGCACGCTACCAACAAAGCACGGGGCGAACGTGGGGTTTATTCTGCAAAGTTTCAGACAAAGGGAGCTAAAAAAAAAAAAGCTGAAATAAATCCACCAACAAGCATTTCTGTGCTTCTTCTATATAATTATGCCTGCATGGGGAGGCATACAAACAAGGAAGAGAAGATGGATCTCATTTCTTAAGGAGGTGCCAATTCCGTTAGGAGGGTGCTTCTCGGCTCCAAGGGTGTATCAGAATCACCTTGGGAGCTAGACAGACATACAGAACCCCGGAACCCACACTGCCACCCAACTCCTGAACGAAGTGTCCACGACAGGCCAGGGAATCTTCATTTTAAACAAACAAAAGGGCTTCTGGTGGGGGTGGGGATTCAGAACCAGAGAACGGAAAAGGAAACATTAGCACCACGGAATCTGACAAGAGGAAAAGTCTTTGGTGCTCACAGAGGCATCCCTCAGATGGCAGCTGGGCAACCAGACTCTGCCTTTCCATCCCTGATAAAGGGCACTTGTCCGTCGTGTGAATTTCATTCCCCTGTAGGACAGCCATCTACTGTCCTTCGAAGAGCCTTCAACAGCTGGTGCCTCTTGTATCTTCGTCAGGTTGAAAACATTCCAGTTTGTCATTAGCAGTCTTCACGGGTGACGCTCAAGACAGAAAGTAAGACTACAGACAGTGTGACCAATGCCAAGCCCACAGGATGTTTGCCTTCCTCGACCCGGACATCACGTGCTCATTAAGGCTGCGTAAGTGCCCCGCTCGTGTTAAGCCACATACCAGAAATTACTATATACTCTATTTTGCATCTTTTATTTGCTCAACCTTTTTGAAAATGGCATAAAATTAGCAGAGATGCCACTTGTGTTGTTGCTTAGGGGTCTCCACTTTCTCCACTAAAATTTCAGAAATCATGGATTTAACTGTCTGTTCCAGAATTTTCACAGGGATCAGCATCAAGGTTACTTCTTTCTTGTCCATGTCAACTCTTCTCTCTCCAGCCCAACCCCATATTCATTCTTCTTCTTTCTTCTCCTGAGTCTTCTTTCTTCGTATTTCTCTCCTTTTCTCCACGACTGCACTAAGATTTCCCATTTCTCATCAGTGACTCGTTTTTTTTGGCATCCTGAGCCGTGACTCAAAGACTTGGAGGTGCAGAGAATGTTAGGATTTGAAGGGGCCACCGGAGACCAGCCAAGGCAAACCCCTATTTATGAAGGTGAGGAAACAAGGGCATCAAGAGGGCGCAGATCAACCTGAGAGGCCCAAGTTGGGGACTAAGCCAGGATTAGGACACAGTTTTGACAGCCTGCCTTGTTTGGAACTTGGAGACCTGGCTGTGTGGCCAGGAAGGTTCTAAAGTTCATCCACTGGGGCAGGAATGGTGGCAAACACACAAAATAAGAGACAGCCCTGTAAGATCCCTGAATTATGTAGAGTAATAAAATGTTAAATGAGAGTGAACTCACCCACACCCCTTACTGTTTCAGTGTGATTTTTCATAAAGGAGGAACTGATGCCACTGTGATACCAGAGATCACAGAGGCATGCTGGCCTTGGTAGACGTGTGTGGGACAGGAGGAAGGTAGAGGAGAGGGGCAAAAAACAAACAAAAGAGGAAAAAAAAACAAAAATAAAAACACACCCTGCCAATGATGGCAGTGTCTCAAAGAGACACTGGAGCCAACTCAAAGAGTCCCTGACTGGAGCAACACAATAAATAAAGTGGTACTAGGTTATAACCCAAAGTATAAAAGAAATATCCATGAGTCCACACTGATATAAATAAATGACTGAATAAAGTAATAAATGGCAGGGGGAAGGGGGAGAAGAGACAAATCTGCCCTGCAGAAGAATTCTAGATACTTTATGTAGATACCCTGCCCACAAGGAGTGAGAGCATAAGTCTCCACTTCTCAAGTACGGGCTGCACACAGCAACTTTCCTCCAAAAAGAACCGCCCGGAATGGAGGGGAAAAGAGTAACTGCTGAGTGGGAAAACCTGACACATCCCAGCTTGGCCCGGTGAAGGAGGCCAACATCGAGTGATAATCGTGTGGACAGTATGCGCCCTGCATGTGATGGGATGAGATGGCACGTTACCTCCGTGGTCTTCCCCCCTGAGAAACGATACACCTAGCCTAATCGTGAAAACAAATCAGACGAATTCCAACACTGGGGCATCCCACATAAGCCCGGATGAGTCGTCCTCAAAACTGTCAAGGTCACAGAAATCAAGGAAAGTCTGCCCAGAGGAGCCGAAGGAGGGCATGATGACTAAATGCAATATGGTGTCCTGGACGGGATCCCGGAACAGAAAACGGTCAGCAGGGAAGAACTCAGGAAATCTGTACCAACTATGGACTTTAGTTACTAATACAACAGTATTGGTTCTTCGATTGCAATAAATATACCCAACGAAAAGTGGAAGATGTTAGTGATAGGGGCAGCTGGGTGTGCGGGTGTATGGGAACTCTGTACCATGGTCTCAATTTCTGTGCAAATCTAAAATCGATCAGAAACATAAAGTTCATTAAAAATTTTTTAAAACTACGTATGCTCAATGAAATGAAAGGATAGTATACAGAAAAGCATATGATATTTCAGAAGTGGGTTGGGGGTTGTTTTTTGGGGAGGGAATTTTGGGGTCCCAGTTACCCTGGAAGAGGGCACACAAGCCCCCAGGAATTCCTCTCCTGTGGCGAGGGGGAGGGGTACAGCTAAAAGGGAGCCATGGAGGGGTGCAGAGCACAGGGCCCAGAGCTGGGGTCCTGGTGATCCTGGTCTACGGATGGAACTGCAGGGGACTCCAAAAAGCTGAGCTGCCCGTGGCCCCACCAGCATGATGTGTGATGCTCTCCGGTAATGTAGGAGCTCAGGAGTGAGAGCCAGGGCTTTTCAGGCCACCTGGGATCTGTGATGTGCACTTGGCAACAAATTAAAGTGGGGGGCGGGGAGGAGGTCTCCTAGAATGTCAGCAAGAACGCTTTCTCCCCAAAACAGGCTCTTGTTCCAGTGACAGAGGAAGAACTCTGGGCTGGCCAGGCCACAAACAAGGCTTTGCACGGGGCCACGATGTCCTCACCCTTTTTTTTTGGCTGCCACACGGCATGCGGGATCTTAGTTCCCCGACCAGGGATCGAACCCGCACCCCCTGCAGTGGAAGCACCGAGTCCTAACCGCTGGAGTGCTAGGGAAGTCCCTGTTCTCATCTTTTAGATTCCAGGATGGAAAGGGCTCTATGTACATGCCCTAGAGGAGACGGCCATCTTTTATAACCATGCCAGCGTTCAAAACTGTGTGCATATGACCCTGCTCCTTTAGGCAAACGAACGCAAGCCAGAAATTGTACTGGGAATAAGTTTCTCGTTCGCCATTGTGTCTTTCTGCGATAAATAATTTCCAGGCTAGGTGCTGGGGAACTTCAAAAGATAGACATATTATGTTCATGAAAGACAACTTTTTTTTTTTTTTTCTTCTGCGGTACGCGGGCCTCTCACTGTTGTGGCCTCTCCTGTTGCGGAGCACAGGCTCCGGACGCGCAGGCTCAGCGGCCATGGCTCACGGGCCCAGCCGCTCCGCGGCATGTGGGATCTTCCCGGACCGGGGCACGAACCCATGTCCCCTGCATCGGCAGGCGGACTCTCAACCGCTGCGCCACCAGGGAAGCCCATGAAAGACAACTTTAAGAAAAATCTTTCTGCCATAAAAGTAAGGATTCCCCCTCCTTCTTGGCATCCCAGCTTGCCATAGAAATGAGTGATTTTCTGAATTTCTGCCAAGTTAGATGGTTCAGCATGCTATTAGATTAGTGTGTTTATACAGAAACAGCCAAAAATCGGAAACACACAGAAGCTATTAAAGATATTGTCCTGTGAGAGAAAGATTTGAATGGTTTTCTTACTGCAAGTGGGAAATAAGATATGAGTCGGTATTAACGTGATAAAAAAGTTAATGCCTTCTAAAGCAAACTGTTGGTTTCTTCATCTTATTTCAGAGGTGACAATAAAAGGAACCTACAGACAATTATTTAGGGTTGGGTGAGCACGGAAGGCAACAAGGACTTTTCACAGCCCAATCAGGCCTGACAGTGAGAAATACATCCCTTTTAGAAAAAAAAAAAAAATGCTGGGGCATCCAAGGAGTTTTCAAAGGAAAGGTGATTTCAGGCCAAGAAAAAAATTTTAAAAATAAAAGGTATGGGCAGGGTTTTAAAATAAATCTATAAATAAAACAAGGTTTCAGATCTTCACAAGTGAAATTCCAATTTCACTTCTGCCCTTGGGTTGCTCTGTAAATGCATGGAAATCATATGACCTCTTAGGTCAATGTGATTCAAGACAGAGGATTTTTATTGACTTCCACCTGAGAGATGCCATAGATTCTTCCTTTCCTCATCCATAAAGCAGATGGTGTGACCTATACCTTGAAGTCACCTTGTTTCCCCTCAGTGAGTCATGAGATGACGCATCCTGGCCACATGCTGGCAACGAGAGCTGCTCCTGACCATATTTTCGGATGGACAACATGCGCCTGTAAGTGCAAGTATGCCTGAATGCTCATACAAAGCCCGGTACTATATGATACCTAATACCCCCCTTAGTGTATAGTTGAAAATCATGGAGAGATAGGGCTTCTTACAAAATACGTATTTATTCTGGGGTCGTCAACTACCTGGCTGTCTCCTGAAGCCTGGTAAGGAACTCAGAACTTGCTGTGCAGGAGGATATCAAAGAAAGGTGAAGCCTCTACTATCCAGAATGTATTCCTTTTCCACTGCTGTGTAACTAACTACCACAAATTCAGCAGCTGCAGACAGCATACGTTTCGTATCACACAGTTTCCAGCCGTGTGGGCACAGCTTGCGGACCTGGGTCCACAACTTCAGGGTCTCACCAGGCTGAAATCTGGGTATCGCTTGGGCTGTGGTCTCATCAGTGACTTCACTGTGGAAGTTCGACCACCTCAGCTTGTTGGCAGAACTCATTTCCTTGAGGTTGTAGGACTCACGTTCCCATTTTCTTGCTGGCTACTTCGGGCCACTCTCAGCTCCTAGAAGCCACCTGCAGTTCCCTGCCACATGGTCCTCTCATAACATGGCAGCTTATTTCTTCAAATCCAACAATGGAGAGTCTCTCTGATTTGAGTCTCTCTTTTAGCAGTTTTCACCTAAGTCAGGCCCACCCGGTATACTCTCCCTTCTAAGTCAACTTAAAATAAACTCATTTGCGACCTTAATCATTTCTTCAAAGTCCCTTCACTTTGCCATGTAATGGAGCCTAATCAAGGAAGTGACATCCCATTGTCATTTCCGCTTTCCACTGGTTAGAAGCAAATCACAGGTTCTGAATCACAGCAGGGCAATCACAGCAGGTGCCCACCAGGAGACAGGGAATCAATGGGTCCCCCTTAGTTTATTTGTTTACTTATTTAATTTTTGGCTGCATTGGGTCTTTGTTGCTGTGCACAGGCTCTCTCTAGTTGCAGCGAGCAGCGGCTACTCTTCGTTGCGGTGTGTGGGCTTCTGACTGCAGTGGCTTCTCTTGTTGCGGAGCATGGGTTCTAGGCACGCGGGCTCAGCAGTTGTGGCGCACGGGCTTAGTCGCTCCACAGCATGTGCGATCTTCCCAGCTCAGGGCTAGAACCCGTGTCCCCTGCGTTGGCAGGCGGATTCTCAATCACTGCGCCACCAGGGAAGCCCTGGGCCCACCTTAGGACCCACTTATAAGCCTGAGCTTAGAATCTTGGTGCAGGGCAAGGCGGTGGTGGAGAGAAGAAAGACAGAACACCGTATTTCTTCCAAGTAATCATATTTTTCCAAGGTTTTCCGAGAACTAACCACTGCCCAGGTATTATGAAATAAAATACAGGTGCCCTTAAAATGTACAGTTAGGGCTTCCCTGGTGGCACAGTGGTTGAGAGTCCGCCTGCCAACGCCTGAGATGCGGGTTTGTGCCCCGGTCCGGGAGGATCCCACATGCCGCGGAGCGGCTGGGCCCGTGGGCCATGGCCACTGAGCCTGTGCGTCCGGAGCCTGTGCTCCGCAACGGGAGAGGCCACAACAATGAGAGGCCCACATACCGCAAAAAAAAAAAAAAAAAAAAAAATGTACAGTTAAATGTCAGCAGCTGATACCTGGGCAATGGAAATGCTCCTTCAACCAGTGCAACAACGAACTTGGACCTCCAGAAGCACAAAGCATCAAGAAAAGCCAAGGCAGGTTCAAGGGCAAACCCACGTCACCTTGTCTGCAAGACCAGAACAACACAAGGTTCGGCGAGGACAGTGAAACATCGAACGTTATACGCCAGCCAATAAAGGCCAAGTCTGAGGCTGCCAGACATGAGGAAAACAGGAATGTGTGTGGTAAGAGGAGAAACAAAGCTGAAGGAAGAAAAGCACATCAATACGAAGAGGGAAAGAGAAATCAGTCCAGGAGAGACACGGAGCGGGTGACGATGAGGACACGGAAGGAGCAGAGGGAGACACGGAAGCAAATGTCATACAAGGAGGAACTGGGTCGGGGAGAGGACGGCTGGGGCGTGAGCCAATGCAGCTATCAGTTCACTGGAAAGTTCAGTTCATCAGAAGGCTACGCAGGTTAAAGCAAAATCCCACTGAGCTCGGCAGCCCTATTCTGGCCATTAACATTCTTTCAGAGCCCCAGCACTTTCACAGGTGTGAGTTAAAACCCTCTGGTTTCCGTGCTCTACCCCGCCACCGACTGAAACCCAGCATCTTCAAAGATCAATTGTGGACCAAGGTGGGGGATGGGAGGAGAGATGGGAGGTAAAAGGCTGTATGGACCACACGCTTTATCTTCACCAGAAGGAGCCTGTGAACAACCTGTCAATGGGATTATTTTATTCTGAAACTGAGATGTAAGAAAAAAAAATTCTGGTGAGGTGCTTTAATATACAGAAGCACAACCTGGGCCAAGAAATTGCTCAAAAACCAAAACCCCAACCAAATAAATCCAGTGCGTGGTGACCCAGACATGACAAATGAAAGAAGAAACAAACTGAGGAGGAAATCCAGATCCAGAAATATGTCTTTACGGTCGTGATGTTTATAAATCTGACACACTTGCAAGAAGAGCTCACTAAAGGTTATTTCTACGCAGATATGCACTTTGCCAACCCAAGTGTGCGCAAGAAGAAAAAAGAACGACCCCAAATATATTTCTTGAAAATCAATTCTTGTGCAGTACAAGTGCGTCAAGAAGCAGGGAGAACACAGATAAATATTAAAATGTTGGGCCAAATGTGAACTTGATGGAGGACAGTGGTCCTGGGTGCAGCAGACAGGGGACAAGAAACTGTCCCACCCTGTCCAACGTCTGGTGTGTGGTGTGGATAAGATGTCTGGCCAAGGCACATGTGCCAACAATGCAGTTACTCTCTCCCTTCCAGGAACAAAGCTTGAGCCTTGAAAGGCCCAAGCTCCCTCGTTCCTTCTGGTTGATATAGAAAGTGCTATACGAGGCTGCAGGCAGCAAACCTGTAAAACACAGAGCATCCTGACCATTGGAGGAGCCCCCCAGGGGTTCCAGAGCCAGGGGATCAACGCATCGTCAGTGAAAAGCCCTGGCCACGCCCCTTCAGCACCTTAACTACCACCTCTCCTAAACACCGAGTTAAAATTGCCTCTTGTTTCCTGGCTAGGCCAGTCCCTTTGATTTCCTATTCCAGAAAGCTAAAAGGATAATATCATTTATCCTTTTCACCATTAGCTAGGAAGTGCACCATCTTGACCAGCTGTGTATCTAACGTTGTCCTAGGTATCCACGCTCGTTATTAACTAGGGGTGGTCCCCCCCCATCTAACAGAAGAGCAAAGTGAGGTGACAGATGGATCTGCCTTTTCAGTGGCCTGTGGTTGAGGAGGAGAAGAGCTGGGTCTAAAGGAATCCAGAAAAAGATAAGGTGTATGGCTTTTCTGCTGCGACCTGGCCTCTCTTTGCTTCGATACGTGCAAACCGTATGCAGCTGAGGCTAGAAGCTTCGCAGCAGCAAGTGGCTAGAAGGGGACACGAGCAGCTGGGATTGCGGAATCATCCTGTCAACGTGGGGGCCGGTCACACACGTGTGTGCAAAGCGGCTGAGGTACACATGGAGAGCGTATGCCCCTTTCTGCTTATGTTACACTTAACACAAAAAGGTGAGCAAACACTGCCCTGCAATGACAGTAGCCTAGATAAGGTCTCTGGGCCCACAGCAACTCGGAGGACTGTGGATTTCTACAACTCCAGGCCTCTGACTTGGGGAAGAGCCACACTGGGCACATCCCAGGCGCCAGTGAAAAGCCTGTCAGCTGAGCGTTCAGTCACAAAGTGACACGCGACACAGGGAAGCAACTCCAGGCTTTCTTCCCTCTCTCCCTCTCAGCTCTGTCTTTGGTGGAGGGAGGCTCTCATGAGTCATTACGCACAGGACAAGGATTAAAGCGGTTCCGGCTTGGTCACCTGCACTGAACACCCGTGTTTAGCGCCCTCCAAAGGGCACATGTTGAAGTCCTCACCCCTAGTGCCTCAGAATGAGACTCTCTTTGGAGACAGGACCTTGAAAGAGGTAATTAAGGTTAAATGAGGCCATTAGGATGGGCCCTGATCCAAGGGGTATCCTCACAATAAAAGGCGATTAGGACACAGACACAAACAGAAGGAAGACCACGTGAGGACACAGGGAAGAGATGGCTGTCTACATGCCGAGGAGAGAGGTCTCAGGAGAAACCAACCCTGCCGGCACCTGGATCTCAGACTTGCAGCCTCTAGAACTGTGAGACAATAAAGTTCTGGTGTTTGAGCCGCCCAGTCTGTGGTTCTTTGTTAGGGCAGCCCTGGGAAACTAATACAAGGTCCAAAATGAGACCTGGGTCAGTGCTTCCCCTTTGAGATGCAAAGTGTCCACAAGCAAGGTGTGTGATGTCAGGAACATGGGGACCCTAGTAGCTGCCCTGCCTGGTGGCCTTGGGCCAGTCATTTCCTGCTTCCAACACAAGCAAAATGTGGATGGTCACAACCCCCAAAGCTTGTCCTGAAAATTTAATTACATGACCCCTGAGCGGTGCTGAACGCTATGTCTGGCTCACAGTGGAGGCTCAATACACATTAGTTGCTACTGTTGTTGATACAGTGATGATAAAATGAAGATTAAAAAAATCCTTTCTGATTCGCGGTTTGTCACACCATAGGCACTGTGCAAATGAAGAGGTGCTACACGAAGGTCCGTTCATACTTTGGTTGACAGAAATGTCAAAATATAGCAAGACAGCTTCACCCCCGCCACTTAAAAAAACATTTCCCGAGTTCCTGGGATACTCGGGGCACTGTGTGGATGGGCGGCTGGACGGGGACCCCGCGATGGCACAGAGGGGACCTGGCGTCCAGAGGATGTACTGGAATGGGGCAGGACGGGGTGGAGCCCATGGGGGGGATTGCGAGGGCCATGGGAGCAGGCGCGTGGTCGGGGAACTCACTTCCAGCTTGTGGACTGGGGACAAATCTTAGGGGTCCCCGTCCGCCCGCCTCATAACAGCCAGGGTGCAACCGCAGGCAAAACGAAGGGGGCGCTTGGCGTGGCGGCTCACGTGCGCCACCTGTGTTCACACCTAGTCACTGCACCGAGCGTGCGAATGGACATGTGGATTCCAGGCGGTAACTGGGGAAATCAGCAGACCCACCAGGAGCGCGACCACTTTCTAAAACTGAATGGACCGGTCAACTCGCACAGTTGAACAAAACGTCCAGACTCTTTCTCTGGCAGTGTACACCTTAAAAAACGTCTTGGGAGGCTGCCCAGATCATCACATGGGGTTTTTGCCTCTTTTCAGATGGTTTCTCCACGATCTTAACTTTGTCCCTTGTTAAAACAAAATAAATGTTAAATAATGTCCTACTTGCTTCTATAATGAGAAAAATAAAAAAAGCTGTGTGTGTGAGTGCACATGCACGCATGGGCACGGGCTCACACACACCCAGAGAACAACTGTCACCAGTATCTGTGTGAGACAAGGGGACCCAAGTGGCTTACAGGAGAGAAATCTAGATGAGAGGGGAGGGAGGCTAACTGAGGTTATTTTCTTGAAGATGACTCCACTGATTTTCTAAGACAGTGGTTTTTCCCTCCCTCCTTCCTTCCCTCCATATGTTTGAGCCTACCATGCACGGGTCCTAGGACATGGAGAAGAGAGCAAAGACAGCCCATGACCCAGGGGATCCGGGATCTGCAGCGGAGCCTTGACTTCTCCTATATGCACCTTCCAGAATGGCTACGTGCTATCAGACTACAGGCTCGGTAGGCAAGAAGCGTACGGTCATGTTTCCATAACATCATAACTTAGCCTGCGCTCTTCCAGAAATGTGGAAATCCCAATATGCAAATTTAACTACAAATCTAAAATGATCTTATAGCTACCATCACACAAGAGAGTCGCAAAACTAAGAACACGTTCCCTATTTCTGAATTTGTCAGTGCCTCACGTTTCAGCAAGATTAGGGTGGAACCGTTTACAACAGCCAGTCCAGAGCAAGGGATTATTAAACATGGGTTGACGGATTAAACTCAGCATCGAAAGGAGCCGCAGAAAACAGAAGGCTAAGAATGCATTTAGCAGACAACTATGTCAGTATTTCTGGGGCGTACGTAAAGTGCTTCAAGGCAGAGCCTGTTGTCAGGACCCCAGCCGTCCCTGCTAAGGTGGAGCGGGGTCCTTCATCTGCCGTGCACTCCGTCCCCTTTGGCCCAAAGACCCACATGCTTCTCTGAAGTCGAGACGTGTGCACTGACAGGTATGGGGTCAGATCCCCAGGCTCAGCTTCAGGGATGATGTGGAAGCAAGCCCAGCAGGACACACGGACATAAATAAGGTGGTTCTATGCTGGCCCCAAGGGCCTGCCACCTCCACCCCAGCCGGGGTACAGGGGATGCCTCAGGGCCCCAGGCTGGAAGGCAGCACTCTGGACTCAAAGAACAAAGTGTGTTGGAGACGATAAGCTTGATTTTACTACTAACAAAACAAGCACGCACATAAGAAACCATCCCTTCTGCTGCATTCCTGCTGCCCACAGGGTCAACACTGGAAAGGACCCTGTGAAACCAAAGGGTGCTGAACACAGAAAGTTCTTGCAACAAATATTTGGTAGAAAAACTGTCAAGAGCCAACTCTTAAGTCATTTATCTGAGCGTGACTATCCACTCATTTTGATGCAGAGATAGTCATGTGTTTAATTACAAGGTGCTGCCCCCCAGGGGACAGAGCCAGATAGTAACTATCTATGCTTTGTGGGCCTGTGGTTCTCTGACCACTCAGCTGTGCCACTGTAGCTAGAAGCACCCATGGACAACACTGAAGCAAATGGGCGTAGCTGCGTACCGATAAAACTTTATTTTCAAAAACAATCCTCAGACCGGATTTGGACCTGGGCTTTAAGTTTGCCACCCTGTGTAACACACACAAAATATGCAGCATATCATCTTCCTGAATTTTGAAAAAGTCAGAAACACATCTAGCCCCAAGAGTTTCGAACAAGGGGGCTGGGAGCCTGTAGTTCCAATTTTGGAAAATGTTCTCTGCTAAAAAGTTCCTTCCAAGGAGCTGGGACTTTCCTGCAATCACTGCTTGGTAGTCTGCCTAAGCATTTTTTAGTCACCCGCTATAACACTCACACAGCGACGATACTGGTGATTTCAACTT